>NC_046321.1:64018087-64371837 GCF_009819535.1 Lacerta agilis
GTCACACACCACAGTCACAAGTCTGTCCCATAAATGAAGAACAAGCCAGAGTCAAAAAAATGAAAAAGCCACACAAACAAAAAGGCAAAAAATAGCAAAAACAAAAGCTCCAAATGTCACCTCTGTGTTGCATGGGTGCTTGGGATTCAACAGCCGACAGACTCAACAGGAAGCCTCTGATTAGCAGTGGGGGACTCAATTTACAAATGGAACACACACAACAGGAAGTGGAACATGTTCTGCTTCCAAGGCAAAGTTCACAAAACAAAACACCCACTTCCGGGTTTGCAGCGTTCTCATTCCAAGTTGCTCATAAACCGCTGTATAAGGGACGCGGGTGGCACTGTGGGTTTGCTGATCAGAAGGTCGGCAGTTCGAATCCCCACAACGGGGTGAGCTCCCATTGTTCGGTCCCAGCTCCTGCCCACCTAGCAGTTCAAAAGCACGTCAAAGTGCAAGTAGATAAATAGGTACCACTCCAGCGGGAAGGTAAACGGCATTTCCGTGCGCTGCTCTGGTTCACCAGAAACGGCTTAGTCATGCTGGCCACATGAGCCGGAAGCTGTATGCCAGCTCCCTTGGCCAGTAAAGCGAGATGAGCGCCGCAGCCCCAGAGTCAGACACAACTGGACCTAATGGTCAGGGGTCTCTTTACCTTTACCTTTACCACTGTATAAGAGAACAAGGGAGTCATCTCTTTTTCTAGAAAAATAGCACTGGTTCAGTCACTTAGCCATTACCCCATTACAGCTAACAAAGGCTTTGAAACAGCCATTAAGCTAAATGGGGCACTGCCCTGTCCACTTCAGTCTGCCCTCAGTCAGACCCTACATGCCTGCTGTCTTAATTATAATTAGTCCAAGGGGTAGCACAGCTTTTCAGTTTCAACGTCCTCCTCCTTAGTCACAGTGTTGCCCTTGTAGAATTCAACAAGGAGGAGGGTGGGGACAAAACCAGCATTAGTTAGCTATGGCTCCACCTACCACTGGGCTTCCCGCCTCCACTGCTGCTATCAAAATGCACATGTTTATAACACGAGTGAAAAACTTCATTGAAGGGAAGAGTATATTTTGAAGTTAATATTTCAAACATTTGCCAGTAAGTTGTAGCCTCGTAGATGTGACCTTATTCCGGCATCACAGTATGCATCCCATGTTCGCTTAATGCAAAACAAATGTGCCAATCCCTAGGGTCACCATTTCAGAGGCTTAATTTGGGTCAAGATCCCAATTCATTTAGAGTGGGCAGTGTGCCCAGAAGCAGAATTGCACCTGGTCCTCAAGGAATGATTCTGATTGATTATATTAAAATTCTTGCAACATACTTTTGGGCGTTACACACCAGAGAATTAATCAGTCCTCTGAGAAGCAATTCACTACAATGTCTGCCAGGCTGACCTGTGCCCTTGCTCAGCCCAAGTATAGTATCTGAGAATATTCTGTGTACTAAGACAAAGCTCCCTTATTACAATCAAGACCCTGAGCCTATAAGTTGCTATTCTACCACATTATTAATAAGCTAATAAGCAAGCTATATAATAATGAGAGCTAGAAATATTTTGCTCCCTGAACATCTAATATGAAGAGACGTTTTGGTGAATTCAAAAGGTTTCTTACCACTTTCTGACTTTTCGGTAGACCCTAACAAAAATTTATTTAACGGGTGTTTTTTTTATACCTCTAAAGTTCTTCCCAACTTCTACAGAACCACCATTGCCAGTTTTCTGCCCTTCTGCGTGATTCCTTAGGTCTTCAAGGTCCTCAAACACCCACCTGCTGCCTATTAGAAAAATATTATTTCAAAATAGGGGCAATAAAGTCTTTCACACAGAGACAGTAGACTGCTTCCCTTAGGTATCTGGTTGGCTACTGTAAGCAAAGAATGCTGGACTAGATAGGCCATTGATCTGATCCAGCAATGCTCTTCATACAGTTAAAAAAACATGTCTTAGAGAAGGTTTGAGAACTACCTCTCAACTTCAGATGGTAGGTTCCACAATTGACTTGTGGGACTGTTTTAACTCCTCAGGAGATGAAGTGAGAAAATAACTGAATGAGGACTTCACAACTCCAGAAACACACAAATAAGTCAACTCCTGTTTTAGGGGCAATATTGAGCAAGCAACTGCATCAACAGTGGAATTATGTGAGGTGGGATTTTAGGTTTTTTTGAAAAAGGATAATCTGGAGCCCGACTGCCGCTTCCCAGGTAGGCTACACCTTCTATTGTGTGGGCTGGGTGGTCCCACCCCTTACCTGGCCAATCCCTTGGCAATGCCTCCCCAGGTGGGATTGGGCGGTTAACTGAGGTAGGCGGAGACCCCAGGTATCCCTGCCTGGGGGAAGGCGACGCCAGCCTGAACTACCAGGAGTTGCACTGGAATCCAGGGGGCTGCGTGCGACCACGCAAACATCACCCCCCATTTGATGTGGGGAACAGTCATTAGGGGCAATACTGAGCAAGCAACAGTATCTACAGGAAAATTTTGAGAGGTGGGATTTCAGTTTTTTTTTGAAAAAGGATAATCAGGTGGCATTTGGCTTTTTAATGCCTAGAGGTCAGGATTCAGCTGCCCCGAGGAAACATACTGATCCTAAGCTTCTAAGATGCCAATAAGATCCATTGAAATAAATATTATTTTATTCATTGCAAACATTTATACCCTTCCTTTCTGTTTTTTTTTTAAAGCTTAAAGTGTCTTACAGCATAGAGATTAAAATAATCAACAAACAAAACCCCAAGCTAAAAGAAAACTAGACGGGAACAGCATATTCAAACATACTAAACTTCCAGAGAATAAAACAACCAACAACTGAATGCCTATTGAAATAAAAACATCTTCACAAGATGGTAGAAAACCAGTGAGGGGGTGAGGAGGCACAGTGATCTCCAGATAAAGATGTCGGCAAGGCCACAGAAATTTGCATCAGAATAATTCATTTTAGTCAGATTGCAATTCTCAGGGCAAATTCTCTTTCATTTACTCCAGTATAACTTACTGAACTCCCCCTTCTCCAAATAAAATTTGATATGTGTGACATGTCGACTTAAAAGGTGCATTAGCAATATGGCAGGATGCAGAAATAAATCTAGGTGTTGTGTAGGAGAACAGAACTGATGACTATATTGCTGAAAAAGATGTGCTATGGTGTGAGGAGCCAAGTGACCTGGTTGATTCTTTTGAACTCTGGAAGTTGCTCTGGAATAGATCTGTTGAGTCAGAGCTTTGCAACTCTAGTGAAATAGAGCCTTCTCATCACAAAGCAGAATAAACTCTGTTCACTTTCATCAGTTCTTATGCTGGTTCTGTAAGACTCTCTTCATTGCAGGATGAGAGAGAGAGAGAGAGGAATCATGCTTCTGTTTGAACAAACACCTGGGACTTTACAAAGGCAATAACCATTCATGGATTTGTAATAAGGCTGTGACAAAGTATCACAGAAGGCTTAAGAGATCATCGCTCTCACTTCTGCCAGCCATTATTTTAAATTATTCACTGAAGGAATAGTGCTTGATGCTGCCTATATGTAAGTAATCTCAAGACAGAGAAATTAACAGCCCAGTCACCTGCAAAGTAGTCCGAGATAAATCCTACTGGGTTGAATGGGATCTACTGCCAAGTAAATGTACACATAATTTCAGCCTAACATGGGCAGCTATTTCATATGCCTTTGCGGTTGGATAAAGGCAGAAAGAAAAGATCTGTTAAAACTTATATATTATTATTTTTAAATGTGTATCCCAATCTTTCCTCTTGAAGGAGCCCAGAGCAGCAAGTTATATGACACTGATGTACTGATAAGGCTGGAAACTATGTTAAAGGTCAGTATAGTTAAAGCTATGGTTTTCCCAGTACTGTAGTAATGTACAGAAGTGAGAGCTGGACCATCAAGAAGGCTGATTGCCGAAGAATTGATGCTTTGAATTATGGTGCTGGAGGAGACGCTTGAGAGTCCCATGGACTGCAAAAAGATCAAACCTATCCATTCTGAAGGAAATGAGTGCTCACTAGAAGGACAGATCCTGAAGTTGAGGCTCCAGTACTTTGGCCACCTCATGAGAAGAGAAGACTCCCTAGAAAAGACCCTGATGTTGGGAAAGATGGAGGGCACAAGGAGAAGGGGACAACAGAGGATGAGATGGTTGGACAGTGTTCTCGAAGCTACTAACATGAGTTTGGCCAAACTGCGAGAGGCAGTGAAGGATAGGCGTGCCTGGCGTGCTCTGGTCCATGGGGTCACGAAGAGTCGGACACGACTGAACGACTGAACAACAACAACAATTTAATTTCTAGTCAGAGTAGGCTGCTGAAATTAATGGCTCTAATTAACTTACGCCCACCAATGTCAATGGGTCAACTCTTAGTACAATCAACACCGAATTCAACCCTGTTTGTTTAGTGTGAATCTAGCAAATGCTGTTCGTTCTCTTAGTTATATTGTCTGGATTATATGGTTGAAGTGTGCCATCGCTCCTACAGGAATACTCCTGTTCAGAGCTCCAGCCAGCGGGCATATTCTCTTTCAGGGTATTACAAAAGGCTGGAGGCTCAAGCAGGAGAATCCCTCTCTCCCCTCACTGCCTCAGACTGAACATACTGCGGCTCCTACAGGCCTCGGAGCATGGCCAGCCTTTGCTGAGTTGTGTTTAGGTGGGATGGGATGCCCTCCCTTTAAAAAAAATGCTTTGTACTTCAGCACACCTTGGGATTCATCTGAGCAGGCTGAGAGAGGCCTCCCCTGCCATTCTCAATGGCCCTGCTTGGCCCCCTCCCCATGTGATTGCGAGGAACACTTTCAGAGCATTTGCGACAAAATGTTAGTACGGAAGGTAACACACAAGTATTTTTAAAATTCAATTTAGACTTTTAATCTGCGTATATATTATGTGAAGGATGGTGGGGAGGAACCTCACTTCAGGAGATGGACTATATTAATATACTGTATATTCTGGCATATAAAACTACTTTTTAATCCAGGAAAATCTTCTCAAATGTCGGGGGTCGTCTTATACGCCGGGTGGAGAATCTGCGGTCGAGTATATCTCAAACTCTATATTTTAACTGGAAAATTGGGGGTCGTCTTATACGCCCAGCCGTCTTATACGCCGGAAAATATGGTAGTTCCATGAAGCTTTGCTCCTTCTGGAAGGGCAAATGCTAATGTGGGGCACCGTTGCCAAGAAACTTAAAGTGTTTTATTTGCAGCCGTATATCTGAGTCCTTAGTGACCTTGGGCCAGTCATTATCTTTCAGCCTAACCTACCTTATAGGGTTGTTGTGAAATGTAACAAAATAATACTGTTTTATACCACACATTCTTACAGCTATTGATAGGATACTAAAAAGAAAAGAAAAGACTGTTTCATTGGCACAAGAGAACCTGCTTTTACTGCCCACACAAGGGCTGGAGAACCTATGAGCCATGAGCTGCCCTCTGCATTGTCCACAGGTGAGTCTGCTTGCCTTACTTGAGTGCTTTTGCCTGGTGTGGAATATAACTTTGTCATGCCTCTTGCTTGCCTGGGTGGAGATAGCATCTGACGTTTGCATGGCTGCAATATAGCCTACTGTATAAGGGCAAGAGCCCGGAGCCCTCCTGTGGCGCAATGGGTCAGTGGGTCTGGCTGTTAACCAGAAGGTTGGTGGTTTGAGCCCACCCAGGAATGGCTGTGGGGAGAATTCCTGCATTGTAGGGGGTTGGACTACATGACCCTTGGGTCCCTTCCAACTCTACAAAGATTCTATGATCTATTGGTCTGCCCTCTTTTGTTTCTGCTTGTTCTGCCAACTGCTGATGAAGGTTGTCCATGAGAAAATACAGCGTTCAGGCAGCTAACTATTTCCCAGGCCTAATCTGCACCTCTGTGCAAACCAATCGCAGCCAATAGCAGAAATGACAAAAGGGAGGCATGGCGTCTTGTGCCAGGCCATTGAAAATGCTGCCTGTGGCATGTGGGATACCTTGAACTAAACCACCGGGGCAAAAGCAATGAATCATAGAATTGGAAGGGACCGCAAGGGGCATCTAGTCCAGCCCCCTGCAATGCAGGAATCCTATGACTCAACCCAGGGCTCAAACTCATGACCCTGAGATTAAGAGCCTCATGTTCTACCAACCGAGCCACCCCAGCAGCTCTCTCAATAATTTCCCACTGGAGTAACCGACACCACTTCTGAGATCGTATCATTTCTACTGAGTTTTGTTATACAACAGCAGCTAAAGCGGATTGAACAAACTTTCTCTCTAGCTTTTTCAATTATTTGTCCCTGGCGCTTTCCGATTTACCTCTGAAGATGTCCTTGGGCACAGATAAGGTGGCAGCAATATTAGCTTCCCCTGCCAAGATGAACCGAGAACAAGGATCCCTTAGAGAATATGGGTTCTTATTCTAGAGATGGCTGTAGGCATCCAGGAAGTCTATTGGAGAGTCCCAAACGTGCTGAATTAAACAGCAGATCTTAGCTTCAGCAGCCTTGATAGACACATCAATTTATTTTCCCTGCTGGCTGGGTCAAACAGCTGAATCTGACTTATTTTTCCTTATGCAATCCAGGCCTATGATCCAGATATCCTTTTATCTTAGTACATGTAATTAGGAAGGAATGTGATCTCAGAAATTTAAGGACAAACTGAATCATTGCACATCATTTTCATTTAGGCTGAAACCCTAAATGCACTTCTTAGAGAGGAAGCTCCTCTGGGGATTGTGACCTGGTTCACACATAATGCTAAACCGGGGTGGGGAATGTTTTCAGCCTGAGGGCCACATCCCCTTCTGAGGGCCACATGCCAGCAGTGGGCCTGACCAGAGGCCAAAAGGGTGAAAGCATAGGAGCCAACTCTTAGGGGTCGAGTGGTCATCACCCCCCCAATAAAATATTTGAGGACACCCCCCCCCAAGTTGATGGGCATTGCCATTTGAATGGTGTGCGTGCACCACATCATGTGATCAATTATTTTCTTCAAGTTGGTAACCCTGGACAGAAGAATGAATGTAAATGTTATCTTTGTAGAATACTGTACACTGGTTTCTACATAGCTGTCTCTCTTTTCCTTCCAGGCAAGAAAGAGGCACCATCAGAATTCTAGGGCACATTTCAAAAACAGTAAAGGATGGTATGAAGTGGGGCCTGTGAGGAGTGTGGGGTGGGGAGAGTCCTAAAGTCCACATAGAGAGGCTTGGAGAGTTTGAATTTGACTCCTGGGTCTGAAAGTCATCATCCCTGTGCTAAGCCATGGTTTAATCTGATGGTCCCAAAGCAGCCCAGTGGCTTAACCATGGCTCAGCATTACATGTGAACCTGGACAGTGAAACTTACTTCTATGAATAGGATTGCACTGCAAGTGAGAATCATGTGGTGTGTGTGTGTGTGTATGTGTATCTGTATCTTTCTATCTGTGTGCTTTTTTTTTTTTAGTCAGGACAAATGAATTGCCCACAATCCCCCAAGTATTTTAAGTGTTTAGTTCTTTCTGTCCTCCTATATAATAATAAAAATTTATTATTTTTACCCTGCCCATCTGACAGGGTTGCTCCAGCCACTCTGGGCGGCTTCCAACACATATACTGTAAAACATAACACAACACAACACTCAACATTAAAAACCTTCCCTATACAGAGCTGCTTTCAAATGTTTTCAAAAGTTTATATAGTTACTCCTTTCCTTGACATCTGATGGGAGGGTGTTCCACAGGGAGGGTGCCACTACCGAGAAGGCCCTCTGCCTTTATCAGCATGCCGTGTGGAAGTATAGAGAAGCAAACCAGATGTATCAAAGGGAGAATGCAAAATCAGATGACTTCTTAAACAACCAGCTTCTGTAAAGGGACATGTTGCCCTCTAGAGCAACAGCCATGACTGGGGACCAAGGTACCGGTACTTGTTGGATCGACCATTTCGATGTCACCTCCATCACAGATATGGCAGGCAACTCTCGGGCAAAGGCCAAGACATGAAGTGGATTTATTTCATGTTCTGAATGAAATGCATTCACTTTTGTGGAGAGGAGAAGGAACTGCAAATGGGAAGTCCCGTTTTAGTTCTGGGCTTACTGCCAATCAGCCTCTGAGAATTTTGCCCTCATTTGACACCACTGATCAAGTATATAAAAGGTTATTTGGTCCTCCTTGTCACCTGCATTCTTTTTTTTCTAACAGTCCAAATACCAATTGATAATTTCATTTGCTTTTTGTGTATGTAACTTAGCTTGTTCTATGATTGTGGGGTTGTTTTTTTAAGCAATTGGGTCAGTTATATTCAACTATTTTAGCTATTGCTAAACTGGCGTGCTCTGGTCCATGGGGTCACGAAGAGTCAGACACGACTGAACGACTGAACAACAACAAATTGTTGATTACCAGAACTCCCAGTAGGACAATAATGGCTGCAATCTCACAAGCCATTTTATGCGTATGCAAAATTTTGCACGTGGTCTTCTTGAATCCGTTTTGGCGCAGCAGCCCCCTTGTCTATGTTAAATTGCAGGCTGCTCCCCCTCTCCCAGCAATCCAACTTCACTGAAACACAATGGCTGGCTGGACAGGCAGATAGAGCACTCATGCTCTTCTAGATCAAATGCCATTGTTCTCTGGAATGTCATGTCTTATCTCCTAAGAGATACAGAGCAGGAAGAAATGTCTCCAAAATTAGACTACTTTGATGATAAGCAAATGGAAAGTGGAACACTCAGATACAAGATAGTTTTACACTTGTGTGCATTACTGCAGCATCCCATTCAGTCACATGCAATTAATTGCTGGCTTCATTTATTTTCAGGTTAATAAAATGCTGACTTTTCTAGAATTCTTTCCCCCTTCCTCTTCTCATTAGGTTATGCTGATTGAATGGGGGGGGGGGTGGAATGATTAAAATAGAGCGGAGGTGGTGATGTGCAGTCCATGTTAAGAAACACTTTTATTTTGTCCTTCCTTTCTTGCCAGAAACAGAGGACTTAAAATTACACCTCTATAAGGATGATTATGTTCTGATGATGGAAGGTAGATAGCACATTATCCGCTGCTAGATTGTCTTAATCAGCTTGTCATTAGAGAGCATGACCTCATGACTATGGAAAGCAGCTGGGGATATGGATATTTTTGCAGGTGTCGCTCATGGTGTGCGTGCGTATCTATGTTTTACTTGCGGTATTTATCTGCGCCTTTGATTTTGGAAACTGCAAGAGAGACCTCCGAGTCTGAAAGGGAAAAGATGCCTTCTTTATCTGTAACCCTATTCTCCAAATTCTGTCTTATCTTTTCCTTGACGTGCCAATAAACGGAAGCTGCATTCTGAAAAGACAGAGGTCTTATTTGCTCTTGTGTCTAGGGAGTGGAGAGAGGGCCTGTTTTGGATGGGGCTGCACTCCCTTGGAAGGAGCAGGTCTGTAGCCTGGGGGGTACTTCGGAATCCAGCATCGTCACAGGAGTCTCAGATAGTCTCAGGGGCTAACAGTGCCTATTTTCAACTACGACTGGTTCGCCAGCTATGACCCCTTTTGGACAGAGATGACTTGGCCACTGTACTTCATGCTATGGCAACTTCCAGAGTGGATTATTGCAATGTGCTCTGTTGTTGTTCAGTCGTTCAGTCGTGTCCGACTCTTCGTGACCCCATGGACCAGAGCACGCCAGGCACGCCTATCCTTCACTGCCTCCCGCAGTTTGGCCAAACTCATGCCAGTCGCTTCGAGAACACTGTCCAGCCATCTCATCCTCTGTCGTCCCCTTCTCCTTGTGCCCTCCATCTTTCCTAACATCAGGGTCTTTTCCAGGGAGTCTTCTCTTCTCATGAGGTGGCCAAAGTACTGGAGCCTCAACTTCAGGATCTGTCCTTCTAGTGAGTACTCAGGGCCGATTTCCTTGAGAATGGATAGGTTTGATCTTCTTGCAGTCCATGGGACTCTCAAGAGTCTCCTCCAGCACCATAATTCAAAAGCATCAATTCTTCGGCGATCAGCCTTCTTGATGGTCCAGCTCTCACTTCCATACATTACTACTGGGAAAACCATAGCTTTAACTATACGGACCTTTGTCGGCAAGGTGATGTCTTTGCTTTTTAAGATGCTGTCTAGGTTTGTCATTGCTTTTCTTCCAAGAAGCAGGCGTCTTCTAATTTCGTGACTGCTGTCACCATCTGCAGTGATCATGGAACCCAAGAAAGTAAAATCTCTCACTGCCTCCATTCTCTGGAATGTCATGTCTTATCTACGTGGTCCAAATTACTGCAGTCAGATTACCGGCTGGGGTTCCCTTTAGATCTCCTTTTACTCATTTAAAACAGCTGTACTGGTTGCCAGCTCATTTTGAGCCCAATTCAAGGCGCTTAGAGTCTCCAATAACTGAAAGACTGCTTCCTTTCCCTACAGACCCTCTTGGGTGTTAAGATTGGTGGGGGGCACTCTTAGTTGTTCCACCACCCTCAGATGGTTTTTTTTTTGGGGGGGGGTTACCTGGGAGAAGGCATTCTCTAAGGCAGCTGCTCCACACGGTGTGTGTGTGTGTGTGTGTGTGTGTGTGTGTGTGTGTGTGGCATCTTTTTTATATAGTTTCTGTTCCATGCTAAAGGCAACCATCTTTCCCCTGTACTTCAACACTTGATATATTTAGGTTTTAATACCCCACCCTGTTCTTGTGACTGTGATTGCTTTTCAATTGTTCTAAATATTTTATTTTTAAATTGAAGTAACCCATCCTGCAAACCATATGGTGAAGGGTGGGGAAGAAACTATTATTGTACACAGTGTGGCATCTATTCAAACCTGCAGCTTCCCTAGTGGCAACCAGAAGTGGTACAGTCCGTGAAAAGTTATAGCACCTGATTCTGAAAAATGCATTGACAGGCCCCCAAATAGATTCAAATAAATCCTGTCAACGGCTGTCCAATCTCCAATTGTTCCGGCCACACTAATTCAGAAGGCAGATCCAGTCACACTTAGCTATTATGCTGACCCACAAGGCTTCTTGTAATTCCACAGGCCCTGAAAACATATATATTGTGTGTGGACTTGTACATTTAGCTAACGGTAATATAATATAACTGCACTTCAGAGAAAGGCGCTGTGAAAAGTTGAAACTGCATATTGCTTCTCTTTTCCCGTTAATCGTCCGGAGACGAAAGGTGGACGGAGCAAAATGGAACTGCGCACTGACCTGTCACCTTGAACAATCTGGTCTCAAATTATAGCTTAGGACACGATGAAAATGAGGTTGGCAGTTTCATTCCATTCCCTATTTGCAGATTTTCACAGGATCGTGATAAGGTTTAATGGGAACGAGGCTCTCCTCTCAAGAGCAAACCAGGCTTGGAAATGGAAGAATAGGGTAGGAAATTGACAATGGAGTCCTGGAGACGAGTATTAACAAAAGTGCTACCTCGTTCCTCTGTACCAAGCTTCGGCACTTCGGGGCATTTCAATTAACATTTTGTTCACTTACACCGGTGTGTACAATACCTAAAGGTAGAAGCAGTAGGCCTTTGCTGATTGCCATAGCTTATTATGGATGGCAAAGGCCCAGCTGCTATTATTTCCATAAATCAGTGGCATTCAAATTGTGATTTGAGGATACATAACTAATGGAAGAGCCTGTGCTATGCACAGAGCAACAACAGCTTCCATCAGCATTCTGTGCTCTCAGAAGCTCTGGATTTAACGGCCATTTTAATTTCCCACAATGCAACCAGTTAAGTGTAACTCCAGTACATTGTAGAAATTAAAATGGCAGCCAGACCAAGCCACCTGGAGCTGTTTGGTGCATCAAGGGGCCCCCAGTTCATACCCTCCAACACTCCTCAGGTGAAACTGACCCTCCTTGATCTCCCCACATTTTTGGTCCCTGCTCCAGAGCATTTCCTCACAGAAGATGGTCGAGTGCCACCACCACTCCACCAACAGGACACAGGACACACACCCTCCACTGTCCTGATAAAACCCCTTAATCCCGATTTTATTTTATTCTTTGGCAGATTTACTAAGAGAAAAAACACACACCAATAAATACGTTTTAGAAAGCTTGGTGGCGTTGATGCTGGCGGGGGAAACAGGGACATTCTGGGATCAAATCTGAAGATGGGACGGCTTTCGTAATTCCAGGGCTGTCCCTGGAAAATCAGGACACTTGGAGGGTATCTCGGTGGTGGGTCCCAACCACCTGATGTGAAAAACCCCTGCCTGAGACCCTGGAGAACTCCCGCCTGTCAGAGAATACTGGGCCAGAAGGACATACTGTCTAACCTCGGCTATGGCAGATTTCTGTGTTCTTATGCTGGAGGTTCCTTGATAACAAGATCAATAATGAAGAGGGCTGCAGAACCTCACCACAATGCAGAGGATGCTGGGGATATTTTAGGTCACCCAAAATATCCAGGCCCATTGGGCCTCCTAGAATGCACTTTGTAATCCATCACACTGCAGGAAATAAGTGATAGGGGGAAATACTGATCTTCTTCCCGAGGAGCCTTCAGAGAATTAAAAAAATATTATTATTATTAAAGATTTTCTTGGTTTACGAAAGTACATGCCTTGTCTCTTTTTTCAGGTTGTACAGTCTTTCTTACAAATCAGTTACATTTGTTGTGAGACCTTAGTGTTGAGTACACTATAAGGTTGGGGAAGAAGTGTGGGGAGGGGAGAGGAGGGGTTTGGTGGTGAGGCCTATATTCTTTTGCATAGCTGTCAACCTTTCCCTTTTCTTGCAAGGAATCCTATTCAGAATAAGGGAATTTCCCTTAAAAAAGGGAAAAGTTGACAGCTATGATTCTTTTGTATAATCTACATGTGGGGTTTTGTGTCAGCGTCAACTGGGTAGTAGGTTCTCTTTCTATTCATTTATTACATTTCCTTGGTAGTGAGAGGTATTGGGGGGCAGGGTGTGGTTGGTTGTCTGCAGTGGGGTTTGTTTGCATTTGTGAGAGGGGGGGGAAGGGCTTGTTGGGTCAGGTAAGCCAGATTGATTTGTATGCTGTCGGTGGGTTCTTGTTGTTGTCTTGTTGGGCTGAGTTTCCATGGTGTTAAGTACCACAGTAGTTCCCTTCTTTGGGCTGATATGGCATTAAAGGGAGGTTTAGACCACATTCTAGTCCATTAGATGGGGTTAATTTCATAGTCTACGTCGTGCTCCCATTGTTCTTTGATTGCGTCAAGGGGGTTTGTGAGATTTTGGAGCAGTATTTTGTATACTGTGGATACCATCCCTTTGCCGCGCCCCTCTGCTGTCAGGATGTTTTTTGAAGGTGGTCAAGGGCCCAGTGGCTGCTGATTTTACTGCTGGATTGTTTAAGAAGGCATGTAGTTGATGGTTTGTTAGCCAAGGTATTTGGGTGTCCCCTAGTATGTCTTGAATTTCTTGTGTTGGTATGGGTTTGTTGTTTCTGTAGAGGAGCCCATGATTTAAGATGAACCCCTGGGATTCTTTGTGTCACGGATCTTCCCAGGTGCTACTCATGAGTAACTACTAAGCCTCCTTTGAAGAACTGAAGTTATTTATTAAGCATAGCTATTTACAAGCGGAGCTAGTTTAAAACAGGACTGTTCAGTCACTATCAGAACCCGGAAGTACATTCCTTCTGCTACCCCCCCCCAAAAAAACCAGATCTTCGGCACCCTGAAACGATGTTTCCTGGGTCCTCTAGCCCACTGCGCTGTGCCTGTGCCGGAAGCTGTGGACTAGCCTGACTGGTGGTGCTGTGTCTTTCAGCAGTGTCCCGGAGCCCTTGCTCCTCTCCCTCGCTTGGAGACGATTCCTGTGATAGATTGGATGAGGAGGAGGAGGAGTCCGTCTGCAAAAGGGGTCCAGGCTCCCTATAGCTTCGTGAGCTGTCTCCCCTTGAAGAGCAGCTTTCCCTGCCCTGCTCCTGAGCAGGGCTTTCTCTCTCCCTCTCCTCATGAGTAGCTGGGCTACTCCTGACACTTTGGAACACAGTTTGAAAACTGCTGCCCTGTTCATTAACCAGAGGGCAATGTTCTATGGCTTACATCCACCTCAGGGCCAGTTCCATGACTTCTGTCATACCTCATTACTTCTTGTTTTTCAGGATAGAGAAAGTGACGGTACTGGATCAGGAGTTTGGAGAGAGGGCCCTGTATCTCTTTGCACAGGCCCACACCAAGACACCACGATTCTCCCTCTCTCAATGATCCCTTTCCTGGGTTGACTCTTTCCTGGCCAGCTAGGCACTAACTCCACTCCAGATGGAAATAGAATTGGTGAGGGGAGCCTATAGCGACATCCCTGCATATTGATGGAAGCCATTTCCTTTTCCTGGAGTGGACATCCATCTCAAGATGCTGAAAATTCCGTAACAGTAACCACAACATAGAAACCAGTTTGCTAAATAAAATAAAAACAATATATATGTAAATAGACACAGACAAGACTATAGCCACAAATACTATGCCAACACTTTTGCGAAATACCTTTTTTTTAAAGGGAGGGGCTTGGTGTTTTTAATATAAAAGGGTAGGGATATCAACGTTTGTTTTGCTGAACAAGATACTGAACATGCCGCCCAATTCACAGGATGATAGCAGAAAGCCATGCAGCACACTTTGGGCCAGAAGCACATGAAACACTACAAAGCATGTCCCAGTGAGCACCATGCTTACACTTACATTTGTCAGTTTCACACTAGCTTTGCTTGTTTTAAGCATTTCCATCATCTGCACAGGAGGGAAGAAAGAGAAGGCAAAGTTTAAAAAGGCTACATACACACAGAAGCCAAACAATTCTCATCATTGCCAATCTAATCTTATCTAAATAAGGATGCATATCAAGTCAACCCCCAGCATTCTACCACACTTCAGCTTCACACCAAGGGCTGAAACAGATTGTCGTTGTTGTTAAAATCTGCATACTGCCCTTCATCCGTAGGTCTCAGGGCGGATCACAACGTAAAATTGCAATATAAAAAAATTGCAAAATACGTAATAAAAATAAGAAGAAAACTAAACCAATAACACCACATTGAAAAGGGCATTGGATGTCAATGAGCCAAAGGCCTGTTTGAAGAGGAACGTTTTCACCAGGCACCTAAAGATTTATAATGAAGGTGCCCGGCAAACCTTCCTGGGGAGAGCATTCCATAAATGGGGAGCCACTACGGAAAAAGCCTTTTCACATGTTACCACCACCCAGACCGCTTGTGGAGGAGGCACATGAAGAAGGGCCTCAGAGGTTGATCTCAGGGTCCCAGTAGGTTCCTACAGAGAGAGTTGAAGTATTGTGGTCTTGAGATGTGATGCCGGCCATGACTAAGCCTGTCATGTGACCTGTCACATTTAAATGTACTCGCCACACTCACCTGCAAATCAGCCAGCATATGTGGTAAGTACCTTTAAATTTGATAGGTCACCCGTGGAGGTCTTACGTTAGGAGCCCTTTACCTGTGGCTCGCAACATGTATGTTTTGGCTGCAAGAAACAAAGACCAGAATGGAGAAACAAAGATGGAGGCTAGGCTATGGAGTTAGTTCTCGACTCCTTTACCATGAACTGCCATTAAATGTGAGTTGGCAAAGTAATCAGATGGCAATCTGGGACTTAAATTGTGACGGTGCTGAAATGGACCCAGAATGCTGAGTCAATAGGGACAGCTTGTAACCCCACCTTGGTGGTATCTGAGTGCACCCCTGTATGTTTTTTTTACATACAAATTGCAATTTTCTCTTGTGGGGTGGGAGTTAGTAAAGCACTGCCCTTGAGGACAATATTGCAGAGGAGAGGAAGAAAAACTGAAAGGAGGGGGGCATGGTTAGCCTTTTCATCATGTGATGATGTAGTGCTCACCACACAGAAGGGGTACAAATTATTCCCTAGGGATATCCCCCCCACAGGACTTGAGCTTTTGGAAACTAAAACATGTGGATGAAATGATGGGTAGGGTAGATGTGGGCAGGTGAGGACAAACAAGCCGAACGATGCAATAAAAAGACAGAAAATGGTTGCATAACATTCCACATATAGCAAAATCTCGGTTCCCAAGTAGACTTCCCCTCCAGTAATTTAAATGCTAAGTCAGCAAGACTAGTTTTAAAGAAATATTTGAAGAGATATTAAAAGGGGGGGGAGAGAGAGCTTCTCCACAAGTCGGAGCTAATTATTTTGATCAAAGATTAAACCACATCTGAGATAAGCCGATGTTCTCAAACATACACTAATTTATATACAATTCTCCATGAGGAACTGTAATAACTATAGGGATGGTTTTCGGTCTCAAAAGGCTTATTTATGCCATGGGCTATCGTTGCAAAATTACTGTGACTGCTTTAAGCACCTTACCCTACAAAATTGTTATTCACATATCCATGTAATGACTACTCAAGTCGAGTTCATCAACAGCATTCACAAGCCAGCACACTTAATTATGGCCGCTGTCTCAATGAAACTGAACCTTATGGCCATTTCCCACTTTTTTTACAGTGCACACTATTTATAGCTCATAGGCAAAAAGCAATCATTTTGGCTCCCCAGAAAACAGCATGACTAAGGACCAATTCATCCAATGCATCACGTATGTGCTTTTAAATACATATTTGTATTCCTCCCTTCATGCAAAGACCAGCAATTTAACACTCACAGTAGAGGGTGCAGCCGATCTGTAGGAGAAAAGGGGGGGCACTTTCCTCCTTTTAATCTCACATTAAGTCTCTGCCGGACTAAAGCCCCTTCCGTCAGCGGAGAGACACAAATCAAATCCAGGCCTCTCAAATTTACTAAGGAATACACGCCTTCCCTTCCCAGACTGGAATCCACATCATCAGCTGCAATCTCAGATTAACTGTCTCCAGGTACACACTCCTATGGACAAATCATACAGTAATGTGCGGACAGCGATGAACACAAGGTCTAGTCAGTAGCCTCTGTGTGGTGTGTCGTGTGATACTTGTTGTTCCTGTGTTTTTTCTTCTTTCATTTTTGGCCGGAGAAGGGAGAAGGCAAAATGTCGAGTGTCTCTCTTGGTATGTGATTTATGCCTTGTAAATAAAGCTTCTAGATTAGGAAAGAAGCTGGACTCTGTCGTCTGTAATTGCTGGCATGCACACACACTGCTGCGCGAGATAAGAGACTCTGCGGATGGCACAGGAGAAGCAAGCGAAAACGTACAGCAGGTATGTGCGCAGAGGAAGCTTGCCAGGCTCCATTTGTGTGCCACGTTGGTTTGAAGCCTTTCCAACAATCCAAAACGCTTCAACCACATGTGATTGCAACAACTGGAAAAAAATGATGTTAATTGTATCTGCGACTGGTGACACATTGTCTGTTCACACGATCTTGTAGCCGAAGTCAGCTAGAAGCGCTTGCATGATTCAGCCCTTGGCTTTATTGCTTATACTGCCCACCAATGGCGTGTGGTGAAACTCTTTGCAGGGGAACGGTTAACGTCAGAGGCGCCAGGTTGCAAGGGTGATTTGGGGAGAGGACATTGTGTGTGTGAGCATCATGCCTCCTCCCCTAAGATGGGCGGAAGCTCCCTGGGCTTTGGGAAGGATGTGCCAGGGCTCTGGCAGGATGCTGGAACCCTTTTGCCTCCTTCCCAAAGCTGAGCAGGCTTTGGGAAGGGGGCAGGAGGGTTCTTGGACCCATCAGAGCATCACACCTCCCTCCCTAAACTGGGCAAAAGCCTCCTGGGCTTTGGAAAGTGACAGCATCCTGACAGATTGTCCCGAGTGAATCTCCACCCCCACTTCCTCATTCATCATCCTCATCATCTCCTCTATTGGTGCTGCTAAGTGCCCTCTGTCTTTGAGGCGTGCTTCTTTTGTATGCAGCGTATAAGATGATATTAAGTTACCTATGTCTATAGAATTTTCAGCCATAGAAAATGAGTGTGCATACATGTGAACTTTATGAGACAGAAAACGCCACTTAGAAATTATAGGCATGTTTTTTTAGACCAGAATTACTTTCAAACTAAGAAAATACACTGTGATACTTTCTCCTATCCTGGAATAAGTAAGAAAGCTGTTTGTTAGTGTAATGGAGGTGCCCCTTGTAGTTCCTGTATTTCCTGTGCCACAATGATAAGCTTCCACAAGGATTTAAAATAAATAAATGTGTCTCAATCACATGCTACTAAAAGAATATCCATGTTTTATTCTTTGTTGCTGGGGAATGTTCAAAGATTTCCCGGACTTTTAAAATGCAGCCAGTTTACAACAAGTGAGCCCCCTAAGCAAATTATTAGCACACTTGTAGATTAAACCAATTGATACATTAATTCTCTGAAACATTCATAGCAGGTGATAAAAAGCATAAACTTTATTTTTAGTGCATAACTCAATTTCCATAATTCCTGGAATCTCTGATTGAATATCTAGTGCTCCCCAAAGGCCTCCTTAAAATACTTATTGGCCTGGTCCCAGTGCATACATTAATCAAGCTATAAAACAGGGAGTTATCATTTTTAAAGAGACCTTGGAGAGTCACTGAAGAAAAGGCAACTGACACTTCCATAAAGACCCTGCAATAATAGATGAAAAATCAAGGGAAGTCTATAACTAAAATGAGATTGCTTAAAGTTTATTGCTAGATTATCATTCCTATCTGTTAATATATGCTTGTGTCTCGTAGTCTGCATATTATATCAATGAACGAAGTCCAGAAATAGATTGTGCAGACAGCCTTGAGTCACTGAGAAACACTGTTGATAACTTTGCAGTCAAAGAGAGTTGAGAGTGTGGGGTGGAGTTGGGGGGCATTTTGATCTTCTAACATTAGTAAAGCAGAAGCTAAACATTTTATTTTTGAACTATGCCAGCAATGAAAATTTCTCGATTAGCATTTGGCCCAGTTGTCACAATGTTCTTCGTGAGCAATCTGCAACCAGTTTTAATCTCCCTTCAGTCTTGCAATATTTACCATTTTATACTCAATATTTGCCTTTTGTAATGCTTTACTTTATTATTTCAGTGCTGATAAAATTGTAGATGTTAGGGGTTAGGCTGAGTTTGAGAGGGCAATATTTTTTATTTTTACATATTGTAAATGGGACAGCCTTTATAGACAATTAAAACTTGAAAACTAAGGAAGAATGAATCTATCAGATTCAGTTACTCAGTTACCGTTTTCATTTTTCCAATCTTAATTTCAGTTTGCCCATATCCACACGGAAATTATAAGCATTTTCGAGAGTATTTCACCCAGTATATGCATTTTTGTTTGCAATTTTGCCCAATATACACATAATTGTGCATACTTTCCCCTACAATATGCTTTGTTCCATGTGTTTTTTGTTTGGAGAACTCTGATGCAAAATTCAGAGAAGGGGGAACTTTCTAAAAGTATCTGCACTTCATTCATGTACTGGCTTGGGAAGTGTGAATTGTTATTCAAAGGCCCATTTAAAAAAAAGGAAGAGGGGAAAAAACCTATATTACACTATAATAGAAAGGGTAATAAAAAAGGGGAAATCACTATATTTGCATATATACACAGGCAAAGATGCAATGAAAACAACTAAGTAATACATACTTCTTGCAGAAACCTTTATTTTCACTGCCAAATAACCTATCATTTTTCAATGAAACAAAAATGTCCCCCCACGACAATTGCTGGGGGAGGGGTGAGTGTGAGAGCCTGCATTTGCGTGTGTACTAATACATGTAAATAATAATATTACATAATTGTATACAGGCTGTATATTGTCTCCCTGCTTATTTAACTTATATGCAGAATTCATCATGCGAAAGGCTGAACTGGATGAATCCCAAACCGGAATTAAGATTGCTGGAAGAAATATCAACAAGCTCAGATATGCTGATGACACAACCTTGATGGCAGAAAGTGAGGAGGAATTAAAGAACCTTTTAATGAGGGTGAAAGAAGAGAGCGCAAAATATGGTCTGAAGCTCAACATCAAAAAAACTAAGATCATGGCCACTGATCCCATCACCTCCTGGCAAATAGAAGGGGAAGAAATGGAGGCAGTGAGAGATTTTACTTTCTTGGGTTCCATGATCACTGCAGATGGTGACAGCAGTCACGAAATTAAAAGACATCTGCTTCTTGGGACAAAAGCAATGACAAACCTAGACAGTATCTGAGACATCACCTTACCAACAAAGTTAAAGCTATGGGTTTCCCAGTAGTGATGTATGGAAGTGAGAGCTGGACCATAAAGAAGGCTGATTGCCGAAGAATTGATGCTTTTGAATTCTGGTGCTGGAGGAGACTCTTGAGAGTCCCATGGACTGCAAGAAGATCAAACCTATACATTCTGAAGGAAATCAGCCCTGAGTGCTCACTGGAAGGACAGATCCTGAAGCCAATACTTTGGCCACCTCATGAGAAGGGAAGACTCCCTGGAAAAGACCCTGATGTTGGGAAAGATGGAGGGCACAAGGAGAAGGGGACGACAGAGGATGAGATGGCTGGACAGTGTTCTCAAAGCTACCAACATGAGTCTGACCAAACTGCGGGAGGCAGTGGAAGACGGGAGTGCCTGGCATGCTCTGGTCCATGGGGTCACGAAGAGTCGGACACGACTAAATGACTGAACAACAACAACAGAATTGTAGAAATGGATGGCACCACAAGGGTCATCTAGTCCGAACCCCTGCAACTCAGGAATCTTTTGCGCAACATGGGACTTGAACCCACGACCCTGAGATTAAGAGTCTCATGCTCTACCAACTGAGCTATCCATGCTGTCTGGGCGTGTGCAGTGCAGTACTGGATGGTAGTGCATGGCATCGCTGCCCATGCTGCTGCTGCTGCTTGCTGGAAGCTAGAGGGGTGAAGAGGCAGCATGGTGCAAATGCACCAGTGGAGCCGACTGGTGAACATGTGAATGCTGCATAGGCCTATATGGGTTTGTGGTATGTGCTGCATGTGTGCCAT
The DNA here is from genome assembly GCF_009819535.1 of Lacerta agilis. NCBI lineage: Eukaryota > Metazoa > Chordata > Lepidosauria > Squamata > Lacertidae > Lacerta > Lacerta agilis. Next base: position 64,038,922 of record NC_046321.1, read on the forward strand.
ACCCCCCATGCACTGGCATGTGGCCCCCAGAAGGCTGGTTGTGAAAGAACCTGGCCCTCGCTCTTGATTTATGCTTTCTCTCTTTGCATATTTTCGTTCCTATCCGTTTTAAAAAGATGTTGCTTTGCCAATGCCTAGTAAAAAGGCTCAATGCCGTATAAATTTATCTATTTCTGAACACAACTGTTAGCACTTATTTCTTTCACAATGCCACCTTTATCACATGCAAATCATAAACCAAGGAAGCTGGCATTTGTTTATATCAACCTTTTCACAAACGCTTCTACCCTAAAATGAACTTTTTCCTTTGATTCCATTAAATCAGAAAATTTTATTTGCTTTCTTTGGTTCGAGGGCAACGAAATGAAAAGGCATCAAATTCCTTGATGAGTTGGTGGAGAATCACTTAATGCATGGGGTGTGTGTGTGTGTCAGGGTTCTGACTTTCAGGATTCCTTTACATTAACATTATTTATGTTCCTTCTCCAGGTCCCCCGTTATGGGTCTGCCATGACTCACATTTACCTCCATCTACTTGCTGCTATGTTTTCTACAGATAGAGGCTTGGAGAGGCTTGGCTCAGACATAACGCTGCCCCTCCCAAGACACTGTGGTTGGCTAGAAATTCAATAAACCTGAGCTTGGGCACTCCCTCCTCCCCTAGCTTGGTTTGTTAATGTCTAAACTGCCCTCAGGGCCAGCCCACCCTTGAGGGAAAGTGAGGTGAGTGCCTCAGGTGGCAGGTTCTGCATACCCTTCAAATGTCCTGCAACATTTAGGAATTCCAGAAACCACCACAGCTTCTGATTGGATCCCAGGAGGTCCCATTTTAGCTCCCAGGAGATCACAGCTCCAAAAAGCACCCATTTTGGGGGGCTGTGCTCTTGCGCAGGAGTGCCCCCCCGAAAGGCGCATGTCCCAATTTTCCTCTGAGGCATGTTGGAGGGGATGGTTCTGCAGGGGCAGCAGATCTAGATCTAGGTCTTTATTTTCCCCTTGTTCCCAGTGCAGATCTTCGCTTGCCCCTTCTTCTCTAGCAGGGAAGGGCTGACATTTTGTGGTTTGCCTCAGGTGCCAAGACGTCTTGGGCCGGCCCAGTGAGGTACTGTGGACTGCGGTGTTCTGAGGTCTCAGGCGGGCAGTTAAGAAGCCTCTGAACTGACTGGGCCTGGTTCTGACAGCAGGTCTGTATAATTTACAAACCTTATTATGTGGGGGCCACAGTAGACTTACAATACACTCTCTTCTCTGGCAGGGATTATACTCATCACTTCTCAATCATAGATATTGTTCTCTTAGGTTTAGGCATAACCTGAATGGGTATTTATAGTTTTAAGCCACACCATGCCTAAAACGTAATCTGTGACAAGGGCTATATGTATGTACATGCATGGACGTTTGTGGTGCCCTTCAGCTGTTTTTGACACTTTGGGCTGATGGGAGTTGTAGTCCAAAACGGTTGGAAGGCTGGGGAAGGCTGACATAGCATTTGCCTACCCGCCTTTTGAGGGGGAACAATGAGAAAATCAAATGTGCATTCAACCTTTGTTGTATATCTTACATTTTAGGTATGCTGGGTGCAAATAAGGCCTTGGCCCAGTATACCTGAAGGAGTGTCGCCATCCTTATCGCTCAACCCGGAAACTGAGGTCCTCCTCTGAGGGTCTTCTGCTGGTTCCCTCACTGCAAGAAATGAAGTTACAGGGAACCAGGCAGAGGGCCTTCTTGGTAGTGGCACCCTCCTTGTGGAACACCCTGCCGTCAGATGTCAAGGAGATAAGGAACTACACAAGTTTTAGAAGACATCTGAAGGCAGGGAAGTTTTTAATGTTTGATGTTTTACTATGTTTTTATATATGCTGTAAGCTGCCCGGAGTGGCTGGGGAAACCCAGCCAGAGGGGCAGGGTATTATTATTATTAATAATAATTACTAAGAGTCGTCTACCAGCTGTACTCCTTGCAGATGTGCAAAATGTTCAGATATGAATAATTATCCTGTATACTTTGAGACTGGGCTATTATACCAAAAGAAAGTATGGCAAACAACCACTAACATTTAATGATAATATTAAATGATGCTTCTGTGTAGTAGATGCCCTTTCAAAGAAATATATTTTAAGTACTTAAATGATACTTTATTCAAATATACAATATTCTACAAACACAAAACAGCAAATAGGAAGCTACTCAACCTTCTACTCATTCCGTTTATTTGAGTCTACACAAGTGTAAGCAGTGAATGATTATTCATTTTCATTTTTGATGTGCTAACTTCAATTTATAATGCTTATCTAAATCATCTAATTACAAGAAGCAGAGCATCCATCACTATCTTTTAAGATACAGCCTGGTTCAGTTGTGCTGTGACTGATATGTAATAAAACTACAGTATTAAAAACCGATTTGTTTCTTAATTAAAAAACAATTTGTTTGATTAAAAAGCACAAATTGTTTCTTAATTTTCTCCACTTAGTGTTCCTAATTGATTTGGATGCATTTAAGACATGCTTTTAATCTTTCTTTTGATTTTTAAGAAGGCTGGTTGCCTCTGTCCATTTCATACCCTGACACAAAAAAAACTTTGGTTTTGGGGTCGTTGTTTTGCAAATCTTTGCATAGACTCCTCCATTAAATAACTTTAAGTAGTAGCCAAAACCCTGCAAATGGGTCTGATGAAATGGAAAAGAGTGAATTGATTTATTTTATTGAACAAAAAAGTTATTTACTGCATGATAGTAATAAAATCTCTAGGTGGTTTTAATTGAAAGATGCATTCTGTTACCAGGTGAACTTCAGCTCACACCTGTGGGAAAGAACAACTAAAGCAGATCTGGTGAAAAAATTGGTGTGACATTGGTTGTGTCTTGGTGCTGTGCTTTTCTGCAAAGTAGTTCAGCAATCAAGTGGGAGGGTCAAGGAGATTAACAACAACAACAACAACAACAACAACAACAACAACAACCCTATACTTTTGCACAGCCCTAATCAGCCTCATAGTGTCCCTAAAATGTTGACATGCCCAAGGTGAGGATATTATTTGAGGTTGGGGAAAGGAAAAGGTGAACAGAAAAGTTCAAATGTCTCTTCTTAGCTAAGTCTATTTTAAGATTGTGTGTCACTTCCATATGACTTGCAATAACTGGAGATATAGATATTATTCAAGAACAACAATGTCTGGTCTGAAACACATTGGTAAGAAGGACAATTGCTCCCCTGTCATCCCATAATGGCATCCCAGTCAGAGTCTTCTCCAGCAGCTGCAGACCATGTTTACTCTGATGTTATGTCTAATTCTACTGGACTTACTACGAGGTAAGTGTGCACTGTATGGCCTGATCCTTTGTGTATTTACTTAAAAGTAATTCAGTGGGTTTTGGTAGTATGTGTACATAGAAACACATGTTTTGAAATTACGACCCATTCCCTGTTCTCAGGGTTTCACCTGCCAAAAAACAACAACAACCGTACAAACGTATCAGATTCTATGTGAACTCTCAGATAATTTCTCCCTTGAATGTCTGGATGGCTGTCTCCTGGTATCCCTTGATCAGGGTTTCAAGGTTAAGATTTTCTAAGGTTGCAAGTTTAACACCATGGGATATTTAGGTCGCCTTTTTTTTAGTTATCCAAATCAGTTGTTATAGAAATCAATTTGTACAGAGCAGGCTCTTCATAGCTGAGCAGCCACCTCTGCAAATTCCGAGGTTGATTTACTGTTTCCATTCCACACACTCTTTTTAGTGGAGCATAAAATTGAAAAGCTTATGTCAAACTCATTGGCACGTGGACACATTCAAGACAAAATTAATTTTAAGGGCACTTACAGGATACAAAATCTAAGTGATGCTTTACAAATCTATGGCACAATTTACAGCACCTTAGGGGAAAAAAGCTTGTGCAGAAGAAAAGATTGGATGCTTTCTTAATCTATCAGAATCTCGTTAGCTATAGTCCAGAACTAAAGCAAATAACAGTTTGGAGAAGGCAAGGAATGGCAGGAATAGTTTCTGGGTGGCAGAGGGAGATTCCTGGAGTTCCTTACCTTCTCTATACTGCAACACAAATGTGGGTCGATCGCAAAAGCGCTTGCTGTTCTGCAGAACTTTACAAAAGGGGAGGGGGCAGAATTGGTTGTGACCAGCAAATAACAGCTGCTAGGAAAGCAAGTCAAGTTTTGTGTGGAGTCCTGCCAATAAAATATGCATATATCAACATTTTAAATGCAGATAGTTGCTCACCTCCTTGACATACCTCTGCTGACGACACCACAATAACACAGAGACAGAAGCAACACAACATGAGCAGCTGCCTCTCCAACTCACTCCTTAACTGTCCATTCAGCAATGCAACCAGAGGTTTGTTTGTTTTTTTTAATCTTGGGGAACATGTCCTCCAACTGCTAGGGAACTGCTACCTAATTTGGCTCCTATTGACTTTCTTTTTTTTAAATCTAAGCACACCTCCTAAAATTAATCTGCAGCTCTGTAAATATAAAAAACTGCCTAGTTAATACTTAGTTAAGTTAATGTTGTATAACATTCACAAATCCCCACTGCTTGTTCCAGAAACCTAGCTACTATTGCATTTGTACTACCTTACATTTACAATGCGGGTGGCGCTGTGGTCTAAACCACTGAGCCTAGGGCTTGCCGATCAGAAGGTCGGCGGTTCGAATCCCCGCGACGGGGTGAGCTCCCGTTGCTCGGTCCCCGCTCCTGCCAACCTAGCAGTTCGAAAGCACGTCAAAGTGCAAGTAGATAAATAGGTACCACACAGGTGGGAAGGTAAATGGAGTTTCCATGCGCTGCTCTGGTTCACCAGAAGCGGCTTAGTCATGCTGGCCACATGACCCGGAAGCTGTACGCCGGCTCCCTCGGCCAGTAAAACGAGATGAGCGCCACAACCCCAGAGTCGTCTGCGACTGGACCTAATGGTCAGGGGTCCCTTTACCTTAACCAACTGATTAATAAACTTGGATTGAATTGTCTGATACCAGGGGCAGTGCAAAAGAACATGTGCTACTGATTCTATTTGTCTCTGTCCACAGGGGTGTAGTCTCTCTAAGAGTGGCGTTTTCTGGAATCTCCCTTGCAGTATTGCCAAAAGCAGCTCATTCAGCTTGTGTGTACACCCTGCGTTGATTCGGGTTGGTCAAACGGGAGAGGTTAGTCGCCATTGGCTGCCCATTGGCTAAAGATGAAAGCATATGATTTGGAAAAAAGCTTCAGTAAGAGCGTAAGATTGAAACAGTGTGTGCAAGAAAGGTGCTAGAGAAATCATTGAAAAGCTTCGAGTACTGTAAATTCAAGATGGCTAGTGACCAGATAGCTTGTGATGAGCGTTGGCAGGGCTTCACTTAGAGACGGTGTCTCTGTAAAACTTCTACTGCTGTGCACAGTGCAAGGAAATTCTCCCTTCTGGCTGCATGCCTTTGAATGCTTGCACATTTCATATCTCCCAATAACGAAAGGAAATAAAATCAAACTAATAATTCCAGGGACCTATTTGGCTATTCTGACTTCCACAAATGTGTACATAAGATTCAACACAGATTCTATTAATGGCTGGAAATAAAGATGAAAGAATGTTGATACATTTACCGTTTAATTGAAAGGGCACTAGTGCAACTGGGATTTTAGAGTTCACAGAAACTGCACAGTACACTTCAGTGCTACATGAGCTCTTGACTTTGAGAGAAAATATATTCTCTTTCAAGATTTACTTTCAAGCTCCCCAATTATACTGGGTGCCCTAGAAAAATTTGCAGCATATTGTCAGCATCTATCATCACCAAAAGATAGCAATAAGTAATATATCTAGAGAACTGCCCAAGATAATCAACATTCTGCACAGTAGGAAGCCAATATCAGACCCAAGCGTAGGTAGATTCCGGTAATGTAAAGTCTTAGATTAATTAGTTCGCTGTGAATAGGAATACCGAATAAGAATCTTACGTTAGGGAGACTAGAAGGGGGTCGTTTCAAAATGGCTGCCCGGAGGCAGAGATGAGTAGGAACAAACAAGTGTGCTCCTTAAACTAGCTAATTACTGGGGGGTGGCAGATCTGGCATAGTTCGTCAACAACATTCTGCAATGTGCCTTTATGTGCATTCCAAGGGAAGGATCAAAGGGGAAGCAGAAGCCACAAAGGAAGGCTGAGAGTGGACAGAATCCAGAATTATCATTTGGGATCTCTCTCAAATACTTGGTGATGCAGAGGAGGGTTTGGGAGGGGGAAGGGCCAAAGGACATTGGTAGAGAATCCGCTCTGCATTCAGAAGAGCCTCGGTTCAATCCCTGGCATTACCAGGTAGGGCTGGGAAACCCAGGAGAGCCACTGGAGACCATGATGAACTATATACACCAATGGCCTGACTCCATATAAGGCAGCTTTCTATGTTTTCCGAAAGCCAAGAATGTATCTAGAATGTCAGTGGGATTTCCCTTTCCCAAACATGGTTGATGAGTGCAAAGGCATGTGGGAAGCAAGAGGAGTTCGGTGTGCATCTTTGGGTGATGTTTTGAACCACAATGGGTGTTAAGGTGTTGACCAGTGGGTTGCACAGTGGTGCCTATCCAGAGGTCTTCACTGCCAAACTTTCCAGTGAATAAACCAGACTCCTTGGGCAAAACTTCATAGCATGGTTTGGTAGATATATGCAAAACCAATGTTGCCATAGTCCATACATTCCTAAACCAAGAAATATGAAAAGTTTCTGTCCCTGGTACTGAATAAGCAATTTATCATACACTTCTCTGTTTGTATCCACAGAATCACTGAGTTGGAGAAGGGCCTTGTGAGCTATTGATTTAATCTAATCATCTGCTTGATGCAGGAAATCCAGGGCTTGGGCATCTCCAACAGATAGGCTTTTCTGCTGCTGCTGCTGCTGTGATAATGTCTTAATAAAAAGTTTCAAACAAAATGCTGTGCTTGACAGTCTGGTGTGACCTTGCAGAAAACGTTCAACTGAATCTGACAAGCAGGAAATCAGTCTTCTATGGTGAGCTCTTGCAAGGAAAGAGTAGCTTGGATTCTTTCTGTTTCTGTGCGTTCCTGGTTAGCACAGAGTGGCATGTCTCTACTGATTTTTCATGGCTGTCAGGGGCTATCCCTTAGAGAGGTAGTCCTTGCCCTGTCTACCCAGACACCACAGCTACCTCTGAAAAGAAACATAGCACCAAAACAGAAATCATCATTATTTCCTGGGAAGAGGTAAGGAGGGCAGAAATAATGAATCCTAGCTGATACCCCAGGTCACTTTGCAAACTAAATTGATTTGTCCAAAGTAAAACAAAAAAGCACCCTGTTTTTCCCTCCATCCCAAGAGCTTGGCAGAATATATAAGAAAACAAAAAGCAATCCAAATAAATTTGAGGAAAGTTTCATGCGGGGCCTCTGCACTTATGGATCAGCCTCCATTTTACACCAGCTGTGAATAACCATGGGATGCTCTCTGCTTATTCCAAGTGGGAAGCAAGAAGCAGACCAGAAGATAGTTCTCAAAAAAGAAGCTGGGCATGTGAAATGCCAATCACTACTTACCGTTTGAAGAAAGCAGCTCCCGTTTCCATCACTCACTCAAGAAAAAAGGTAGGTATTTGCTGGATTAATACTCTTAATTCACAAGTGCAGGTATGGCTAGAGACAAATGAGACACATCTCCCAAAACTGAAGGTGCTGTGACAGAGCGGGTAATTGGGAAGCTTATTTCAGCCTGGGGTGGAGGAACCAATTGAGAGTGTAACTTTGCCCAGTAAGCTAGTTTCTACCCTCCTACACCCCTCTCTGTTCTCTTATCCAGTTAAGCAAGATTGTTGTTGTTGTTGTTGTTCAGTCGTTCAGTCGTGTCCAACTCTTTGTGACCCCATGGACCAGAGCACACCAGGCACGCCTATCTTTCACTGCCTCCTGCAGTTTGGCCAAACTCATGCCAGTCGCTTCGAAGACACTGTCCAACCATCTCATCCTCTGTCATCCCCTTCTCCTTGTGCCCTCCATCTTTCCCAACATCAGGGTCTTTTCCAGGGAGTCTTCTCTTCTCATGAGGTGGCCAAAGTACTGGAGCCTCAACTTCAGGATCTGTCCACTCAAGGCCAGGGAGGGGGGTGGTCTGGGAAGGGTTGTGGGAGCCAGGCAGAGAGGCATTTAGCTCCCAGGCCTGAGGTCCTCCCCTTCCCTCGGTGATAAATGAATAGAGACGTCATTGTCTGTGATGCGCATGGCCATCCCACTACCATTTTTGTCCACAGTTATTTGAAGTGCTTAAAAACCTGTTAAGAGGGAGGCAGGCAAAGCTAATTTATACCTGAAGAAGTGTGCATGCACACGAAAGCTCATACCAAGAACTAACTTAGTTGATCTCTAAGGTGCTACTGGAAGGAATTTTTTTATTTTATTTTGTTTTGACTATGGCAGACCAACACGGCTACCTACCTGTAACTGCTAATTTGTGTCTTTCTCATGGACACGAGCAGCCCATTTAATTGTCCAAAAGAGTTTTTTGCAGGCACAGCAGTAATAAGAACTGCATCTTTCTCCCTAGGATCTGCTTTCGATGCTTACCAACCCTAAGTCTGCCCCAGCTATATATCTCTGCAGACATTAGTATAGTGGTGACAGGTAAACATACATGCCTGTGGCATTGTCTATAAATTGTATATTTTGGAAAGGCAAAGTTCTTAACGGTGCTTTCTCAGTTATGACAGAGTGCCGTTGTTGCTACCAAAGTATCCGTTGGGGAGATGTGGTCAGGGAGGGAACTGATGACATACTCAGTGATGCCCTGCCTTTTCGGACAGCTTACCTGACCCCCCCCCCCGTATTGAACGTCACAGGCCCATCAATTCTTCACTTCCTCTTTGTACCCACAGCATATGCTCAATTATATTTTCTTTTCACTGAAGCACAACTGCTCCAATAAAAATGAAATTAAAATGCATGAACAAGCAACTGCTGAAAAGGAAAATTAAGGAATTTCAGGGCCCAGAGCTAGCACAGAACAGGAAATATCTCATCAAAGGACCACTTCATTAATGCCCATGACTAGAAGAAGAGGAAGAAGAAGAGTTTGGATTTGATATCCCGCTTTTCACTACCCGAAGGAGTCTCAAAGCGGCTAACATTCTCCTTTCCCTTCCTCCCCCACAACAAACTGTGAGGTGAGTGGGGCTGAGAGACTTCAGAGAAGTGTGACTAGCCCAAGGTCACCCAGCAGCTGCATGTGGAGGAGTGGAGACGCGAACCCGGTTCCCCAGATAACGAGTCTACCGCTCTTAACCACTACACTCTCAGAAGGGAACAGGAAATGACAAAAGGCCAGTTTTGGTATAATGATGGCAAAGAGAAAGTGCTACGTCATTAAATGGAGAGACTTCCATTAAATGGAGCGACCTTTGCTGCACACCTAATCACTGAATGAGATTTATTTATGGGTAAATATACTTATTTGCGGGAGGCAGCGTAGGATAGGGGTGCCCGGCGTGCTCTGGTCCATGGGGTCACGAAGAGTCGGACACGACTGAACGACTGAACAACAACAACAAAATATACTTATTATCGTCTCATGGAGATAGCCATTGATGGACTTTTTGTAGAGAATTCTGTATTTTCATATATATCCTGCCTTTCATTCGAGGAGCTCAAAAAAGGGTGTGTGGTCCTCCCCACAATTTTTCTTCTTCACAAGAACCCTATGGGGCAGGTTAGCCTGAGAGTAGGTGACTGGTGGTCTCCCTAGTCCTAGCCTGACACTCTAACCAGTGGGACCACATGTTTAATACCATTTCCCTAAAACTGTGGATGAAGTGATAACACTAGAAGTGGAGATAAGACCCCTCTTAGGGAAAAGAAAATTTAAGAAAAAGCCATATTTTTTGGAAGGATTCCGTACAGAATATTTTCTCCTATTTGGTTAATATCCACCCTTTAAATATGTACTGCACAGCTGCACGTCTTGCTCATTTTAAACATGCTACCTGCAAATCTCCTTTCTGTGATTAATCCATTATACTCTTGGCGACACGATTTACACTTTAAAATTCTGATTTAATTTCACTTGCAGCAACCTGTGGAAACATGTTCCAACGGAGGCTATGCAGAAAGTTAATTGGATGATCAATTTAGAATGCCTGTGCCGTTACAAAATATTCCAAAGTCACAGGTGTGATACAGAAGGGGGTGGGGCGGGCGGGCCCAGTAGAAGAAGATTCTTTAAATGAGGAATCCACAGGGAGGCCCTCTTGTAGGGTAACTACTATGCAATGCACTGACACAGACAAGCAGCTTATGAAGGACATTAATCAAGGGGAAAGTGAACAGGAAATGAGATGCTTCAGGCCACGAAGTCTTTCCAAATCGCATCCTTAGCAATAAAGGAAGACAGAAGTCTGGAGGAGGGAAATAAAGCGGGGTTTTCACGAGGAAATAAATGGAATTGCCCCAGAACATCCCATCTGTCAATGAGGTGGCTTTCTGTTGCTCAGAGGTGGTCAGTGAACCACTGGGGGGGGGGGTTCTTAAAGTATGTTTGTTATACTTCCAAACTGGCCTGTGGAGATGGGCACTTCGTAATTGCAATGGCAAAAATAGTGCTTGGCTAAATGCAACAAAGAACCGAAGCCATCTCAGCAGTGTTGAAGGGTGCTTGTGTGAAAAGAACCTCGGAGGAAAGCTATGATGGATCATCCCATGCCCTCAGGGCCAGGACTAGAAGACCTAAACTAGTGGAAATACTTCTTCAAAAGGAACCTGTACAATCAGTACTTCTCTGGCCTAAGGACGCCACGTGCCCCAGTCCAAATGGAACCACTGCACATCGGCTGAAATAATAATGACAATAATAATAATAATAATAATAATAATAATAATAATAATACCAAAGATACTGTAATGAAAAATCAAACAATGGAACCAAATACACTTATATATATGTAACGTATATGACCAAAATCAATACAAAAGAACCATTCAGCTTGAGATGTATTCAAACAGCTCAGTGCCAACATAAGTTTTCAAAAGTTCACTAGGACAGAAAAACAAAGCTGTCGGTAGTGAGATGTAGTCATCTTGAATTCTTTCACAGAGGGGCAGCTGAGAAGAAGGAAGAGGACCTGCCTTCCGGATTACAACAGGTTTCGCAAAGGAAGCTTCATCAGTTCTTCAAGTATATATGATTAATCAAACATACAAATGATGTAGGCACAGATCTCACTACCGACAGCTTTGTTTTTCTGTCCTAGTGAACTTTTGATTTTGGTCATATACGTTACATGTATATAAGTGTATTTGGTTCCATTGTTTGATTTTTCATTACAGTATCTTTGGTATTATTATTATTATTATTATTATTATTATTATTATTATTATTATTATTGTCATTATTATTTCAGCCGATGTGCAGTGGTTTTGTTGTTACTTTTGCTGTTTAGCACCACTGTGGTACTTCTCATTGCCAGTGCAAATGGAGCCATGCACTTCTCCTGCTCTACAGAAGTAAATGTCTAGTGAAGGCCATGTCCTTTTGAACAAAGAGGAACCTCTCGGTGAAGGCAAAGCACTTTTGCTCGGCCCTCATTCAGCCTGAGCTCTGCAAGGTACTGTCCAGGATTCGCTCCCCTGGCCTCTGCTGAGGTCAGAGCTTGCATCAGAACACATCTCTGGTTTATTTGTTTTCTTTTTTAAAAAAATCTCAGTGTAATTTCTGTTTGACTAATGGAAGTGTATTAAAGTTCTCTAGAGGCTCACTGACAGCACTGTTGTCTGCTCTTGCAAATCGTGGTTGTTTTAAGGGAATTTAAGGGAGATGGATGGGTGCCACTGATTCCCCAGGGGACGATTGTTTAGTTTTTAGATTCTAGCATTTCTTACGTTTAGCTGCCCAGGACATTTTTGCTTGTATGGATTTTAACATGTTTAGATAAAAGAAACCCAGTTGTGCTTATCGAATGGCTGAAGTAAATAATTGTGTTGTTGTCTAGAAAGACATTGTGAAATCCAGCAATGCCACCTGAATGCCAAACTTTCCGGGGTCGGGGGGGGGGGAGAATCTGCTTATATAGGGCACCCCATGCAGCCTTGGAAACAAGTCTAAAAATAATGAGACACATTTCTATAGTGCCTTGTGTTATTCGAAGTGCTTTGTATACATTGGGTTGGACCCATACAAATTTAGGTGTACTCAGTTCCCATTGAAATCAACATCTCAGCGGCAGTTTTGGCACTAGATGAAGACAAATCATAAATATTAATAGACATTTGTCTTCTTTCTTTCTTTCTTTTTTAAACCCACCTATGATGGATGCTTGTTAACTTTGATTCCCTTGTTTTCTTTTCATTAAGGGAAGCAATAGAAATAATCAAGAATTAACCTCCTGAAGAGAAAGAAGCCAGACTCAAACGGTATTTAATCCTTGAGAAAATTAAATGCTGAAAACCAGAAAGCTGCTAGGTTAAGGGGCATAGCTTTGTCGAATGCTTAGCTGTGCTTCTGATTCTGCAGAAATGTTAAGAGTGCAACCAAGGGAGACTGTGGGGTATCCGTGATTAAATCTCCCTTTTGGGGGTGGTCATATTGGAGATATTGCGATGGGAAGAGTTTTTAAACATCCTTTGCCTCTGCACTACTTTATATCAACATTTTATATCTCTATCCAGTTTGAAGCTATCACCCCCCACCCCCACTCTAGCCTGAAGCTCCCATTTGCTTCCCCTGTGTGTGTGGAACAAACAGGCACCATATAAGTTAGCCATATAAGTACCAAAATAGGAGAAATACAGTGGTGCCCCGCTAGACGAAAATAATTCGTTCTGCGAAAATTTTCGTCTAGCGGGTTTTTCGTCTTGCGGAGCGGCAATGACAGCCGCGCTCCGCAAAACGAAAAAAAAAAAAAAAGACGAAAATTTTTCGTCTTGTGAGGCAGCCCCATAGACTTTTTCGTCTTGCGGGGCAGCCTTCCGCTAGACGAATGCCTTCGTCTAGCGAGTTTTTCGTCTTGCGAGGCATTCGTCTAGCGGGGTACCACTGTATAATCATACCTCAGCTGGGAATATATGATGTGAAATTGCCTGTTTCTATTTTCATACCATCTCATGAAATTTCATTTGGGGGTGAGTTCTTGTCACCTTAAAATATAAATAGACTAAGGAACTATAAAGCCCAAGCAATTCCCATAAGCTGCTAAAGTTTTACTTACTAATGCTGCGCATATGTTATGAAGCGAGACTTAAAAGCACTGTTTTGCACCCATTTTGGAAACCATATAATGACTGATCCTCTGGGGATGCACAAGGAGCTTCTAACTCATCCCATTTAGTGCCTGACCTCTATCACTTGCAGTCTTACCAGTGTTGCTGGACTCCAGCTCCCATGATCACTAACCAGAGAGCATGCTGGGAGAGGCTGATAGGAGCAGGACTCCATCAACATCTGGAGGGATGCAGGTTAGCTACCGATCCCCATGTTACCAATGACATATGTGCACACCTTTTTTAGAGCCAGTGTGGTGTAGTGGTTAAGAGCAGTGGACTCGTAATCTGGGGAACCGGGTTCGTGTCTCCGCTCCTCCACATGCAGCTGCTGGGTGACCTTGGGCTAGTCACACTTCTCTGAAGTCTCTCAGCCCCACTCACCTCACAGAGTGTTTGTTGTGGGGGAGGAAGGGAAAGGAGAATGTTAGCCGCTTTGAGACTCCTTCGGGTAGTGAAAAGCGGGATATCAAATCCAAAACTCCTCATCTTACTTTACAAATGAGTAACAGGTGCACAGAGAGGACAGGGAAATGTACCGGTACGTCAGGGTAAAACATAGGCCTGCCATTACAAAAGATGAATTCAGGTAAGTCAATTCCCACATGATGCAGTTTTGTCAACATTGCATAGTTCTGATGAAGGACTTCTTTCCATCCTCTCTCCAGTTATCACGGCCCCCAAGCTTTTCAAGTAGGTTTGATTATAAATTTAAGATCTGTATGATTAGCTTAGCCAACGCACCCCCTAGTTGCAGCAGTCAACCATCAGTCAGCCTTATTCTCGATGCGCACTTATAACGAAGCTTTCCTTCTCTCCCCATTTCCCCTAACCTCTGATGGTAACGGTCCTAAATACGCTGAATTAAATACTCAATAATTGGGACTAGATCTGGCCTAACTAGTGCCCTTGTCCAAATGATTAACATCATATTTATTCCTCCCACCCCGAAGGGAAATCATCTTGGAGACAGCCACGCTGTGAGAGAAACTCACACAAACGTTTACGGCTGGGGGCATGGCTTGAGCGCTCTGCAAGCTCTGACCCACCAGCCGCCCAAAGGCCACACTGCTGTGGTTATAAATCACCAATCCAGACCAAATCATCACAGGGGGTAAAGCAAAGGAAGGCACGCAGGCACAGTCTCAGATTGCTTGGGAAGAGCCCTGCGGAGCGGTGGGATTTAGACAGCTGTCAGAAAGGCAGGGACATTCAGTCTTTTCAACTAGGCCTGACGCTCCTGTACAGATCCTTCTTCTAATAAAGAGGTAAGTCCACGTACTTCATGTGATTTACTGTATGTTCCCCACTGACTCTGCTGCTCCTGATCCCCTAAAGGCAGCAGGGGAGAATGGTGACATGGATTGCTCCCATTTGTAGCTACTTCCCTACCCAGTATATGTGTGGATGTGACAGGGATGGCATGAGCCTTGCTGAAAGTTATCTGGTTTGGGACGATCTGGAAAGAAGGCTCTAAATGTCTAATGCTGGGTAGATTATACAATTGCAGAAACATCTCTTAAAGAGAACAAACTGCATAAAACATAACAACCGCCAAGCCGGCTGAAGACGGCATCTTTATCTCGAGTGAGGCTTTTATTGGTACCTTCAAGAGAAAGAAGGATTGCTCCATGAAAAGAAATGTGCTTATCTCTTGAGACACGCTTGTTGAGCTTTAAACAGTTATGCTCAGTGCTAAGAAAAAGCATGTTCAAGGCCTAAACCACTTTCTTGAAGATACACAGAGAAGCCATCATTTCAGGAGCGGGAATCCCCACAGATCACTTGCCCATGAAAGAACAGGGTCAGCTTTGCTCATGCGAACGAAACAGGCCTGGAATCAGAATGGGACATTTGTCAGGGCCCACATGCCACCGGGGCCTACACCTTGAGCCAGAGTGATGTAGTGGTTAAGAGTGGTGGACTCGTAATCTGGTGAACTGGATTTGCGTCTCCACTCCTTCACATGCAGCTGCTGGGTGACTTTGGCGCTTTGAGACTCCTTCGGGTAGTGATAAAGTGGGATATCAAATCCAAACTCTTCTCTTCTTCTTCTTCTTCTTCTTCTTCTTCTTCTTCTTCTTCTTCTTCTTCTTTTTCTCTGCCTTCCCTGCATCTGCTGCCACTTGGACCACAGCAGCAGGGATGGTGCACCCAGCAGCCTCCCACTGGCTTGCTTGGGGGTCAGGGAACATGATCTGCTATGGGAGGCCACTCACAGCTGGGGAGGGGGGGGTGGCAGCTGATAGCTGCCCCACCCCCTTGCCCATCGGGTTATCATTATACCAGCAGTGCTATAATGGCCAGTATTATGACCATGCATTTTTTCTCTAGCGAGCCATACAACACGGGAACAGTATTTTTGCAGGGTTCTGCACAGCGTTCTAGATTAGGGATGCCTGAAGAATTCTGAAACAAGTGTAAAAAACTATTTGAAATGAATATTCTGAGATAAATGTAAGAAAATGAAGAAATAACAATAAAAGGATCATTTTCATTTTGAGCACAGCAACTCGTTCTGCCTCCAGTATATCCCAAACATTCCCAAACTTACCTACAAGAAAACTTCGAAGAAAGCAAGAAACTGAAGCTAGGGGGTGGAACATCAGATGCGATGGGATAACAGAATGGGGATTATTGTGGGGTTGCCAACACACCCATGGTATATGTGTTTGTTGTGTGAATTTTCTGTGCATTTTAAGGCAATTCTTAATTGATTCAAATGTATTCGTGTAATTGCTGTAATGACGTTTAATTGTGCAATTAGTGTAAAGGCATGCAATCATGTAATTAGGGTGTGTAATTACAATATGTAATAATATTAGACTGTTGTACAATCCTGTTTTTTAACTGTAGAAAAAGGAGAGAGAGAGAGATGCATGTGATATTAAAAGCATCAGTGTTCTGAAATGCATGGCAACATAAAAATGTATCAATGTTCAAAGCTCCCAGGAAAAAGGATTTGTATATGAAATGCTAATAGCACTGTAATAGTGCTTCATTAGGGCACCATAATTATTACAGAGTTGCTGCAAGTGAAAATGGGGCTTGATATTGACAGAAAGGTAATTTTGTTCTGATTACCAGGAGGTGGCTTGTTAAGGACTGAAGATTATTTTGGGTCTAATGACCCAGAGGGGCACAACATCTGCCAAAGAGGAAACCTCTTTTGAAGGTGCACTTTCAGCACCAATCAGTTGATAAGATGCTGGGGGCGGGCCTTCAAAGAGACATGCTGAAACACCCAATCAGCTTTTAAAGGGAAGTCCCTTCAAAGTCTCTGCAGAGGGGGGAAGATGCCATTAGTCAGTGTGTGTGGCCCATCAACATGGAAAGAATTGTGAAAGCTCAGACTTACCAGACTCTATAATTCCTACATATTATTATGTATGCCAAAAGAGAAGGCATTGCAAATCAACCCTAGGCGTCCTCTTATAAAAGACATGCTCAGAGATGTTCAAGCAAATGAAGAAGAAGAAGAAGAAGAAGAAGAAGAAGAAGAAGAAGAAGAAGAAGAGTTTGGATTTGATATCCCGCTTTTCACTACCCGAAAGAGTCTCAAAGCGGCTAACATTCTCCTTTCCCTTCCTCCCCACAACAAACACTCTGTGAGGTGAGTGGGGCTGAGAGACTTCAGAGAAGTGTGACTAGCCCAAGGTCACCCAGCAGCTGCATGTGGAGGAGCGGAGACGCGAACCCGGTTCACCAGATTACAAGTCTACCGTCTTAACTTAAATGAAGCTTAGGCTGCTACCCTAAGATCAGGGCATCTGCCACCAGATACAAAGGGATATGGAGAGAGGATGGAAATAAGTCCTTCATCAGAACATGAACAATGGGCCAGATGAAAGGGTGGAAGGAGAACCGAAAGAACCGGAAGAGGATGATGAAGAGGGAGAACAAAAGTAGGAAACAGAAGCGGATGAAGTTGCTGAAAACAGAAAAAAGGGAGACCACAAATGTTTTTTGTTTTTTTTTTAAAAAAAGATTGTAAAGTGCACTCTCACAAATAGCATCCCATATCTGGAATGAAAGTGTAATAAATTTGGTTCCCTCCTCCCCTTTGTAAAATGTGATGGGAGAGGCTTAGAGTTACGGTCAGAAGAACTGCATTCTGTAAACATCCCTCACAATGTAAATGTACTATTTAACTGACTACTTGGTGCTATAGTATGCCATGGATTCAAAATCAAATTGTTCACACCATTTGCAGTTAAACACCCCCCACCAAACAACAACAACAACAACAACAACAACAACAACAACAACAACAACAACACCCAGAAGCAGTTTGGATTCAAACAGCTTCCTCTACTGCCTCTCCAAAGGGGAAAATGCACAGATTTTGCTCTCTCTCTCCAGAAAGATATTTTATTTTTCTTTAAATGTGTAACAACCCCCACAAAAGCACAGTACTCAGTTTCTCATGCATGAACTAATGATTATTATCTATTGCATTAGCACCGGCTACTTATTTGTATCAGAAGTAATAACTGACTAATCAAATGTTCTTCACAATATTATTGAAAAAAAGTGCTTTATGATTTGCAAAAGTAAACAAGAATGGGTTTTGGAATACATTCATTACTGGTATTATTCAGATGAAGCCAATATACACATTGGCTTGTTCATTCCAATGAATGGCTAACCCTTATTTGTGCATGAATAACATTTCAGGTTTTTAAGCTAATCACTGCATGCCTAACGCTGTGTGATGCCTCTATTGTACCTGCTACTATTAGTGTTCCTAATTAAGGAACTATTTACCAACTATTAGCATGTCTTTGATAGCTCACTGACATGTTAATTATGGCTAATTGAGAGTTGGCACAGACATGATTCCATTTCCATTCTTGTATGAAACCTTCTATAAATCCATTGTCAGTTTAACTACAATGAATCTAAATTACAGCAGAGTTATAAATGCTCTAAGAACTAAACTTTAGTAACTTGCATTGCTCTGCTTTTTAATTTTAAGTATCTGTTGCATTATTCATGGTTTCTGTACCTTACGTCACACCCATATAAGATACTGGAGCCATGAATCATTCCACACACACTTAAAAACAGAAAGCAGATCAATTTAATAATCCTATGCACACTTCCAAGTTTAAGCTCCATTGAACATAGTGAGAAAGCATGAGCAGGGTTGCGCTACACATTGCCAAATTTAAAGAGTCAATCATTTATAGCATTTCTAATGCTTTGTATGTTCACTGTACCTTACAACTATCATTCTTTTGCCTTCCAACTTTGCTGCAGTTCTACAGAAGTGCAGAAAGTGCTATTAGGCACAGAGCTGCTTTTTGAAAACCTCATTATTATTTTTTAAAGTTTCTACTTCTTATGCCTTGAATATATGTTTTAAAGTGGAAGGGTAATCACTGCTAGAAACCGGGAAGCCAGAGAAATAACTGCGAATTTTCTCCCAGTATTTAGGGTGGGGCTTCAATGTTTTTGCTGTTGGATTACTGAAACCAGAAAAAAATACAGCAAATACACAAGCGTGTATTATAATTAATACAATGATGTAACTTTTTTTTTTAAAAAAAAATGATACCAAAACTAGTAGTTGAATATAAAATGAATAGAGGACAAAAGGAAGACGGGGGAAAGCTGCACTTGGTTCTAGTGTACAAGAGAAAGTGCAGATCTAGTTATCCTGTTACATCAGGAGTGGTCAGTGTGGTCCTCCAAATGTTGCTGGTTACCTCTTCCTTATAAGCTAGGGCCACAAGGGGTGACTGAATCCCAGCTGGAGTCAAGGCTAGGGTAGTTCACAGGAGATCAGGACCACGGTCAGCTCACTATGAACTTAGGTTCAGGGTCAGTCTGGATCAGGCTTCCTCAAACTCAGCCCTCCAGATGTTTTTGGCCTACAAGTCCCATAATCCCTAGCTAGCAGGACCAGTGTTCAGGGATGATGGGAATTGTACTCTCAAAACATCTGGAGGGCCGAGTTTGAGGAAGCCAGGTCTGGATAAAAGACTCACTGCTCCAGTGATGGTTTGGAGCCAACACAGCTTACAGGTAAGGTGTCATTCTGTTTGTTTGGTTTTTCCAAGCTTGGCTCCCCTGATGAAACTGTTGGGGTTTAAAGGGGCCGTCCTATTTCTCAGGCACTGGCTCAGGCAGAACTTGGAGAGGCTCCTTCTGCCCTTGGATGTGGTGTGGCAGAAGAGGAGTGCCCTCAAAAACTGTTGAGGGTTCAGAGGAGTCCTCAGACACCAAGATGAGGGGCTATCAGGCAGTGACATCACTGTTGAGTCCTGTGACTCCCACCAGGGGCCTCTTGCAAAGCAGTGACACTCTCTCTCTAGGGATTGTCCCTGAACTCAGTTTCTCCCTTCCTCAATGACATCCAACCCCTCCTCAAAAAGCAGAATTTCCTTAGCTATGACAGGAAGCTGTGGAAAGCTGCAGCACTATCTGCAAGATTAATGCATTCTTTCTTCACAAGATAAGGTACCTGCGGATCTTTGAACATTCTAAAGTGCTACATAAATATGAACCGTTGTCTGAAGAAAAATGCATTACTTTATGAGGAATGGTGTGTCCTTACACAGTAAGGAGGTTCCTTGTTCATGAGGGCTAAGCCCAGGGGTGTGGTGAAGGGGGCAGAGAAGTGCACTCCCAGCAAGCAACTCACTCTTCTATTGCTGAACATTGCTGAACTCCCGTGGCTACCTGAAGGAAAGGCACCTTTCACATGCACATTATAATTGAATCATAAACTGGAAAACTAAACTAAGATTGCAAGACTAAACCTTAATATGAAACATACTTTTAATTATCCTTCTGAAATGTAATACATGGGACAAAGCCATCCCACCATTTATTTATTTTTGGGGTGCTAGGCCATCTGGCATCACATTGAGAGGAAATGTTTTGCCCTTGGTAACCTTTTCTCTGTGAGAATAATAGGCAACCACTGGCTGAGGTAGGAAATGCTAAAGAAGAGGAAGAGGAAGAGGAAGAAGAAGAAGAAGAGGAGGAGGAGGAGGAGGAGGAGGAGGAGGAGTTTGGATTTGATATCCCGCTTTATCACTACCCGAATGAGTCTCAAAGCGGCTAACATTCTCCTTTCCCTTCCTCCCCCACAACAAACACTCTGTGAGGTGAGTGGGGCTGAGAGACTTCAAAGAAGTGTGACTAGCCCAAGGTCACCCAGCAGCTGCATGTGGAGGAGCGGAGACATGAACCCGGTTCATCAGATTACGAGTCTACCGCTCTTAACCACTATACCACAGAAATGCAATTTTAAAAGACACCATTGGAGTGGAGGCTGAGCAGCCCAGGAGAATGCAAACTGAGCTCATGCCCATCTCCACAGCTCCACCTCTTCACCTACAAAGCATCTTAGGTTCTGCTTCTTGGCTACACTAGAGCAGGGCTGAGGAAACTTCAAGGTCTCCAGGTCCCTCTGTCCAGGCCCTTGTGACACTTCCCAGTCCACATCTCTTATCCCCAGGGTACATTCCTCAATGCTCCTACTCTGCACCCTTCTTGAGTATATCTTCTGGTTGGAATGTGTCCTTGAACTGTGTTTGTGCCTCTTTGTTTGCCTGGATAGAGAGATGTGTGTGAAAGGTGACACATGTGGTTTCACCCCACTTTTGCCTCTGGTTCCACTACCCAACACTGGCATGTGGTCCCTGGAACGATGCTCATAAGGGAATGAGGCCCTCACGGCTGAACAAGGTTGCTCATCTCTGCGCTAGAATGAGACAGAAAACTGGGAACTGTCATTCATCTTGGTAGATGGATTTTCTCTGGCTGATGGAGCACTGAAGCCAGCTAATGTTGCATACTGTCAGTGTCTCCATTCTTAAGCAGCAGCATGTAGGGAGAGCTTTAATCTTGCACTACTTCTGGCTCATGCTGAGGAACCTCTATTCATCATCATTATTAATGATATCACAGTGTATTAAAGTTCTCTCTTACAAGCAAGGTAGCTGATAGAAAATGTCAGGCTGACTCGGTCCTTTGGAATTAATATCAAGGAGCAAGATGACTTACTTAGAAAATCTCTTTCTGTAGCAGGTGACCAAATATCCAGAGTTTTATTTTGTCTAGGAAAGAGCTGCAGTTTATGCACTGTAATGTGAATTGCAGGAAACTACAAGAGGTTTACACGTTTAGTACTCAGTTTTAGCCAAAGTACAGCGGGTGGCGCTGTGGTCTAAACCACAGAGCCTAGGGCTTGCCAATCAGAAGGTCGGCAGTTTGAATCACCGCGATGGGGTGAGTTCCCGTTGCTCAGTCCCTGCTCCTGCCCACTTAGCAGTTCGAAAGCACGCCAGTGCAAGTAGATAAATAGGTACCGCTCTGGTGGGAAGGTAAATGGTGTTTCTGTGCACTGCTCTGGTTTCGGTGTTTCATTGCACCAGAAGCGGCTTAGTCATGCTGGCCACATGACTCGGAAAAACTGTCAGTGGACAAACACCTGCCCCCTTGGCCTATAGAGCGAGATGAGCGCCGCAACCCCAGGGTCGTCTGTGACTGGACTTAACTGTCAGGGGTCCTTTACCTTTTTTTTTTACTGTGCACCTAGCATGCAAAAAGACAACCTCTTCTGGCTGTCTCATGATCTAGAAAGAGACTGCACACGTGAAAAACGGGGATTTAATATACAACGGTACCTCAGTTTAAGAACAGCCCTGTTTACAAACTATTTGGTTTACGAACTCCGCAAAACCGGAAGTAGTGTCCTGGTTTGCGAACTTTACCTTGGTCTAAGAACGGAATCCGAACGGTGGAAGGGCCTCATTAGGGAAAGCGCGCCTCAGTTTAAGAACGGTTTCGGTTTAAGAACGGATTTCCAGAACGGATGAAGTTCGTTAACCGAGGTACCACTGTACTGGTAGAGAGACGCGGACTTCAAAAATAAAAGGGCACAGGCTGAATCAAATACAAGGCAGAATTCTTGCTGAGCAGTATTTAGACTGAGGCGGCTGCTCAGTGACTTCACATAATCCCCAAGTGATTCCAATTCACACACACTGTCAGAGTGAAGAGCCTGGGAAAGGCTCAGAATGCCAAACGGACGACAGACGGTGGATGTTCAGGTGTTTTTGCAAACCAGCGCCAAGGAGATTGTACAAGGTTACCTAGCAAAGCACTCACAACTAAACCCTCTCCCTCTCCCTCCCCCCTTCTCATTCTCTCTCCAAGACAAGCAACACTAGAGCACCAAAAAGCTGAGTCTCCTACAATTGCTGTTTTTTTATATAACATCTTGCTGAAATGATGACAGCGTGGAGAATGAAGCTTCCACTCGGGGAAATAGCAGGCTGTTCTATTTTATTCTTCCTCTGTCTAGGACTGGATTGTCAGACTCCAACTGATTCTGCCTGAAATCGGAAGACGTACCGTATAGATCTTGGTACTGTAAACATTTCCCCATACGTATTACCTCCCCCAAGCTCAATTTCCAATGCCTATCTCTCAGGGCCACATCCAGATTGGAGAAGGCCCATGGCACTGCGTCCTCTCCATTGATAAGATGCCCTGTTTGTAGGCAGCTATGGGTTGCCATCTTGAAAATTTCCCACAGTGCTTTGGAGCACCCAGTGTAATAGAAGGCCCATTTGTTAGGCCCAGTTGTTAGGGCTGATGAGCCCTATTTGGGTGCTGTGGCCCAGACAACTGCCCGAGTTTGCTGAGTTCTGCCACTAGGCTCACTCCCTCTAGAGCAGGCATGCCCAACCTGCGGCCCTCCAGATGTTTTGGCCTACAACTCCCATGATCCCTAGCTAACAGCACCAGTGGTCAGGGATGATGGGAATTGTAGTCCAAAACATCTGGAGGGCCGAAGGTTGGGCATGCCTGCTCTAGAGGTATGAAATTATTTTGTGGTCCATTATTTACAGCCAATTAAAATGATTCGTCTCTAATGTTTCAGTTTTACACTGATTCACAGCCCTAGTATTTACCAAGCCCCAAACAAAACAAAACCCCTTTAAAAAAAAAGTCATGTCTGGAATGTTAATTGTGTGCCTTGCAGACGACAGCTCATCTAGGATGCCAAGGGAACCATATTTATTTGTATTTAGAAGACTGGCTGACAAGATCTTTGTCATCTTGGGAAGAACAATCTGCCCTTCAGACAATCTGTTTCTGTTTCAGCTGTGGAGCAAGGGGAAAGGAAAAAAAAAAAGCACCAGCTTTCAGCCCATCTCAGCTAACACACTTAACAAGAGCCAGGATCATTTTCTCACCTGCCACAGAGCCTATTATTAAAACCCCACCCATGCTGGACGTCCCGGAAGTTTTTCGCTGACCCCGTTTTCCAGTTTGGATTGTGATCAATGCAGCAGCAAGTGGTCCATGAAAATGCGTCCTCCTTTTGACAACTGTGGATTATCAAGGATTCCTTCCGGTGATGAAAGTATTGCAAAGTATAGCTGCAAAATGTTTTGGAATCATTGGCAACGGTAAACTGCAGCCTTTGTGAAAAAGGTTTCTCCTGATTATCCAAACAGAATGGATTTGTAAAAGCCTACATAACTCAGATTGCACGCAACTATAATAATACCCAGGATTTATATGGTGCATTTGAAGTATTCAAAGCCCATACATCGTTCTTGAGCCATCTTGGCCATTAGTTCTGGAAAACTTGCTCCCTGGCTTTTAGGCCTTTTCCCACCTGACCTGGGAGGGCGGGGCCATGACTGACTCCAGCTGCAAAAGCTGAAGCTGCTGAAGAGGCCAGAGACCACCTTGGCTGTCTCTTAGTGCAGACTCAGGTCATCAAACCTGAGTTTCCACAGCCACCACCTGCCATGAACCTCCATTGAATGGATTGGCAGCAATAGCAGCAGATATGTTCTCTGCTTATAATATTTTATCCTCTTGTTAAATGTGCTTGTTGTGTATTAAATAAGATATTCTGGCAGCAGGGTAAAGTATTGCTATTGGTCAATTTGAAGTGTTCAATCACAATCCACAGCCTGATTGGGTCCCGCCGGAAAGTTTGAATATTATTGGTTCCCGCTAAAATGTATCTTTTCCCTCAGTCCCAATGTGTCTATAAATAGAGCTTTCCCTACCCCCTTTTCCCCAGTCTTGTCTAATCCCTACAATAAAGAGCTGTTTTCACTAAGACGTGTAGCTGGACTTCTTGCTACCAGAACCCACGACACAACATACTGGCGACGAAGGTGGGATCGAATTAGGCCGGCTGAGGGCTGCTGACCCTAGCGACCTGATTCTGGCGACAAGACTCCCTGTGACTGACAGGACAGATCAGTCCACTAAGATGGCTGCGTCACGGTTCATGGAACCATTTCATCCCGGAGCAACTGAGGCCTGGGATGCTTACCTCGAGCGCTTTGAATTCAGCGTGGCTGCAAAAGGGGTCACCGACGAGGAAAGGAAAAAGGCGTTGTTCCTGAGTTGCTGCGGGGCAGAGACCTTTGAGTTGGCTCGGGCAATTCTGGCCCCCACGACACTGCGGGAGGCATCGTTCGCGAGCATTACGGAACACCTCTCCAATCACCTTAATCCGACAGCGTCGAAGATGACATGGCGCATCGAATTCCACAAGAGGCAACAACGACCTGGAGAGACGGTAGCAGTTTTCCTCACCGAACTGAGGAAGCTGGCGAGACACTGCAAATTCGCCAACTTGGAGGAGGCCCTGCTGGATCGGTTTGTGTGCGGCCTTCGCAGCAGCAAGGGCCGCAGGCGGATTGCGGCAAAACAAGATATGGATCTGTCGACAGCGCTCCGTGAGGCCATTGCGACAGAAAGCGCTGAGAGAGAGGAGCAAGACCCGGACCAGCGAGCCGAAAAGAGAGCTGGAGCGTCAACCCACACCGTGGACGACCAGCATGTCAGCCCCAACCAAAGCCCTGTGCGGGGGATAGAGATGGTGCGACAGGAGAGCACAGCAAATAAAGGTCGGCAGGGGGTCTGCTCTGGCTGCGGCGGATCACATGAGAGAAGGAAGTGCCGGTTCCGAGAAGCTACGTGTCATGCTTGTGGGAAAACGGGACATATAGCCAGGGTCTGCAAGTCGAGTGGCACGTCGGGGTCCGCGAAATCAAGAGGTCAGAGGACATCCACAGCGACGCACCAACTCGACGATTGCAACTACCTCACGCAAATCGAGGGCAGAACTGTGCCATTTCCAGCCCAAGGGAAACCAGCTGTGCGGGTCCTAATCGAAGGGAAGCCGTGTAACATGGAGGTGGACTCCGGATCCGGATTCTCCATCGTATCGGAGGACACGGCCAGATCGTTATTTCCTAGAGGTAAGCTTCCGAGATTGGAGCCCTTCCCGGCTACTCTGCAATCCTATTCCGCTGGCCGCATAGACATTTTGGGAATGTGCGCAGTGAACGTACAGTTCCGCGAGAGGGAGGCCGTATTAAAGCTTGTGATCGCAAAAGGGAAGCGCACTAGCCTGCTGGGCACGGACTGGTTCCCGGCCTTAGGGTTGGGAATCTCAGGGCTCAACACGGTCCAGATAGCTCCGGAGACATTTAACACCCTGTACACGGAATTTGGGGAGCTATTTAATGGAGAGTTAGGATGTTATAAGGGGCCTCCAATTGACTTAGAACTGGACCCGGGGGTTGCGCCAATGCGCCTCAAACCCAGGCGGGTTCCATTTGCGCTACAGCCTAAAATAGAGGCTGAGTTGGAGAAGCTAATACAGCAAGGGGTGCTTTCACCAGTGGACTCTGCTAAATGGGAAACACCCATTGTCACACCCCTGAAGGCTAATGGGGAAATACGAATTTGTGCGGATTACAAATGTACGATTAATAAGGCCATCAGGGGCAACTCGTATCCAATTCCAGTAGTGTCTCAACTATTAGCGAAGCTGGCTGGGGGCAAGGTGTTTGCAAAGATTGACTTGGCACAGGCATACCAGCAGCTCCCAGTGACTCCAGCGTCCGCTGAAATCCAGACAATTGTGACGCACAAGGGTGCCTTTAAGGTGAATAGGCTGCAGTTTGGAGTCAGCGTGGCACCTGGCATATTTCAAAGTCTTATGGAGCGCCTGTTACGGGGCCTGCCAGGTGTCCTGCCGTATTTTGATGATGTGTTAATCGCGGGCAAGGATGCTCAAGAACTAC
Organism: Lacerta agilis; assembly: GCF_009819535.1. Taxonomy (NCBI): domain Eukaryota; kingdom Metazoa; phylum Chordata; class Lepidosauria; order Squamata; family Lacertidae; genus Lacerta; species Lacerta agilis. The sequence continues at coordinate 64,065,257 of NC_046321.1, forward strand.
TGGGACGCATCCAGACAGTCCTATGCAAATTCCGGGATGCGGGGTTGAAACTAAAGAAAGAGAAATGTAGTTTTGGGGTAGCAGCTGTGAACTTCTTAGGATACAGGATTGATGCTGCTGGCATCCACCCCATGGAAGACAAGGTTAAGGCTATCGCCGCAGCACCGACACCTAGTAACAAGGCTGAGCTGCAGTCCTTCTTGGGCCTCGTCAATTTCTATCACGCCTTTGTGCCACACAAGGCATCGATAGCCGAACCACTGCATCGGCTACTCCAAAAGAAGTGTGCATGGCGTTGGGGGCAACCGCAACAGAGAGCTTTTGAAACGCTGCGGGGCGTGCTGTCAAAGGAAAGTACACTTGCCCACTATGATGCTGCTAAACCACTGGTGCTGGCGTGTGATGCCTCACAATATGGCGTGGGGGCTGTCTTGAGTCACCGGGAGGCGGATGGGTCGGAGCGTCCAATCTCATTCTATTCCAGAACCTTGAGCCCCACAGAGCGGAACTATGCCCAGATTGATAAGGAGGCACTGGCTATAGTCACAGGAATCAAGAAGTTCCATGACTACGTGTACGGCCGCCATTTCACAATTCAAACGGACCACAAGCCTTTGCTGGGTTTGTTCAGCCCACATAAACAAACGCCTCAAATCTTGTCCCCACGCATGCTCCGATGGTCCATCTTTTTGAATGGATTTCAATACGAACTGTGTCATGTGAAGGGTAAGCTGTTGTGCCATGCGGACGCGCTGAGTCGTCTACCACTACCTGGAGCAGCCGACGACGACCCAGCCCCGGCCGAGCACGTCATGATGATGGAGACACTTCCCGGACCACCCGTGACGGCCGTCGACATCGCCGCAAGAACTAAAAGGGACCCCGTCCTCGCCCGTGTCCTTGTGTGGGTGGGGAGGGGATGGCCAAGTGGGACTCAGGAAGAGAAATTTAGACCTTTCATGGCAAGACAAAATGAGCTGTCCCTCCATAAGGGTTGCATATTGTGGGGCGATAGGGTGGTTATTCCAAGGTCTTTACAGAATGAGGTGTTGGACACATTACACATGGGTCATCCGGGCATGGTTCGGATGAAATCTTTAGCCAGGTGCTATGTGTGGTGGCCTGGCATGGACAAGGACATCGAACAATGGGTGCGCACCTGTCGAGCGTGCCAGGAGGTGCACCCAGAAATGCCCAGGGCACCAGTGCATTGGTGGGAGCGGGCTAAGAACCCGTGGAGCCGGCTCCATGTAGATTTTGCAGGGCCGTTTCAGGGAAAGGTGTTCTTAATTGTAGTAGACGCCTACTCGAAATGGCTGGAGGTCTCAATTGTTCCAAACATGTCCTCAGCTGCTGTAATCAGGGCCCTTCGCATTTTGTTTGCAACGCATGGGTTACCCGAGACCATAGTATCAGACAACGGGGCGGCTTTTGTGTCCCAAGAGTTCAGGGCATTCCTGGCCGATAATTTCATTAGAGGGGTCACTTCTGCTCCCTTTCATCCATCCTCGAACGGACAAGCCGAACGGATGGTGCGCACAGCCAAGGGTGCAATAGCGCGCCTCTTGGAAGGGGATTGGTCTGCTCGCATTGCAAGGATGTTGTTCCTGCAGCACACAACGCCGTGTGCATCCACAGGCAAGTCCCCAGCTGAATTATTAATGGGAAGGAGGTTAGCCACAATCCTAGACTATGTCCACCCTGACAAGGTGCCGGGCCGCGATACAAGAGAACCACCGGCTGCCGAGGGTGACAGAACCCGATACCTGTCGACAGAGGATTTGGTTTGGGTCCGGAACTATGCAAGGGGACCCGCATGGGTGCCGGGGGTGGTCACCCGACCCAGTGGGCCAGTGTCATATTTTGTGACGTTAGAGGATGGCAGAGTAATGCGCCGCCACATTGACCAGCTAAGGCGCCGGTTCCCAAGCAGGGTAAGCCCGAGGGGGGAGGAGCCGCGCACAACTCTGCCGGCGTCCGGTGAATCGCAGCAGTCTAGTCAGGATGACTCCGGGCCACAGGGGGTGGAGGGCTCCGAGAGTCAGGAAACCGAGATCACCACTGATGAACCTAGCCCAGAAATAACTAGTCAGCCTAGAGAGTCAGCTAGTGACGCAGCTCCAGCTGAGGTACCCGAGGTTATTGGAGAGAGAAGTCTGACCACGGATAGTCCAAGGAGTGACACACCGAGGGTTAGGCAATCCGGTAGGACTCGAAGACCTCCGCAATACTTGAAAGATTACGTGTATAGTCTCAACTAGGTGCGGGGGAGTGTTGTGTATTAAATAAGATATTCTGGCAGCAGGGTAAAGTATTGCTATTGGTCAATTTGAAGTGTTCAATCACAATCCACAGCCTGATTGGGTCCCGCCGGAAAGTTTGAATATTATTGGTTCCCGCTAAAATGTATCTTTTCCCTCAGTCCCAATGTGTCTATAAATAGAGCTTTCCCTACCCCCTTTTCCCCAGTCTTGTCTAATCCCTACAATAAAGAGCTGTTTTCACTAAGACGTGTAGCTGGACTTCTTGCTACCAGAACCCACGACACAACAGTGCTGTTTTTAGATGTGCATGTTATATTTGACTTCCTTTAGTAATGTTTTATTCTGATTACAGGTGGGTAGCCGTGTTGGTCTGCCATAGTCAAAACAAAGAATTTTTTATTTTGTTTTGCTACTGGAAAGAATTTTTTATTTTGTTTTATTCTGAAACGTTTAAGATAAAAAAAAAGTTTGGTTAACTTTGCTGAGTTTAAATGTGCATTCTGTAGTTGACCTCCTTTGCAATGTTCTGTTTTGAAATCTTTAAGATAATATTTTAATTTCCTGTTAATTATGTTGCTTTGAATGTATGCTTTATATTTGACTTTCTTCAGTAATGTTTTATTCTAGATTGTTTTATTTGATGTTTTAATGCAGTTTGTAAACAGCATTCAGTCTTATCTTGAAAATGTAACGTGCTATAGAAATGAAATGAATGAGAACAACAACAACAACAATTTTAGAAATTTGTACAGGAGCAATTTGAGGCAGGGAAGTATTTTTATCCCCTTATTGCATATGGAGATTCGTAAAAGGCTCTCTTCTCAAGGCCATAACTCACCTAGAAAATTTGGTCCCGAGCTGAGATTTAAGCCACAGACTGCCCAGCCCATGGTCTCCATTCTTAACCCCTATGGTTTAGGCTTCCTTTTAGTTGCTTTGAAAATTTGAAAAGGTTTTCAGTGGCTTTTTTTTAATGTTCTATGTCAGTATCTTTATCCCCAACAACAAAAATAACTCCTGAAGGATTCACTGCCCACTGTTTCAATGCTAAGCATCATGCCTCAAAACATATTTGGGGGAACACTCCATCTTTGTAAATTATAAATCTCCCTCCACTTCTGATTAATTCTCTTCCCTGTCATATGCAAGAACATAATTCTGAGCAGGAGCAAAAACTCACAAGCCATCACATAAAGGGTTAATTCAGACCCTACATAGAAATGAGAATTGCCTGTGCATTTCTACCAGATTGTCTGACACAGGCCTGATTTTAGACATTAGGCCCTGTGATATCACTCACTGGTGCTTTTTGGGGCGGGGCCACCACAGGTGGACGGATTTAGCTGCAGTGTTAATTCAGTACAACCTGGTTAAGTTGCAAGAAATAATGTTATCTATAAAAATAGAATTAGTGGTAGCGGCAATGCAGGGTTACGTCATTTATGGCTTGCTCTTGTCCATTTTAAGTAAGCACTGCATATAATTTCCAGAGGTTTTAAAGTTCTTTGCTACCATGGCCTTTCTTGCTTTTACTGCATATAATGCTCAGCAACATATTATTTACTGATTCATAGAATTTTAGGGCTTAAAGGGACCTTCGAGATCATGCAGTCGAGCTGCCCTACACAGTGCAGGAATCTTGAAACAACAGCATCCCTGGCAGAGGGCCATGGAGCCCCTGCTTAAATAGCTGCAGAAAAGCAGAACTTCCCACCACCTACTGATGCTGCACTGTCAAACACCTCTTCCGCTTAGAACGTTCCTCCTAATGATTAACCAAAATCTGCCTCCTTGCTTTTCCTTCTCATTAGTTCTAGCCCTGTACTCCAGTGAAGCCGAAAACAAGCCTTCTATATGACAACTCCTCATATATTTGGAGAGAGCTATTATGTTACATAAGTTTTACATCTTCTGTGTGCTCCATCAGTACGGATTTAATTTCTAAAGTCTTCTGAACCTCAACTTTCAGATTTCACCAGGGACTGCATCTCCTCAGGAGATACGAGTGTATATAAAGAATCGATTCCCTTCCTCCAGTGAGACCTTGGCTCCAGGAGGTCAATCAAGGTGTACTTCACACACAAGCAATTTCCTTTGCCTGAGATCCGCTTTGCCTGAAACGTCACCGGCTTGCAGCCTAATTGGTGGCCATGGGAGTTGCACAGTCCCTTAAAACCAACACAAATGCTAGCGTGACAGCCGACTGCAAAGTTACAGCAGCTAATCATGTCACAGAGACCTTAGAGAGGCATGTTCAGGAGGAGACTATCAGCCTCCTTCAAGAAAATAACAAGGCAGCTATGGTGGGAAGTGGAGGATATTTATTTCATCTTTGCCCTGCATTGAATAAAGCTAACAACCAGCAACCAAACAGGAGGAGGGTAGCATGAAAAAGACAAAACTGACCGAGGGAAGGCGGCAAAGCTTGCTCTTTACCCGTCAGTCCTGTTTTCTGGATAAGCTAAAGGGCACGTGCCAATTAATTCTCAGCAGGATCTCAACGATTGCTCTAAATCCAGGAATTAGAAGCTAAAGGCTAAACTCTGAAATGGCAGAGGAGCACAGCAGTAAACCATGAAACAATTCTTGATCCTCAACCTCAGAAGACCATCTCTTTACCATTCCACGTCCCTTCCTTCCATGCTGACAGTTCCTAGGGTTGTATTATAGTATCAGAGCCATGCCCTTTCGTGTCTGTTCTTCTAAATATGTCACCGAGTGCCTCTCATGCCCCAAACTCCCAATTAGTGCTCTGAAATACCTTGCTTAAAAACATGTCCTGTCATTTCAAGTGCACTTTGGTGTACCCTTCACCTCTAAAAGACATAAGACCCCACTGGAATAACAATCAAAGGCTAAAGGATTTGCTTTGAGAGTATTTCATTTCCAGACATTTAAAAGGAGGTTTTGTACCTACAGTGAATTTATGGCAGCTCTCTGAAGAGAATATATGTGGGAAATTGCAGTCAAATATAACTAGCAAGCTTAGGGCTAGCTAGTTACTGCATGAAGGCATTAAGATAACAGAATTGTATTCTTAGACTCAGCTAGGTCATGCCCCTCACCTGGAAGGAAGTTAAGTTTCCTTCTTTGTCCACTCTTTTTTACCATGTGAACTCACCATGCTTAGAGCTATTTCAGAATATTTTGTATCCCAAGATTTCTGCCTGTGTTTACTCATTGCTGCATGGAATGGCACATGAATCTAACCTTTGAACTCTGTAAGTAAAGCATTTAAACTTACTAAACAGTGTGGTCTGTTCATTGAGAGAGGGGTAGAAATGGGTGAGCACTGTCAATGGACTAAATGGGATATTAAAAGGTCTAACAACCTATATTCCTAATGCTTCACTGCCACTGCATATTTTGTGACTTTTAAACGCTGCTGGGGCTCTCTACCTGGAGAGTGCATTTAGCCCTGCACTTTGGATCTAGGGAACCAGCCAATTCTTTTATTAATTACACCACATGGGTGATCTATATGTAGTTTTCTCCCCACAGTATGCAAGTGATTGAGAAGTGGAATTTTGCACCACTCCTGAAATGCTTCTGAAGTGCCCTACAAATTACATGCCAAAAGAACTCCAGGTCATTTAAGATGGCTGTTCTCCACCCCTACAGGAGAAAATATTGTATGAATCATCAGTATGTGGGGGAACTCTTTACTCTTTGCAGCAATACCTGTTGGAACCACTTTTGCAAAGCCTCCCTGTGTACCAGGAGCTCAGAAGAAGAAGAAGAAGAAGAGGAGGAGGAGGAGGAGGAGGAGGAGGAGGAGGAGGAGTTTGGATTTGATATCCAGCTTTTCACTACCCAAAGGAGTCTCAAAGCGGCTAACATTCTCCTTTCCCTTCCTCCCCCACAACAAACACTCTGTGAGGTGAGTGGGACTGAGAGACTTCAGAGAAGTGTGACTAGCCCAAGGTCACCCAGCAGCTGCATGTGGAAGAGCGGAGACACGAACCCGGTTCCCCAGATTACGAGTCTACCACTCCTAACCACTACACCACACTGGCTCTGACAACAAGCAATGAGCTGGTTAGGATGAAATACGGTAACAGCCCATGGTTTACCAAGGCAAAGGAGATTTATAGAGTCCCCTTTCCATACTCTCCCTCCCCTCAAGAACTGCAATCCCATCATCGCTGCCTAGCTTCCAGTAAGCTACAGTGCATGCTTCTCCTGCAACCTAGGATGGGAAATGAAGAGGAAATCCTAGTTTCCCACCCAGGTTTTCAGGACAACTACAAAGCATACTCTGCTGTTGGAATAATATGGCAAATAGGCTTTTTGCCACAGACCGTGAAGAGAACTGCAACACACAAGGGAACGTATCACAACACATAAGAAGAGGAAGGTGTATGCAAGCCTTTGGATCCTTTAAGATTTATTCACCTAGCACCAAACCATGATTAAGTATTTTTGGAACCATCATACCTTGTTTTCATGATAACAAAACTGAGGATTGTTTGCATTGGGTTGACAGTATGACTCAAAGAAATAATATTTCCTTTCTGCTTACCACAGTGAACTAGGATTGAAAGGTATCCCAGAAAAAGGGTGAGAAGGTTAAAAAAAACTATCCCTGGCAATGTAACCTAATGCATGCCTATTCAGAAGTCTCACTGGGTCTTACTCCTAGGTAAGCATGTAATAGGATTATAACCAGCATGCATTTTGCATCCCTATCCCTAACATTTGTATTAAACCTCAATAAATGAAGCTGAATACCAGTGAATCAGAGGCTCGGGAAACTGGTGTTAACACAGAGATTTCCCCCCTTATATTAAAGCTATTTGTACTTGGATAGCGGTGAACCAGCATAGTTCTAGGAAGGCAACCATCTATTTTGAAATGTTAGCAACATCTTTCAATTCACAGTGAAGTCTGCTTTTGGGGACAAGTTGATTGTTTCTGGCAATAAAGAGCACATGCTTGGCATGTAGAATGTCCAAGGTTCATCCACTGGCATCTCCAGGTAAGACTGGAAAAGATTCCTAACTGTGGTCCTGGAAAGTGGCAGCCAATCAGCAGAGACAATACTTAGCAAGACGGACCAATGGTCTGACATGATATAAGACAACTTTCTATGCACCGAGCTAGCCTTAGTTAAGTCATTCTCTTTTAGCCTTTGTCCACCTCTATCACGTGGGGAGAAATATGTGTCTACATTACGGGACTTTCCAAGGATCAAAATATAATGCATTTGAAGGTGCTTTGAACAATCTAAAGTTCTGCAGAAATAGCTACTGTGACTGTACTCTATCTTCTTATATGCCCAAATCTGCCAACCTATATATCACAGGGAGAAGGGGAGGTTCAGTCACCTTTGGAGGTTGTTTTTGCCCTTTCGATATTTGATTCGAACCTCCTACATCTCTTAAAACACTTTTGTAGTTCCAAGGCTCACTGTGGAGATCCAGCTGTGGAACGTGTCTGTGTTACCCACATATCTGGACTATGGAGATCAGAAACATACCGGTAAATAAGACCCAACTGATCTCCAAAATTAGGGAAGCTTAAATATACTGCTAAGAATCATGAAGTTGCTCTTCACAGTTTGATGCATTCCAAGGGCTTTAAGGTTGCACTTCACCTCACAACTTGAAAAGTGTTCTGACCTTCCCAGTGGGCGAGAAGCAGCAGCGTGAGTGGAAATGTGCGTGTGCATGTTGTTTTCCCACCTGCCCAGATGAAATGTCCCTCTTCATTCCTTATGGGAGCAGAGTGGCTGCCATAGAAACCAGGAACGACATGCGACCTAACCATGTGGGGTGCTATTTTTCTGGAGCATCAGTTGGGTAAATTTAGTCATGTAAGTGAAAACCTTTGTTTTCGGAGGAGCAGCTAAAAAAAGCGCACAACCTTGATATAATTCAGTGGAATATGGATTAAGAAACAACAACTCAGACCCAGCATACACTATAAAAACCCCAGGCAAATAAAATGGCACCACAGCTGAAATGATTTCAGAACTGATGCCAGGTGAGCATCAACCAAGAAGGCATTTGTCTAACATCAAATGGAAACAGAGGGGGCAGATAACATGAGGAATGTTTCGGCAATGTGTGTGTAAGTGTAACACGATGGACTCCTTTTCTTCAACCTTGATCCAGTAGGTCTTTGTGATGGGGCCCAGTGAATGATCTGTTGAGTACCTGGCAGAAACTGCAGAGTTGCTGAACAAGCCAAGATGCTCTCCAGACCTCACCAACGTCTTAAATGAGAGACTGCTATGAGTCCCATCTAAGACTGGGATGTAAAGGAATATATGTCTATCAGACCCTGTAGTCATCAAGTCCAAATCTTTTCCTTGAAGCTGAACCCTCCAAATGAACCCCCATACCCAGTTCACTCCCCAGCAAGTCCTTGGGACCAAATTCAGGACAGTCATCAAGGTGTGTGTTTGTGTGGGGCACCCTAATATTTCAGACACCCTTGCACAGTTCGCAGGAATCCTTTGATGTCTGCTTAGAAACCCGACTCCGACACATTCACAGTGCCTCAGGCCCAGGCTCAATATTTTAAAAATCCCGATATTTATAATCCAGGGCTCATTCTCAACTGTCTTGCCACTTCCGAAGGCTTTGTAGTCAAATTTAGAGCCTTTGTGAAGAGATAACATCCTTCAGGAGCTTAATAACTCACACAGTAATGTACCCGTGAGGAAGTGCAACAGTAAATAACTCGTGCTACCCAAGCACTGCAATGGGGGCAGCTGCTCAGATTATTTGGTTAAGCCCCTGCCTTAGTGATTAATTGTTATTATTTTAGCTGTTTGAATGAGGAGTTCAGGGGAAAGTTGACCTGTGGGAGAACAGCAGCATTAGTACGCAAAAGCCTGTAGACTTGGCTGCATCCTAAATAAATAAATAAAAAGCAAACTGCTCCGATTCATTATGACTTTAAACAACAACCACATACCACGGATAGGCAGAACAGCAGAACGAGAAAGTGTGCTATTATTCAGTCTTCAGTTAACCAAGTGTTTAGTCACAGGAGCTGGTGTTACCTTGAACAAATCATTCAAGATGCACACTGGGATAGCTCAGTTGGTTAGAGCATAGTGCTGATAACGCCAAGGTTGCAGGTTCGATCCCCATATGGGACAGCTGCATATTCCGGCATTGCAGGGGGTTGGACTAGATGATCCTCAGGGTCCCTTCCAACTCGACAGTTCTACGATGCTATGATACTTAATTGCTAGGTTGATAAATAGAACAGTGTTTACTGATAGTGGCTTAATCCAAAGCTCTGTGACCCTTAGATTGGGGGGGGGAATGACTGCCCCCATGCATAAATGTAAACCCATTTCTGTATACATTATGCATATTTGAGGAGACATGTATAAGTCTTATGTATTTAGTTCTCCCGCTTCACTCTTTTGCATAATTTATTTGCCAACTTGGACAGCTTTAAACAAGGACTAGACAAAGAAGCGAGAAAACCGAGAGATCAAAAAAGTCTACACAGTGTTGGTTTGCTACATTAAAATAAATAAGTTGTAATGAGGTATTTCATCTGCTACTTTTATCATTCCAGCACTGTATGAACAAGGCCCATCTCCAAATAAAATTATTTTGGCAATTATATTTAACAGCATTCCTTTTGCTTGCAAATTTCAACATCATTGCATTCTCCCAAGCTTTCCTCAGTCGTTCTGTGAAGTGTTGGAGGGTCCTTATTCTAAGACCCTGCTTCTAAGATTATAGCAGAAAATGCCTATATGCTTATTAGTATATCTTTCTAACCATGAGAACTAGAAATCTGCTGTCTTTTGAAAGCAATTGTCTTTAGAAAGCAATTCTAATACCGCATTGTGGATCTTTTTTTTGGCAGCTTCCAAAGAACTACTTTCCAGTGAAGAGTTGCTCATGAATGAGCCTGAGGTTTTTGGCCAAGTAAGCCAAAACTGCCCCAAAAAAATTGTGCAAGAAGGTTGGAAAAAGTCAATGATGAAAGAACCCTGAGTTGCAAACTGCTTTTTAGGATGCTGCAGTGTCTGATCAAAACCCAGTCACCCAATTTGAACTGAGAGGGTTAAGGGCATTTCCAAGGTCACATTTATTTGCTTAACTTCCAATGCACAGATTGTATTTTTTGTTGCAGTTTTCTATACCTGAGATTCCCACACTATCACGACCACGAAGTGCCACCCAAAATATCATGGATGGATTAAAAATCATGGATATCAGTAAAGGCCAGATGTTGTGTTTCTTCATTCCTTTTTGGTGGCCTTTCAGCCATAATGCTCAAAGCAGAACAGGAAACTGACTTTGTGTTTCATGTTAAGGGGGATATGAGTTGAGCAGTACTGTGCACATTCACCAGGCCTCAAGGAGAATGTGTACATAATCCTTCCATGAAGAGGGAATTGTGCACATTTCCCAGGCAATAGAGATAATCTTCAGCACACCTTGAAAAATGTGTATATATAGACTGAATTTTGTTCATTCTTTTTTAATCAATAAATACTTTCTTTTCTTTTTTCATTTATGCATTTTACATGTCTTAGTACATCAGTCATTGTCATTATCTTACAGTCTTTGACTTCCACACACACCCCTCTGCGGGGTCTTAATTAGTCCTTGTTAAGCTGCATCTCCTTAATAACCACCCTTCTTCTGCTTATTTCAACTGCTGCTCATATATCTAACCCCCGTTGAAAAGTTATCTGATTGTTATAGTTATTTAAATATTTGCCAAAGTATTCCCACTCTTCTTTTATGTCTGACTCATCCTGATTCCTTATCTTTACAGTCAACATTGCTAGCTCTGCGTATTCTATTAGCTTATTTTGCCAGTCTATTTTTGTGGAACTGTTTTTGTCCTTCCACATTGGGCATAAGTTATTCTAGCCACTGTTATTGTGTAGAGGAAAAGACTAAGTACTTTCTTGGGTATTTCCCCCTCTACTATACACAATACGAATATCTCTGGTTTCTTGGGAAATGAGACCCTGAACCTCTTTTCAAGTATTGAGTATATCTTCTCCCAATACTCTTTGGCTTTCTTACAGCCCCACCACAAGTGTATAAATGTCCCTTCAATCTCTTCACATTTCCAACATAAATTGGTTTCCTTTTTATACATTTTTACAAGTTTACTAGGCGTGAGGTACCATCTATATATCACCTTTTGTGGGTTCTCTTTTAGGGTATAGCATGCCGGGAAGTTTATTGTGGTTTTCCACAGTTTTCCCCCAAGAGGCCATATTGATGTTGTGTCCTAGGTCAACTGCCCATTGGATCATAGAGGCCTTTGTCATTTATTCCTTAGTCTCCCCACTCTAATAAGATTTTTATAAATTTTTGAAACAAGCTTTTATTTGTTGCCCAATAAGGCTTTTTTGAGTTCTGAGTTTTCCTCAGAAAATCCTCTTTGTCTTTCCCGAATATCTCATTTAATTGGAAATACTGGACCCAGTCTTTAATCCAGTTTTGTATGCCTTCCCTCTCTTTTAAATTTGATTTCCCTGATTTGAATTCTGTAATATCTTTATGGGTACCACAATCTCCTTTAATGTTGGTCTTCTTTACTGATAGCGCTTCTATAGGTGATAACCATTGAGCATTTTCCTTTCTAAAAGGTCTTTTATACCTTATCCGAACAAATTTTGTTCATTCTCTGGGCATTAACCATATTCCCTAACAGGCCTTGGGAAATGTGTGTATCCTGGCGAGCTTTTCACCACCCCCAGCTGTTCCCCAGTCAGCAGCACAAGGGGGTAGGTCACAGCAAGAAGAAAGTGTTAAACCTTCACTCCCCCTCCCCTGCCACCTCCTGTGCTGCTCTTACACTTAGGAAAAATCTTAATAGGAGCATGGGGAGATGGTAACTGTAGCCCATGACATCTGGAGGGCAGCATGATGGCTAACCTTGGAGTAGACAATATGGGGGGTGAAATAAACTAATAGTCCAAGGCAGGTCTGTCTATCCTTGGTTCCTATCCTAGGAGGTGTAAGGTTTGCTTACAGCATTGCTAAAAATACACAAAGATTGCATTTTCTAATACCGGTAATTGTTTTTTTTTAAAAAAAGTTAGATTTGATATATCCATCGTCCACCTAAAGCAACTAAGAGTAAAACTCTCTCTCTATATATATATTTAACTGTATTTAGCTGGCCCAAGACATTTTGGCACCTGAAGTGAACCACAAAAATGACACCTCTCTCCCCACCAGGGAAGAAAGTGGGAGTCAAGATCTACATCTCAAACAAGGGGAGGAAATTAAGGTGTGCATTGGGATCTGCTGCCCCTGTGGATCCTGCCGCTCGAGGTGGTCCCCTCACCTTGCCTCATGGCCGGGCCGGGCCCTGCACAATTTATTTGGCAGGAATTGCTTCTGCGGATTGCGCGGTAAAAGACTCGTCTGGGGAAACGCAGTGCAATTAGGCAGAACAAGGACTACAACCAGCTCTGAGTTCTGCTGAGTTCACCAGCATGTGGTGTCCTCCTCCACAGTCTACGTCACCATGCATATTTTCCTTTGCCCTCCGAGGCGGAGTAACATCCCTTTGGGCAGCAGCACACAGGAACAGGAATTACATGGGAACTTTTGCCACTCAGCTGGAGCCTGAAGAGCATGAAAGGGGATGAAGCTAAAGGGGAGAGCCATTTGACAAGGTCAATAATATTAAGGACCAGTTCTTTATATGGATGGGGGATAACTTATGAGCAAGCGCGAGTCTTTACACAGACAATGGAGATGGTTGTTTTTAAGTGCTTTCCCTTGCAGTTCAGAGTAACACAGCCTCCCAAAGCAGTTCCTCCTACCTTTGTTTTCCAGCTTGAGTTCCTCTGCTAGTAAGCTGTCCTGTCTATTGCCAAGTACAAATGCCAAGAAAGAGAGGATCATGGCATCCAGGATTCCAATTATGGCGAGAATGTATGCCCAGCGGATTGAACAAGCCCCCAATGTGTACTTGTCCGTCTTTTCACCACACATCCGTTTCACTTCTTTTGCGTCCCAGCCATCAGGATAAATCATACAGCCCAGGACAAGACAGGCAGCTGGGAAAAGAAAGAAAGAAAGAAGGAGGAATAAAGAGAATGGCAGAACAATCACATGGCTGAATTTTATATCTCACAACTATTCCCATACTTAGTTACTAAAATGTCTTTACTTTGCGATGCAAAACTTCGTAACCTGCAGAAAATTATGATGCTGCTCAGAAAGTTGAAGTTTTATGAACTTTTTGGGGGGTTGGTGGGTGGGAAACCTGCACCCTTAACAACTTCTTTTGCTTATTCTCAGACTTTTGGGGAAGAGTTGGGGCTGCAAGACAAGCAGGGAAATCGATACATTCATTCATAACACAGAGCAAATCAACATACTGTGAATATAAAGTCTGTGGAGCAAATAAAGAGATCCACCTTATATCCAAATACTGTAGTATCTGTATTGTGCTAATGTAAGTTTTCAACCATATACAAAAACACCAACAAATATTATGAATCTCTGGTAAAACATCCATTTAACAAGTAGTCTTTTTCAAGTTCTTACTGATGAATGAAAGCTTCCAACTCCTTGCAGCGGCGGGGGAGTTTCTAATCAGAGTCCAACCTGAATGATGAAATGCACTAAGATTTCCAGGATAGTTTTGTCTTGCAGTTCTTCCAACTTCATTAATCTTCTTCTATAAGAAAATTACTTCTGGTTTCCAACTCCCCTCCAGTATAGAAAACAAGCCGTCGGAAATGTCACTGGCCCAAGCAAAGACTCTTTCCTTTCCCTACCACTTCCCTCTTGATTCATGAACCACCCGCAGACTGATGGACTGATGCATCCTAAAAGCATGTCATAGATTTGCCTCAAGTCGCTTTGTACCTTGCTTGCTTAACTCTTCCCTGCTTTCTGTTTCCATAAGCAGACCCAACAACTGAGTCAAGCCAACTTCACTTGAACAAACTCACAGAGGTGATGCCTGACATTTCTGAAAGGCCTTTCCACAGCAATTCTAGCCTGTTATAATCTTGTCATCCACATTTTTGTCTCTTGCATATACAGTGGTACCTCGGGTTACATACGCTTCAGGTTACATACGCTTCAGGTTACATACTCCGCTAACCCAGAAATAACGCTTCAGGTTAAGAACTTTGCTTCAGGATAAGAACAGAAATCGTGCTCTGGCGGCGCAGCGGCAGCGGGAGGCCCCATTAGCTAAAGTGGTGCTTCAGGTTAAGAACAGTTTCAGGTTAAGAACGGACCTCCAGAATGAATTAAGTACGTAACCAGAGGTGTTGTTGTTGTTCAGTCGTTCAGTCGTGTCCGACTCTTCGTGACCCCATGGACCAGAGTACGCCAGGCACGCCTATCCTTCACTGCCTCTCGCAGTTTGGCCAAACTCATGTTAGTAGCTTCAAGAACACTGTCCAACCATCTCATCCTCTGTCGTCCCCTTCTCCTTGTGCCCTCCATCTTTCCCAACATCAGGGTCTTTTCTAGGGATTCTTCTCTTCTCATGAGGTGGCCAAAGTACTGGAGCCTCAACTTCAGGATCTGTCCTTCTAGTGAGTACTCTGGGCTGATTTCTTTGAGAATGGATAGGTTTGATCTTCTTGCAGTCCACGGGACTCTCAAGAGTCTCCTCCAGCACCATAATTCAAAAGCATCAATTCTACGGCGATCAGCCTTCTTTATGGTCCAGCTCTCACTTCCGTACATTACTACTGGGAAAACCATAGCTTTAACTATACGGACTTTTGTCGGCAAGGTGATGTCTTTGCTTTTTAAGATGCTGTCTAGGTTTGTCATTGCTTTTCTCCCAAGAAGCAGGCGTCTTCTGATTTCGTGACTGCTGTCACCATCTGCAGTGATCATGGAACCCAAGAAAGTGAAATCTCTCACTGCCTCCATTTCTTCCCCTTCTATTTGCCAGGAGGTGATGGGACCAGTGGCCATGATCTTAGTTTTTTTGATGTTGAGCTTCAGACCATATTTTGCGCTCTCTTCTTTCACCCTCATTAAAAGGTTCTTCAATTCTTCCTCACTTTCTGCCATCAAGGTAGTATCATCAGCATATCTGAGGTTGTTGATATTTTTTCCGGCAATCTTAATTCCGGTTGGGGATTCATCCAGTCCAGCCTTTCGCATGATGTATTCTGCATATAAGTTAAATAAGCAGGGAGACAATATACAGCCTTGTCGTACTCCTTTCCCAATTTTGAACCAATCAGTTGTTCCATATCCAGTTCTAACTGTAGCTTCTTGTCCCACATAGAGATTTCTCAGGAGGCAAATGAGGTGATCCGGCACTCCCATTTCTTTAAGAACTTGCCATAGTTTGCTGTGGTCGACACAGTCAAATGCTTTTGCATAATCAATGAAGCAGAAGTAGATGTTTTTCTGGAACTCTCTGGCTTTCTCCATAATCCAGCGCATGTTTGCAATTTGGTCTCTGGTTCCTCTGCCCCTTCGAAATCCAGCTTGCACTTCTGGGAGTTCTCGGTCCACATACTGCTTAAGCCTGCCTTGTAGAATTTTAAGCATAACCTTGCTAGCGTGTGAAATGAGTGCAATTGTGCGGTAGTTGGAGCATTCTTTGGCACTGCCCTTCTTTGGGATTGGGATGTAGACTGATCTTCTCCAATCCTCTGGCCACTGCTGAGTTTTCCAAACTTGCTGGCATATTGAGTGCAGCACCTTAACAGCATCCTCTTTTAAAATTTTAAATAGTTCAGCTGGAATATCATCACTTCCACTGGCCTTGTTGTTAGCGAGGCTTTCTAAGGCCCATTTGACTTCACTCTCCAGGATGTCTGGCTCAAGGTCAGCAACCACATTTCCTGGGGTGTATGAGACCTCCATATCTTTCTGGTATAATTCCTCTGTGTATTCTTGCCACCTCTTCTTGATGTCTTCTGCTTCTGTTAGGTCCTTTCCACTTTTGTCCTTAATTGTGGTAATCTTTGTACGAAATGTTCCTTTCATATCTCCAATTTTCTTGAATAAATCTCTGGTTTTTCCCATTCTGTTATTTTCCTCTATTTCTTTGCATTGCTCGTTTAGAAAGGCCCTCTTGTCTCTCCTTGCTATTCTTTGGAAATCTGCATTCAATTTCCTGTATCTTTCACGATCTCCTTCGCATTTTGCTTGTCTTCTCTCCCCCGCTATTTGTAAGGCCTCATTGGTCAGCCACTTTGCTTTCTTGCATTTCTTTTTCATTGGGATGGTTTTCATTGCTGTCTCCTGTATAATGTTATGAGCCTCCATCCACAGTTCTTCAGGTACTCTATCCACCAAATCTAAATCCTTGAACCTGTTCTTCACTTCAACTGTGTATTCATAAGGAATTTGATTTAGATTGAATCTTACTGGCCCAGTGGTTTTTCCTACTTTCTTCAGTTTAAGCTGGAATTTTGCTATAAGAAGCTGATGATCTGAGCCACAGTCAGCTCCAGGTCTTGTTTTTGCTGAGTGTATAGAGCTTCTCCATCTTTGGCTACAGAGAATATAATCAATCTGATTTCGATGTTGCCCATCTGGTGATGTCCATGTGTAGAGTCGTCTCTTGTGTTGTTGGAAAAGAGTGTTTGTGATGACCAGCTTGTTCTCTTGACAGAACTCTATTAGCCTTTGCCCTGCTTCATTTTGATCTCCAAGGCCAAACTTGCCAGTTGTTCCTTTTATCTCTTGACTTCCTACTTTAGCATTCCAATCCCCTATAATGAGAAGAACATCCTTCTTTGGTGTCATTTCTATAAGGTGTTGTAAGTCTTCATAGAATTGATCAATTTCGGTTTCTTCAGCACTGGTAGTTGGTGCATAAACTTGGATTACTGTGATGTTAAAAGGACTGCCTTGGATTCGTATCGAGATCATTCTATCATTTTTGAAGTTGCATCCCAGTACAGCTTTCGCCACTCTTTTGTTGACTATGAGGGCCACTCCATTTCTTTTACGGGATTCCTGCCCACAGTAGTAGATATGATAGTCATCCGAACTGAATTCGCCCATTCCTGTCCATTTTAGTTCACTGATGCCTAGGATGTCAATGTTTATTCGTGCCATCTCATTTTTTACCACATCCAGCTTACCAAGGTTCATGGTTCTTACATTCCAGGTTCCTATGCAATACTTTTCTTTACAGCATTGGACTTTCCTTTCGCTTCCAGGCATATCCGCAACTGAGCGTCCTTTCGGCTTTGGCCCAGCCACTTCATCAGCTCTGGATCTACTTGTACTTGTCCTCCGCTCTTCCCCAGTAGCAAGTTGGACGCCTTCCGACCTGAGGGGCTCATCTTCCAGCGTCATATCTTTTATATGCCTGTTGTCTTTGTCCATGGAGTTTTCTTGGCAGGGATACTGGAGCGGCTTGCCAGTTCCTTCTCCAGGTGGATCACGTTTGGTCCAAACTCTCCACTATGACCTGTCCATCTTGACCTGTCCATAGCTTGCCTGAGTAATTCAAGCCCCTTCGCCACGACAAGGCAGTGATCCATGAAGGGGAACCAGAGGTACCACTGTAATAATAACGATAACTTTATTATTTTGTACCCTGCCCATCTGGCTGGGTTTCCCCAGCCACTTTCTTTCCCCAGCCATATCCTTTTTTATGCCCAATGAAGACCTTCAGTGGTACACTGTGGTACCTCGGTTTATGAACTTAATCGGTTCTGGAAGTCCATTCTTAAACTGAGGCACACTTTCCCTAATGAGGCCTCCCACCGCCGGTGCCCTTCCACCGTTCGGCTTCCATTAGTAGACCGAGGTAAAGTTCGCAAACCAGGACACTACTTCCGGTTTTGCGGAGTTCGTATACCAAATAGTTCGTAAACAGGGCTGTTCTTAAACCAAGGTACCACTGTACTAGGAATTCCCCAAAATTCCTGCATAAAAGGGGAAGCTTCTTCCCTTGAACTACTGGGCGACTTTCACAGACCTCACATCCAGCAGGAAGAGCTGAAGTACAAGGTACTTCAACTCCTATATTTAATTTGTTGCTCATAGATGTTTTAATTATTAAAAATCCTAAATTCGTGTGGGGTGTTTTTCTTGCATAATTGTCAAAACCACTGAAAGTGAACAGAGCAAGTCACACAGAACAAAAGACACACCTTTGCTTTGTATGTTAATCTGGTTTGCTTGGAAGAGTGAATAGGTGTTAGGTATGAAAATATAGTTAAGAAAATTCAACGTTATTTTTCTGCAGCTGCTTACGTTGTATGCCTTGAACACTGTAGAAATAATAATTCAGGAGCAATAATTAAGCTGAAATCATGTGGAAGAAAAGCAGGCGGTTGTCCACCTTACTTACAATTAAAATGAACATACACAGTTTTTTGAAAACAAAATCTCAGTTATGTTGAAATTAACTCATAGAATTCCATCTTCAGAATGCAGTACTAGGAAATGGAGCCCCCATTAGTTTAATCAACTATTTAATACATGTTATGAGAATTAGCAGTCTTCACATGTAAAAAAATAAATTAAAACCGAAGTACACATGTACACTCTTAAATATGATTACCTAGGCACAGTTTTCATTTGGCATGCTAGGAAGCACAGGTGAGTATTTGAGATGCAGTCCCAGCAAGGTTTCATTTATCAGTTATAAGATCGTAAGATCTTTAAAGCTGAAGGGATACTTATAAAATCTGCCTATCATTTTGATTTGAAATGGTAGATTTTGACTTTTTAATTCTTCCCAGAGGACCAGGAAATTTTCTGTGCAAGCAATCTCATCCTTTTTTTGCCTGACTGCCATTTTCACAGTTAGTTCACTGCTGCCATGTTTTAGTACAGAAACATGGCGGATGTGATGGGCTGGCAGGAAGAAGAGTAGGAGTGGCAGCTGTCAATGAAAGGAGTGTCACACATTCACTACAGCAGGTGTATGTGCCTTTAAGATACACATCTGTAGCCCCCACTGCCCTCCTTTGAAGTGGGGATATCACATCTTTCCTGCTGATATTTGAATCCACAAACTGAGCAATCATTTGCAATATCCCCCCCCCCCGTCAAGGAAAACTGGGCAATTTCTGTGTTCATTGACACAATTTCCCCCCAACTTCCCAAAACAAGATAATGCTACTTTCCTGTGTACATGCAAATCAGCCTAGGGATTTGATTTGGTGGATTTGATTTATTATATTTCTATGCTGCTTTTCAGTCAAATGAATCCCAAAATGGCTTACGAATAAATAACAAAACCATCTGTGTATCTGAAGAAGTGTGCATGCAAATGAAAGCTCACACCAATAACAAAGTTAGTTGGTCTCTAAGGTGCTACTGGACAATTTTATTTTATTTTTTTATATATTTCGACTGCGTCAGACCAACACAGCTACCTACCTGAATCTAGTAACAAAACCATGATAGAACACAACAGAACGTCACAAATACAGCATACAGGTGAAACTTGAAAAATTAGAATGTCGTGGAAAAGTCCATTTATGTAAGCGATTGTTTTCATTAGCTACTGGAGTTTAATATATGAGTTAACTCATAACATGCAAAGTGAGATATGTCAAGGCTTTGCTTGTTATAATTGTGATGATTATGGCGTACAGCTAATGAAAACCCCAAAGTTGAGATTGTGAATTTGGGGTTCTCATCAGCTGTACGCCATAATCATCACAATTATAACAAATAAAGGCTTGACATATCTCGCTTTGCATATCATTTGTCTATCTCATATGTTAGTTTTACCTTTTAAGTTGAATTACTGAAAGAAATGAACCTTTCCACAATATTCTAATTTTTCGAGTTTCACCTGTATATCGTACAGAATAAATGACAAATTTTCACCAAAACAACTACAAACTATAAAGCACTGTTAACAGAGCAACAACTAAAACATAATCTAAACAGTGCAGTTAAAGCAAAAGTCATATTACAGTATATGGTGCATTTATAATCCATAAAACAATATTAACAACATTAACAAAATAGCACATGACACTGTTAAGTTCACACACACACTCTCTCCATACATGGGCAAAATACACATATACATAATGCCCATGGCAGCAACTTCCTTCTGAAGGTTTCTCAGACTCAAGGGGGTACAGCAGAGGTGAAAACAACCACCCCCTGAAGGCAAACAGAGTCTCTCTCCCCTCTCAGTTCTTCTGGAAACAGCTCCTAGGGCTGGAGAGTGGGGTTAGGCAGGTGGGAAAAGCCATTACCTGCTGGCCAACATTGTGTCTGGCTGAACCCACTGGCTTTGTTTGCAGGCCCATGTGGACAAGATCTCTTCTGCTGTTCACCCCTGTCCCCTCACTACTTGTCAAGCTGGCAAGAGCCAAAATGTCGACATTTCTTTGCAGATACTTTGTCAAGCTACAAACAGCAGCTGATGCGCTGAAGTTGCTGCCACTGGGCCTTGATCAGCTCTTGTCGCAAGTGCAGAATATGGGCCACCAAGTTCTTCAGGCTAGGACACACAGGGGCTTGTTAAGCTGCACTCTAATAAAGATAAATTAGCCGGAGATACGGTTTTGTCTTGGCTTGCCAGCGGTTTCTCAGATAAGAGGACTTAGTTGAGGCTGTTAGCTGACAAAAGACATCAATCCACTGAATTAAGGGTGGAAGTCTGAGACTTCAGCTCCACAGACGGTGACACACAGAATGGCACATGCAGAAACAGGCCCCCGGCACAAGAGTCTGAGGGCCTCCAGGCTGTCAGTATTTTGTGGGAAAGATTCAAGGACGTACCGTTTGCACAATTCAAGCAGTTTAAAGAGCTCTATTGCTCAAGTGAAACAAATCCATTGGGGGGGGGGGAAATGGACAGACTTTTTGTGGTTTGGAAAGTAATGGAGAAATGCATTGAAAAGTGTAGGATGGACAAATGATTAATGGGAACGCCCTGAATGCAGGATGAATGCTCATTGTCACAGAACCAGCCCATGAGCAAATCAGAACCAATTTTGGGCCTACAAGAAGGAAGCTGTTCATAATATAAAATGGCCACAAATCCAGTCTGGGGGAAAACACAGTAAAAAAATGGAATACACAGGCATCATTCAGATGCTCCAAAGAAAGTGGACGGCGAGGAAGCAATCCAAGAAGAGAGTTTTTGTAAAGCAGGTGATACATGAAATTATTCCCCTCATTAATACACTTTGATTCCAAGTTCCTGAGAGGAGAAGACCTGCCAGGTTGCAGGGCAGATGGCATAGCAGTGACATATACAACAGCAGACATCTGGCAGACAGGTGTTAGATTTTGTATCTGGTGGCTGGCCAGCAGCTCAAACCTGCCTGAGTGGAAATGAAGGTAACTGGAAGGAAGAAGGTGTTTAGCAGAAAGAAAAAACAGAACAGAAGAGCGGAACACACTAGCTGTCTACCTTTTCTCGCCAAAAGATCAGAAATAGGACCACAGTCCCAAGCGGCACCTTCTGCGTTGAGAACCAGCCTCAAGAGTTTTTCTGCAGCAAGGAAATTTCAGTGAGCAGATGTATTATTGCTTCGTAATACATCTGCTCATCTGTTCAGCTGCCAGTTTGGCATCATGGGTTTCTGGTATTGCTTTAGCTTGGCTTCCCTCTCTTTGATGTTAGTGATGCAGCTCTCAAGTGGAAAACATTAATTTTTTTTATCAGTGGTTTAGAGACTACGTAAATAGAAAGTTCTAGGGATGGCCAAATTTGTCAATTTAAGTTTCTTTCAGTTTCTTGTTTTTTCTCCAGCCTCAAGCTCTGTCCTCTGCATTTCAAAATTATTTGTTGTTTTAAAAAACAAAGTAACTCCAGATGAACATTCACATGCATTTTTGAATGTGCTTTTCTACTGTTGTGCACATTTACATACACATTTTTTAACAAACATATTTTTGCAGGCAATTTCTCCTAACACAATGAATTTGTGCACACTGTTTTCACTCTTATATGTAATGTATGCTTTTCTGTTCATATTTTTGGATTGGAGAACTGCATCACCAAATGCGGAAAGGTTCGAGTTTCAAAGGACCAACCACAGCTGCGTGGCGGTTACTGTTTTGGTTTGGGGCATGAAAATTAATTAACGTTAGTAAGCTTCCATTAAAATGTGAACTGAATGGATTTATTCCCCATCTCCACTTCGTACAGCCTACTCATAAAACTTTCCATGGCTTAAAAACGTGTTTTCCTCCATCCTTAGGTCCACACCACAAACTAGCTTTTTGTAAACAACTTTGAGGTCTGTTCTTGTCTCCCCCCCCCCATCGCACAATATATGGATTTTATGAAACAAAGGAATGGTCCAGTGAAGTAGAACTATGTACTGCCCTGAAATTTTATGACAGGGCAGGACATAAATACCTTTCATAGAATCATAGAGTTGGAAGAGACCACAAGGGCCATCCAGTCCAACCCCCTGCCAAGCAGGAAACACCATCAAAGCATTCCTGACAGATGGCTGTCAAGCCTCTGCTTAAAGATCTCCAAAGAAGGAGACTCCACTACACTCCTTGGCAGCAAATTCCACTGCCGAACAACTCTCACTGTCAGGAAGTTCTTCCTAATGTTTAGGTGGAATCTTCTTTCTTGTAGTTTGAATCCATTGCTCCGTGTCCGCTTCTCTGGAGCAGCAGTAAAGCAACCTTTCTCCCTCCTCCATATGACATCCTTTTATATATTTGAACATGGCTATCAGATCACCCCTTAACCTTCTCTTCTCCAGGCTAAACATACCCAGCTCCCTAAGCCGTTCCTCGTAAGGCATCGTTTCCAGGCCTTGGACCATTTTCGTTGCCCTCTTCTGGACACGTTCCAGCTTGTCAGTATCCTCCTTGAACTGTGGTGCCCAGAACTGGATGTTAGTATTTCACCCCCTCCCTTTGTGAGAATCGTGTGACTTATGGTCTGAGAGAAGGGGGAGGGAACTGAGTCTTTGATCTCTTAATTAACTTCTCTCTGCCAGACAGAATGTAACCTTCACTGTGTGTGTTAGACAGGGTTCGTTCTGTAGATAAGATGTGTGGAAGAAAACCTAGCCACACAAGCTGTATAGTTATGTATATATTGTAGCTTGTAGAAAAATAAAGAAGAACTGTTTCAAGTTAAAATAGCCAGCGCTTTATTCAACCTCTGAGGAAGTGAGGGTGCTCATGACAGACAGTCTTGAGTCCAGATATTTATGATTGAGCTGTAGGTGTTCCAGTCTTATCGCCTGGCCCAGTCGGGGCATGAAGTGGGGCACAAGACCTGGATAGATCCTGGCTTAAATCAACATATGGTAGCAGAGGCGGATGGTTTCGTTCCTCCTATGGTGGCAAGCGGCTGGTTGGCATTCCTCCTGTGTTGCAGAGCGGCTGGTTTTCGTTCCTCTGCAGATGAAGGCTGCTGAGACGTGCTGCTGCTGTGTTTGGTGAGACAGTTCGGCTGCTTCATTTCGGAGCTGTTTTCAAGCTACAGAATTGATTTACAATGGTATGCTGTTTAGCTGCCAGAACAGATAGCAGAGACGCTTTTCCAGATTCCTGCTAATTGCGCTCAGTTTGGGGGAGTGAAGTTAAAGGGAGTTAAGGCTTATTTTGTTGTATGAAGAAGTGGTGTTTGCTACAGTTAAAAACGCAAGCATGTCTTCTGCACAGTTTGGCCAGATATCTCTCTCTTTTCCTCCTCTCACGCCAGAGACTTACCCTACCTGGCAAGTTAGAATGAAAGCGCTTTTACAAAGGGAAAGGCTTTTCCATACCATTGAGGATGATCCTCCACAGCAAGATGACGATGATTGGGATGCCTGGCATGAAGCTGATCAAAGAGCCAGAGGGACTATTGTTCTGGGCGTTTGTGATACCCTGTTAGTTAGTTTAGAAGATGCTGAAACGGCAAGGGCTGTTTGGGACAAACTTCGTAATTTGCATCTTAGGCAGGGAGCAGGGAGCAGTATTCTTTTTTTCAAGAAATTGTGTAGACTGGAGTTGCAGAAAGATGGCGATTTGCCCAGCCATCTGTCCCAATTACAACGCCTTAGACAAGACCTCATCCAAAGAGACTTGACTTTTTCTGATGCTGTTTTTTCTATGCTAATGATTAATAGCCTGGATGAGTCGTATGATGCTATTGCTTCTCAGTTATCAGCATTGCCTAATGATCATTTAACACCGGACCATGTATCTGGCGTGCTCTTAAATGAGTTTGACCGCAGACAGACTGTTAAAGAAAGCCGGGGCAAAGCTGTTGAAAATGTTTCTAAGCCTTCAGCAGGAGAAAGTGAAACTACTGCAAAGGCACTGAAGTCAGTACGTTGCCATGGCTGCGGAGAGCTAGGTCATTATCGGAGTAATTGCAAGAAAGCTTCAAAGAAGAAGGGCAACTTCAAAGGTGGTGGAGGACGACGCAGACCTCAAGGGCCAGCTGCACAAAAGGCTTTGATTTCTCGTTGTACTGATAAGGACGCATACTCTGTTTTTGTTGTAGATTCTGGGGCCACGCGCCATGTTTCTAATGATAAAAGCATTTTCATTAATTTGCAGAGGCAAGAAGGCCGAATTCAACAGGCCGATGGGTCAGAGATAAAGTCTCCTGGCCAGGGAACGATTTCTCTGCAGAATCTTAATGCAACAGTTAAGAATGTTATGTATGCACCTCATTTGCAGGACAATTTGCTGAGTGTTTCTCAACTTACTTCTCAAGGTCTCAAGCTGGTGTTCACAAAGTCCCGATGTGACATTATTAGAGACAACAAACTCATTCTTTATGCCAAATGTGTTAATGGTTTATATGTATTGCCTTTTGTTACAGGTGCAACAGCTGGTACAGCTAAGAAAACTAAACAGGCCCACTGCAACATATCAATTGATAAGAATGAGAAGTTGCATAACCATTGTATTCATGATTATCATCGCTTATTTGGCCATCTTCATTTTCAGGCTTTAACAAAAATGCAAGATTTGGTTGATGGTATGAAGGTTAAGAAGTGTCCTTACCACATGAAATGTATCTCTTGTGCAGAGAACAAAATCAAACAGGCTTCCAAAGGTGCAGAATCAGGAAGAGAGGTTACAAAACCTTATGAAGTAATTCATGCTGATTTGGTGGGTCCTCTAGCGCCCTCTAGAGGAAATTCACGGTATTTTCTAGTTCTGATTGATTCATTTTCCAGATATGTCTGGGTTTATGTGTTGCAAAAGAAATCAGAGGCTTTTCAGAGATTTAAGCAATTCTGTGCATGGCTTAAGAATGTGCACAATGAACATGTACGCTGTTTTTTTACTGACCGAGGTGGTGAGTTTTGTTCAGAAGAATTTGAAAGTTTCCTCTCTGAACAGGGAATTGAACACTTGACCGCCACACCCAGGTCACCATGGCAAAATGGCCTGTGTGAGAGAATGAACCAAACGTTGCAACAAGGGATAAGAACTCTGTTGCATGATTCAGGCCTCTCTAACCTTTTTTGGGGGGAAGCTCTGTCTTGCTTCACTTATGTCTATAACAGGAGATTCCACTCAAGTATTAAGAGTACTCCGTATGAGATGCTGTTTCAGAAGAAACCATTTGTAAAACATTTGAAAATTTTTGGTTCAGAAGTCTGGGTACACACTGTGAAAAATGACAAATTGAGTAAGTGTGGTCAACATGGTATCTTTCTAGGATATGAGAAAGGTTCTTATCGTGTTCTGATGACAGACACAAAAGCAATAAGGTTGACCAGGAGCATAGACTGCAATCCTAAATGGGACACAGTTGGTATTTTCCAATGTTACCCACTGTCTGATGATGGAAATGTAAAACCAAAACCAGAAAAGAAAAAGGTTAAGTCTGATGATGCTGATTCTAGTGATGGTGGAGAGTCTGATCCAGATACAGACCTTCACAGTGCCCAAGCCTCAGTTAAAGATGAGCCAGAGGCTGGTGCAGATGAGCAACCTTTGTTCACAATAGATCCTCATTCCCCTAAAGAGGAAGTAGATCCAGATGATCAGGAGACTGTAAGAAGGTCCGAAAGAACCACCAAGGGAAAACCACCAAAGCGTTTTTCCGTTGAGTTTGCCAAAACTGCTGTTACTGCCAGTAATTCAGATTCTGTGTTTGAACCAACCAGTTACAAAGAGGTTCAAAACATGTCAGCCAAAGACGCAGAACCTTGGCTTAATGCCATGAAATCTGAATTGAATTCCCTCAAGCAAAATGAAACGTGGGAATTGGTTCCACAAGAACCAGGCATGAAATTAATAGATAGCAGGTGGATTTTCAAAGCCAAAACTGACAAACATGGTAAAGTGGTCAGACACAAAGCTAGACTAGTAGCTCGTGGTTTTTCTCAAATTCCTGATCAAGACTACCATGAGACATATTCACCAACAGTTAGGTTTGAAAGTGTCAGACTGTTGATGAAACTTGCTGCTGAGGAAGGCATGACAGTTTCACACCACGATGTGAATACTGCATTTTTATACGGTGTTCTAGATGAAAACATTTATATGCAACCACCAGATGGTGTACAAGTAAAGCAAGGAATGGTGTGCAAGTTAAAAAAAGTCTTTGTACGGCCTTAAACAAAGTTCTCGCTGTTGGTATACCAAACTTACTGAAATACTGTTTTCCTTAGGTTTTGAACAAGGAAAAGCCGATTCCTGTGTTTTTGTAAAAGAGCACAAGCAACAGAAGTTGTATTGCATCTTTTACGTTGACGATCTCTTATTCTTTTGGAAAAATGTAAATATTTACAAAGACACACTCACAAAGTTGCAGAAACATTTTGATATGAAAGATCTGGGAGATGTGACTAATTACTTGTCATTAGAAGTTGAAAGGAATGACAAAGGTGATGTTCTGTTACACCAGACATGCAAAATTAATGATTTGGTCCAGAAATTGAGACTCACTGAGTCAAATGCAGTGGACACTCCCATGGTCACAGGGTACCAACATGACACAACTGCTACAATGTTTCCTGATGTCACATTGTTTCGGAGCATATTGGGCAAGCTAAGTTTCATAGCTAGATGTACCAGGCCTGATATTGCCATTAGTGTAAATCTGCTCAGCAGATATTCAAACAATCCCACAGTGCAAGACTTTAAGGCGCTCAAACGCATTGTAAACTACCTTAAAGTTACTATGCACTATCGCTTGCGTCTTTCTAGCCAGAAGTCAGGTGGTTTAGAAATTTACACGGATGCCAGTTTTGGAAGTGACGCAGTTGATGGAAAAAGCACTTCAGGTATCTGTTATATGTACAACCAATGTGTTTTTGATTGGGCATGTAAAAAGCAAGCGACTGTAAGTTTGAGTTCATGCGAAGCAGAGCTCAATGCATTAACTCACTCACTTATGGACATTGAGTGGTTACTGCAGCTATGCCAAGACATTAGACTGAAAGTTACTTGTCCAGTTAATGTATACCAGGACAGTAAGTCTTGCATAGCACTGATACATTCTGAAGGTTGTAAGCAAAGAACGAAGCATTTGCAGATAAAATTACAACGCGCCAGAGAATGTATTCAGAAAAATGTTGTGAAGGTTTCATATGTACCAGGGAAGGAAATTCCTGCTGATGTGTTGACTAAGGCTGTGAACAAAGAACAACTTGGTATATATGTTAAACAGTTACAGTTATGTTAGATTCTCCCAAACCTCGGGATGAAATGGGGGAGTATGTTAGTATTTCACCCCCTCCCTTTGTGAGAATCGTGTGACTTATGGTCTGAGAGAAGGGGGAGGGAACTGAGTCTTTGATCTCTTAATTAACTTCTCTCTGCCAGACAGAATGTAACCTTCACTGTGTGTGTTAGACAGGGTTCGTTCTGTAGATAAGATGTGTGGAAGAAAACCTAGCCACACAAGCTGTATAGTTATGTATATATTGTAGCTTGTAGAAAAATAAAGAAGAACTGTTTCAAGTTAAAATAGCCAGCGCTTTATTCAACCTCTGAGGAAGTGAGGGTGCTCATGACAGACAGTCTTGAGTCCAGATATTTATGATTGAGCTGTAGGTGTTCCAGTCTTATCGCCTGGCCCAGTCGGGGCATGAAGTGGGGCACAAGACCTGGATAGATCCTGGCTTAAATCAACACTGGATACAGTACTCCAGGTGAGGTCTGACCAGAGCGGAATACAGTGGTACTATTACTTCCCTTGATCTAGATGCTATACTCCTATTGATGCAGCCCAGAATTGCATTGGCTTTTTTAGCTGCTGCATCACACTGTTGACTCATGTCAAGTTTGTGGTCTACCAAGACTCCTAGATCCTTTTCACATGTACTGCTCTTAAGCCAGGTGTCACCTTTTATAAATAAATATATGATATACTATTACAGATAGGATAGATGGACAGAGCAGAAGACTCGTGAAATGGCAGGACACTATTAAGGCACAGAGGAAGAAAGGGGAAATTTGTGGGTATCCCCAACTATATGAGAACGCCTCTGCTTTAGTAGTTCAGTGGGGGAACAATTCAGCATATGAATAATTATTGTTAAATGCAGCTGGTTTTTATGGGAGACGGTAAGCTGATTTGCAGGGGAAGCTCCTCAAAAAGCAGGGAATACATTATTAAATGAAATAGAAAAAATGAAAAGCAATTCATAAACTGACTTAGGGAGGGATGAAGAATGGCTCTGCTTGTCACTAGTGATATTACTGGCAATATCCAATAGGTACCCATGATTTCCATATAACCAGGTTACCCAGAACAATTGCCATTGTTAGATATAAGCCTGATGCAAAGAAAATTGGAATTTCCTTACAAGGCAGATATTGTGATTTGAATGCTGGGGAAATGACATGACCCTCCAGCAGAGGTGATGTCTGGAAGGAAAGAACAACTAGATCTGCTACAAATCTATTGTACTAAAAGTGAGCATTTGGAAACTGCTTTTCAACTAGCTGTGATGCAAGATGATGCAACTCTCTGTCAGGTTGCAGGTTCGTTCCCAGCTTATACAGTAAGTGTAGTTAATTGAAAAGGAGGATTTATTGCAAAAACAAACAGATAGCTCCGGACGGCTCTAACAAAGCCTCCGTCATCATCACTCAAGATGACCCTTCTGAAGATCCCTTCCGGCGTGGCCAGAAGCAGTTGAACTTATGTCTCTTGTTTTGCTTCCTGTCCTGCGACCCTCCCATTTGCCGACTCCTTGGACTTGGTGGATTAGCCCCTACCTCTTCCTTTTCTGAGAGGCTATCTCTGAGTTCTTTCACGCCTGATTGTGCTTCAGGTGAGCTTTGACTGCGTTCTAGCCCGCTCCCAGCTACTGGCTTATCAGCTTCTCTGTCAAGGTCAGGAAGAGCTGAATTCTGCAGCTGCCAGCTTCACCCCCACCTGACTATCATCAAAGCCTCTCTGTTCCTGGCTGCTTTCTGCAGTTGGCTACAAACCTTCTCTTGGAGCTGGCTCATTCCTGACACTCACCTCTGGCCAACTTTTTTTTGGGGGGGGGGGTTAACTTAATGCTCTGGGTAGGTATGTAAAGTAGGCAAGTAGTGAGGAAATATTTTGAAAAAAAGGAAGTCATTTGCAGAATGGAAAGAAATACATGTTTCCAGATAATTAAAAGGTCACTGTAAAGAAGAGAGGGAAAACTTGACTATTCACATTCAAAGAACAAGAATGTTTCATTTCTTCAATGCTTCATTTCTCTAACCCTCACCGCCATTGTTTATATTTTTGTAGAAGAGCCACAGGGCAATGGGGGGGGCGGAGGTAGGGAGAAAGGGAATCCCCCCCCAATAAAAGTCATGGCACTGCCCTCATCTCAAGACAGACCAGTCCAGTTTCCTGGTTTTGGGTACCATCTTGGCTGGCCTGTTCACGGAGAAGGAGAAGAGCACAGAGAATCTTTATTTGTAGCCCCCCACCCCCAGCACCCATGGTCATTGCTGTACCCCTCTCACTGTACTCCTGCTGAGCATGACTTGTGTGCCGGAGGAGCTGGTTGCTGAAAGCTTCAGTAGTGTGGGTGATCCTGTAAAATGAATGTGTTGACCAAGGTGGCATGGTGTGGGAGAAGAAGGCTATATTGCGCTGGTGTCATGTGAACAACCGGTTAAATGGCACAGTGCTTGGTCAGATGTCTTGAGGAGCATATCCCCATCTGAATGTTCTGAGATAAGAGTGCCGGGGTACTGGGTTACCATAGCGATACCAGCAAAGTTGTGTGTACGGCTCGCTGAGTTATTCACCCTCCCATTGGTTCAGGAAATATACCTACACGTAGAGATGGGTACAATAGTCTATGAGGCATTGCTTTCATTTTCATTCATTTCCTGATGATGTCCTGTCTGTGTCAGGGTCAGACTCTGAACATGTGAGAGTTAGGGGAAGAGGCCGTGGGTTTTACACAGCAACATTAGCTAGCATGCTGATAGTGTTAGTAGATCTCTCTGTACATGTGTCTCTTTACTTCAAAGACCAGAAAAGCTGTATATAGCAGATAGCAGTGTTTTGCTTTGTCTCGTGTCTGGAGACAATAAACACTTTGCCACCTTGAACTGTGTGGGAGAGAAGTTTTTCCCTTAACCCGGGACTCTGGAAGAAGGAGCAGGAAATATCTGAAGACTTTCCTGGGGCACTACATTCTCTGCTGATACATCACACGGGTTGAGGTGTGGCAAACGACCACCTGACTTCCACAAGTCACTAACATACAGTGGTACCTTGGGTTAGGTACAAAATATATTATTTCCATCTGTTGGCCAGGGGTCAAGATCCAAAGGACCACATGGAGTCAAGATAGCCCTCATGTAGCCCTATCAGAAGCCACCCCACAGTAGAAGCACAAGGAGTAACAGTTCAAAGAGAAACTTGTCTCCCACATCTAAAAATATATATTAAAATGTGGGTTTCTTTTAAGCTCAGCCGGGAAGTTCAAGTTGTTATTTATTATATTATCAGCTTAACATTCCTAATTTTAGCAGCTGTCTGCTTGATAACTACCTGATAAACTTATATGCCAAAAGTTTACTGCATCTGCATTAAGAAATTAGCCTGGGGAGTTCCTTGCTTATGCTGGACTGATTTTTTTGAATCCTTTGACGATAAATAATTTGACTGTGTTAAACTCTTTGCATCCCAACAACAAGCAACTGCTTTGGTGGGCGGACTGCAGAAAAGTGCAAAGGATAATTCAGAAAAAGGGAGAAAGAAGCAGCTAAAGGGACCAACTGCTGGCTGCAATGGGGAGTACTAAGGGGTTTACCGTATTTTTCGCTCCATAAGACGCACTTTTTTCCTCCTGAAAAGTAAGGGGAAATACCTGTGCGTCTTATGGAGCGAATGGTGGTCCCTGGAGCTGGATTGCCCAGGGGCCAGAAGCAGATTGTGTTTTTTATTTTACAAAGAGAAAAGGGGGTGTTGAAAGGCCCCCGCTCAGCAGCTGATCAGCAAGAGATCGGGAGAGAGATAAGAGTCCCGGCTCCCTTTCAGCCCCGCCCTCCATTGTTGAATGTGCTGCAGAGGGAGGCTGTTTGTTTCCCCAGGACATGTGACTGGCTGATTAGATTATCTGTCTGGAAACAGTAGAAATGGCTCCCTTTCCTTTAGCAGCTGCAGAAATGTGAGTTAAACCCCATAAAAATGGGGCTTTTCCTCTTTGCTTTTCCCCCTTTGCAAAAAAAGCTGCAAAACCTTTAGCTGATCCTCAAAAAAACAACAACCCAGGGCTTTTCCCTTTGCAAAAAAAGCTGCAAAACTTTTAGCTGATCCTCAAAAAAAGGCCATTTGCCTTTGCAAAAAAGCTGCAAAACTTTTAGCTGATCCTCAAAAAAACAAAAAAACCAGGGCTTTTAGAGGAGGAAAACCAGAAAAATATTTTTTTTCTTGTTTCCTCCTCTAAAAATGAGGTGCGCCCTATGGTCCGGTGCGTCCTATGGAGCGAAAAATACGGTAATAACCCCGTTATTAAAACATATATTTTAACAAAGAAAGAACTGTTGAAATAAAGCCTTCTTAGTATGCCCCGAAGGAGATAGAGATATAATAAATAAAAATAATGTTTGTGGTGGAGAGAGGAAACCATGACATTTTTAGCAAAGTAGCCTTGTGTATGACAAAGAGCAGGTACGTTTTGTGTAACAAAGCAATATTTTTTCCACAGCACACTCCCTCATGCATCAGAGAGGCACACATTAGTCTCACTGGTCCGTGCTGCCTGTCATGTGCTGTTCTTCACTTATCTCATCTACAGCTCTTCCTGATCTTTTTAACAGTTCCATTAAGTAGAAAAGGAGAGGAAGGGACAATAGGCCCTCGAGGATCCTCCACTAGGCCGTCACTTCATCCACTCTGACATTCAGCAGTGACATTTCCCTGCCTTTCAGAAAGCAGACGCCTTGCCAAACCCGGCAGCGGGAAGAGTATCAGCGACAGCCGCGTCCCCCTCACTGAGGACGCGGGTTATGAATAATAGCAGTAGTAATGGCGGAGGCTGAGGCAAGGGAGAAAATCTTCACAATTTCCAGATCCTTACTGAAAGAGAGAGGGAAGGCCGTTTCACACAACCAGTTTTTGAGGGGGAAGCCACCACTAGGCAGATTCCTCTTGAGAAAACCTGGCGTGGTGCAGAGGTTGAGTGCGGTAGACTCATAATCTGGGGAACTGGGTTCGCGTCTCCGCTCCTCCACATGCAGCTGCTGGGTGACCTTGGGCTAGTCACACTTCTTTGAAGTCTCTCAACCCCACTCACCTCACAGAGTGTTTGTTGTGGGGGAGGAAGGAAAAGGAGAATGTTAGCCGCTTTGAGACTCCTTCGGGTAGTGATAAAGCGGGATATCAAATCCAAACTCTTCTTCTTCTGATTTATTTCCCACACAAATAGGGCTGCAAATGCTGGTGTGAGAGGTGCCAACACGCTCAAGGCATCCGTACATGGGCACCACCACTGAGAAGGCCCTCAGCTTCATCTCAGATGGTGGGAGAACCTGTAGGAGGCCCTCCATTGGATGTCTAAGTGGGTGGGACACATGGAGATGGGCAATCTTTTGAAGTACCCTGGTCCAAAGGCACTTTTAACCAGCCATTTTTTTGGACCGAGCATAGCACAGGTATAATAAGATAATAAAATCTAGTCTCAGTCCGTATAGCGTTCCCTGTTAGGGAAGATAAGTTACTCAGCAACAGAATGCAGGCTTAGCCGCAGGGTATGGCATGCCTAGGGAGACTGGAGCTCCCACATCAGACAAGAGTAAGGGAAGAATGTGCCTCCTACATTAAAAGTGTGATCAGATTTATTATGTCTCGGTTTGCCTCCCACCTATGGTTGCTATTTAACAAAAGCAACAAGAATGTAATACAGTGGTACCTCTGGTTACGTACTTAATTTGTTCTGGAGGTCCGTTCTTAACCTGAAACTGTTCTTAATCTGAAGCACCCCTTTAGCTAATGGGGCCTCCCGCTGTCGCTGCACTGCCAGAGCACAATTTCTGTTCTTATCCTGAAGCAAAGTTCTTAACCTGAAGCGTTATTTCTGGGTTAGCGGAGTATGTAACCTGAAGCGTATGTAACCCGAGGTACCGCTTGGCCCCCAGAGAAGTTTCAGTGTATGAGAGCTGCCAACACTGGTTTGACCTTGTTCCACTGTGTTACCTAGGGCTAGTTCACACATGCAATACAAACGTCATTTGATTTCTCATCACTTGACTACGCAGCCATTGGTGGTTGGAAGCAGGGAACATGTGAATCATGTCTAGGATGACGTGAAAACTTCATTTGTAGACTTTGATCTGTGACTGCTCACTCACACATCCAAGCGAGCTGTGATGCACGTGTGAAGCAGTCAATAGTCTACAGGACTTTCTGCTATCCAGTTTGTCACATTTCTACACCATTGACTCTTTGTGCTGCTTCACACATAACACCAAGCCAAACTATGGCTTAGTGCAAATGCACAGGCTCACGCAATGGAGATGGTGTCCACTTTGCTCCTCCACCAGACCAACTGATGCATCGCTGTGAGCTATGCTATGGTTTGTCTTCTGAACCTGGGGTCACGGTTTGTCTTGTTCCACACAAACAACTAGAAGTTAACAAAGGATTATGGTTCTTGGGTTTACAGTTCGTGATTTGTCTAGAGCCAGGTTCGGCTGATACACTCAAATCATGGTTCAGTTTCCAGCAAGAGTACAGCAGCCATGATCTCCTCTCCAGGAATGCTTATGCCCACCCTAAGCCATGCTTTGGTTTAGCGTTATAGGCAAACCAGCTCTTTGTCTCTTCCAATGTCTCAGTCACTGCAGCTTCCTATACCACATTCCTGATTAAGTCGTACCGCGCATTTGTAACACTGGAAGCAGGTCCTTGGCTAAGCCCTGCTTGTACTAGAGGACTGAGACATCGCTAGAATATGTGCGACAGAAATAAAATAAAAAATAAAAATAAAAATTCAGGTTCTCTACTCTTGAATGCCCTGCTCTGTCCATCAGTGAGAAAAATACCCGAGGCGATTTAATTCCATTATCATCTACTCCCCCAAGGAAGTATCTGACTGCACAGTGGAAAATATTAACCTCATTGTTCCTTAACGTAGGCTAACGTAAGAGGAACCATTCCTGATTTAGCGGTACAATAAAGAGAACTCAGTCCATTGTGGAAGTATCTTCTCTTTGATAAGCACAAAATACAGTTGCAGGCTCCTATTAGAAGATGTTGCCAAATTGAGTTCATTGCTTAAGAGAGACATCTTTGATGTCACACTAGGTTTCAACTTAGGCTTGGCTGTAACAACTTTTTCTCATCTGTATTGCGGGTCTGAATTTGCAAACATCTCTTAACAGCTGACAATGCGTTAGATTTATCAGTGCGGTTTTATGGCTTATGTAGATAAAGTTGTACAGATCTGCAAATTAATGGCCCCTTGAAACCACCACCCCAGCTTCTCACACAGCCGCAAGGACCATTAAGTAATCCCGTTGCAGTAAATGGTTGCGTACGCTTGGCTACCACAGACCGTACTTCACTGCATGACACCCTTGCGCCTCCTGTAAGCTTAGCTGGAACACCGGATAGCAGGTTGGGTCTCTAAAATATATATACTTATCTATAAGGCTGCTCTACTGGAGCTGAGAACGGCCATTCAAAGAAAAATGGGACCACACACAGCACAATAATGGACATGAAAGAAGGGGGACTTTTTGAAACTTGTATATATCCTCCACTGGGTGTTCGTACAGATTTGATGCCTTATTGGTATGGAAAAGAAAAAAACAACAGGCGTGCATAGGGGTAAAATTCTGCCCAAGCCACCTTATTAAAGGTGTCTGTGTCTTAGTTAGTTTCTGGTCCTCCGGGCCTTGTTCATTTCGTAATGTCCCCTCCTATGGGACAAAGCAGGTCCCGTCTTTTCTCTGTCCTTCCTCTTCAAAACATTTGTCTACTACAACAAAATGTGTCAGCAGTCAATGATGGCACTTAACAGTATTTTTTTTCCCTTTAAAAAGTAGGCATTCTTAAATTCCAGCTGTGCTAAATAGAATGATCCTACTGCTCTATCAAATGCAATGAATACAGAGGTACCAGATATTTGGAGGTTGCTGTGTTTACAGCTGTTCTTGAGTTGGGTGTAATTACAATCATCTGAAAAATGATTTTGGGCTGTATTCTGCTTCGCTACCTCTTGCTTTCTGGAATCATCTTTTTTTTAAAAAAACAAAAAAAAACCACTGTTCTTTAGCATGTAATGAATTATTGCATTGCTTTCATGCTGGGGGGGGGGAGAGAATAAGAGAATGACCGTTCCCCACATAAAATGGGGGGCGACATTTGCATGGTCGCGCGCAGCCCCCTGGATTCCAGTGCGACTCCTGGTATTTTGGGCTGGGGTCGCCTTCCCCCAGGCAGGAATACCTGGGGTCTCCGCCTACCTCAGTTAACCACCTGGGGATTGGCCAGGTAAAGGGGAGGGACCACCCAGCCCACACAATAGAAGGTGTAGCCTACCTGGGAAGCAGCAGTCGGGGCTCCAGAGTTTCTCCCACCCTCCACTCCGTCAATTAACGCTTATTTTTGCAGTTACAGGTGGGTAGCCGTGTTGGTCTGCCATAGTCGAAACAAAATAGGAAATTCTTTCCAGTAGCACCTTAGAGACCAACTGAGTTTGTTCTTGGTATGAGCTTTCGTGTGCATGCACACTTCTTCAGACACCAAGCACCTTAGAGACCAAGTGAGTTTGTTCTTGGTATGAGCTTTCGTGTGCATGCACACTTCTTCAGACACCAAGCACCTTAGAGACCAAGTGAGTTTGTTCTTGGTATGAGCTTTCGTGTGCATGCACACTTCTTCAGATACCAACTGAGTTTGTTCTTGGTATGAGCTTTCGTGTGCATGCACACTTCTTCAGAAGTGTGCATGCACACGAAAGCTCATACCAAGAACAAACTCACTTGGTCTCTAAGGTGCTACTGGAAAGAATTTCCTAGTTTATTTTTGCAGGTTAACCTCTTCTCCACAGGCACGCAGGCGCTGCTATGTCAAGACCGCTGTTGAAGGGCCGGAAAGAAATTTCCCTGCATTGGCAGGTTTTGCCTTTCCCGTAGCAAAACATCACAACTTTGGCGGTTTCAGGCCTTGGGCGGAATCCTTTAGTCATCTTCCTAAATGGGGGTGGGGTGGGGCGGTGAACGCATGCCCCCAGTGTGACGGCGATACCAGGGTTCCCTGTTAAAGGGGTCTTGGGGGGAGGCATTGGCCATATGCCGAGAGGTTGTCATTGCTCTCCCCCACCAGTGGCGGCAAACGGGGGGCGGGCTCTCTGCTTGAACATATGTTCTCCAGAGCCAGCCCAATCCCCACACATTCTGGATAACCCTGAAGTTTCCCAGATCCCCGGCTGGGGGCTGGGAAGGATAAACGCCCAATGCCTGAGCCAAGGTCTCCCTACATCTGAATCTTAATAAAGTTGTGGCCAATTTGAATCCCATAGCACGTTGTCTTGAGTCTTTATTCTGCTCAGGGGATTCCGCCTGTCCACGCAAAAGAAATTGGGCCACTTGAAGTTTTTGTAAATTTGGTTGCTTCTACCTGCAGTTCTACCTGCAGAACATATATTTGTCTCTTAGATTTTATAAATTTTCATTTTCCCGGTATGATATATTGAATTTCAGTCCCACCCAATTTTTCTCTTTTCATGGACTTTGGAGAAGGCATGCTTGATTTACAGTGGAAGGAAGAAGAGAAAAAGAATATAAATCCACATATATATTTGACTAGAATACAGCAACTTCCATCAGCCAAAGCATGCTTCATGCCACTTTAATTGAAACATGTCCATTTCTCATCAAAGTTCCTCATTCACAGAGGGAGCACAATGCCTTGTCTTGAGCTGACAGAACCTATAAATAGTTCACAACCGAATTCCCCCCCCCCCCCCCAGCCCTTATCACATATTCTTTCTCTCAGCTAACCAAATGTCACAGATTGCATCTTCCTCCCTGGTTCCTTTTTTTTTCTTAAGCCTTTCAGTTTTAGAAACCTAGCTGAACAGAATATATTTTCAGGGGTTTCTCCTGCAATTCAGCAGATTATGCTTTTAATTAGACAATGGAGTGGTTTTAAATCGAGGGTAATAAAGGAATCTTTCAGATTACGTTCTGGGGAGCCCTGGGGTTTACTGGGAACTTTCCAGTGTAGTGGCCAATGAATGACGGTTTGAGCCTCCAATAAAGATCCATCTTTGCAATGCATAGCCATAGGAGAGCATGAGTGTGCTCTTGGTTGAACTGCCACTTTGAAAAAAGCAATCCGGAAGCCCCAAAGACCTGAGCAACACCCAACATGAATAGGGTCCCCACTTAGGCCCCATAACCCTATAGAAAACACTGGGATTCCATGGCACTCCTCTGCAAATGAATCGGTGTGGAAATGTCTCCCTGAAAGCAGAACGTTTCAGAAACACTGCTCTATAATCTGGTCTCTACAGCTCCATCAGGTAACGTGGCTTTCAAACGGTTTGACTTCACCCCCAAAGGCACACTCCTCCATTGTCCCCCGAGACACACAGGTGCCAACAAGGATAATCTGTGTGTTTTCCTGGACTGATTCTGCAGCATAGAGACCCGTGTAGGTTATAAATGGATCCATCATCTGAACATGCTAGAACTATGTTGTTGTTGTTGTTGTTGTTGTTATTGAATGAATCTGAGAGAAGCTCTGCATTTATGCTTGCAGTTGTGTTTTTTTTAAAAAGAAAAAGATGGATGCAATAGGCAACGGTATGTCTGCACTGGCAATCAACTGAATTGAGAAAGGCTATGCAGAGTTCACAGAAATGGAGAGGAGCAAAAAGAGCAGTGAATGGGAGAGGCCAAGAAAACAACGGGGCATTCATGATGTATGACCAGTGGGTATTATGAAAACAGGGTAATGATTGTGGCTTTGCTATCTTTTGGGTAAGAATCCCTGTTCCACACAGATACTTAGAAAATGAGGAAACGTGCAAAGTAAAAAATTAAGCTGCAGACAATGGAGTGTAGTTTCACTTCTATTCTGCTAGAAAAAACCTCACTGGTTTTCCGTGGGAAGGGGTACAGGTTATAGGAAGATATTTGTTTCCGATTTCAAATATGTATAAATATCTGGTCTTAGCTAACCATGCCAATATATAGTTAGAACTGTTTGCCTTCGAACAATGAATAATCTTCGGCAGGAAAATATATTACTAAAAGCAATGTGAATGATGCTCTTTGTCTCAAACAATGGATCACAGTGGAGTAAATATTTTAGTTACACTCATTACCAACACACCACACCCCTAATATGTCATTAAAAAAACTACTGTTGCCAATAATGTTTCAAAAAATGTAAGGTTATATTAGACACTTTATCAAGTATCTATTTTCAGTTCATAAAAAGTTAGTTATGATTGCGGTCTTATGTTTATTGTAAACAACAAAAAGAGATTAACTAGGATGCTTTCTAGCTCAGCTTCTCTTCAATATGCTAGCAAAGAGCGTGCAATCTGGTGTTTACTGAAAGACTTTTATTATATTGATCTTATATATGTGAAGGCTGGAGCATTCAAATGTGTGAACCCATATACATTTAATGAGCTCTTTCTGAAATCCACTTGAATCTGCCTTTAAAAGTCGACTCCATGAATGACTATTCACAATACAGTGGTACCTCGGGTTAAGAACTTAATTCCTTCTAGAGGTCCATTCTTAACCTGAAACCGTTCTTAACCTGAGGTACCACTTTAGCTAATGGGGCCTCATGCTGCCACCGCACAATTTCTGTTCTCATCCTGAAGCAAAGTTCTTAACCCAAGGTACTATTTCTGGGTTAGCGGAGTCCGTAACCTGAAGCGTCTGTAACCTGAGGTACCACTGTAATCCTAAGGAAATGTGTTGCGTTATCAAATTGCTCCGCAGAATCAATGTTTTTCTTAGCTTGTTATAATCATTAGTTTTATACCATCCATAACAGGCAAATGATATAATGATATAATATTTCCATAGGGCTTAGCACTCTGTATATTACTACTATATTGTTGTAACGAGCGTTCCCCACATCAAATGGGGTGCGCCTTTTGCGTGGTCGCGAGTAACCCCCTTGGACCACGGTGCAGCTCCTGGCAGTTGGGGTCTGACACCACCGTCCCAGGTTGGATACCTGTGAACTCCACCTACTTAGCAGCCGCCCAATCCTGGCTGGGGAGGTGTTGCCGGGGGGATTGGCCAGGTAGAAGGAGGGATTATTCAGTACACACAATAGAGCTTGAGTCATACCTGGGAAGCGGCCGTTGGATTCAGAGCTTCCCCACCCTCCACTCCCTCAATTGATGCTTACGTTGCAGGTTAACTACATTCTTTTTCCGCAGCCACACAGGCACGCAGGCGCTGCTATGACAAGGTCGCTGTTGAAGGGCCAGAAAGGACTTTCCCTGCATTGGCAGGTTTCGCCTTTCCCGTAGCAATTCATCACAACTTTGGCGGTTACAGGCCTTGGGTGGAATCCTTTAGTCATCTACAAAATTAGGGGGGCCCCGGTGACTCCGCCCCCATTGCGGCATCGATAACAGGGTTCCTGTTAAAGGGGTCTCGGGGGAGGCTTTGACCATACGCCCTGAGGTCGTCACTGCCCTCCCCCTCCAGCGGCGGTGAACAGGGGGGGGCGGGCTATCTGCTTGAACATATGTAACCCTGAAATTACCCAGAACCCCAGCTGGGGGGCTGGGAAGGATAAACGCGCAATGCCTGAGCCAAGGTCTCCCTACATCTGAATATTAATAGAGTTGTGGCCAATTTAATCCCATAGAACGTTGTCACGTGTCGTTATTTCCCTCAGGGGCTGCCCGGGGTTCGGGGGACTCCGCCTGGCCATGCAAATAAGGATTTAGAAATTCAGCCATGTTCCCATACGTGGGTTGCCAAGGGGGGCCTGCCACCCCCGCGAGGCGTGGGAAGCGGCCCAGGCCTCCCGACGCCGTCCGCCCCCTCCCCAGAGGCCGAAATGGCCCAAACACGCAACGGCTGGGCTGCAGGATGCGGCCCAGCCCAATCGCGAGGCCCTGCCACCCCCGCGAGGCGCGGGAAGCGGCCCCAGGCCTCCCGACGCCGTCCGCCCCCTCCCCAGAGGCCGAAATGGCCCAAACACGCAACGGCTGGGCTGCAGGATGCGGCCCAGCCCCATTCGAGAGGCCCTGCAACCCCCGTAAGGCATGGGAAGCAGCCCAGGCCTCCCGATGCCGTTCGCCCCCCCCCCCATAGGGCCAAAAGCGGCCTGAAAATGAGCGGCTGGGCCTCCGGATGCGGCCCAGCCCATCACTGCGGCCTGCAGCCGCCGGGAATTGCGGGGAACGGCCCACGGCCCCTCCGCTACCCACGAACCCACAGCGGGCCTAAAGGCCCCATAAAACAGTGCAGCTGGGCCGTGCGATGCGGCCCAGCTCTCCAGTGCAGCTCTGCAGCCATTTGGAGGCCCGAGATGCAACCAGAAGCCTCCTGCTCCTATCGAAAGATCCAAGGGGAGGGGGGGGGTTCGAAGTGGGGAAATAAGGAAGTAAGCGAATTAGGAAGAGAGGGAAGCTTCCAGTTTAAGTAAATCGCCATTTAAATCATGGAGGATCTTCCTTGGATCCAGAATGTCCTTTTCTTACGAAGGGGGGGGGGAAGGTTCCAGGCCTACCTTGAGGACAAGATGACCAGCGAAGCTCAGAAGCTCTGATTCCAACGGCTGCTTCCCAGGTATGACTCAAAATCTATTGTGTGTAGTGCATAATCCCTCCCTCTACCTGGCCAATCCCCCTTTGGCAACACCTCCCAGCCGGGATTGGGCGGCTGCTAGCATAGGTGGAGTCCACAGGTATCCCAACCTGGGAAGGTGAAGCCAATCCAACTGCCAGGAGCTGCCTCCGTGATTCAAAGGGACCCCTTGCAACCCCGCAACATGCGCACCCCGTTTTGATGTGGGGAACGCTCATTCTGAAGCATAAATCAGTTTGCTTCTTCTCAGTTGTATCCCCCATCTTTTGCACCAGCCATTCAAATATTTGATGGTCTATAATAGCTCTCAAATTATCTTGTCTTTTAACGGAAAAAGGCCATCTTTCCTACACCTTTGAATTCACAATCATTTTGACACTTTCCATCCTCTGCATCTGCCAACAAATTTAGCTACATAGAATCATAGGCTTGTAGAGTTGCATTACTTGACAATACAAGAAATATTCTTGTGGAGCTTGAGGTAGGTGACCGAGTCACAGTGACAAGGTTTTTTGGGGGGCGTGGGCATGCACTAAAGCCATCGATTCTGCCAGTGAGCAGGTGCAATGCTAATCCTTTAGAGACCCCAAGTTTGAAGAGAGATATTCCATTGTATATACAAAGTTAACCAATCCTCCATAAGAGCTGGCACACTCCCTCAGTAGGTGTATATTGCAAATATGGTGACTTTGGGAGGAAGACAGTGGGAGCTAGAAGCATGCTGAGACAGGAGTAGGAAGCCTTGTAACAGCAGCACTTCTGGGGTTTCTCACCTGGAACTCAAGTCAGCGTGCAGCTACATGAGAAAAACCTAAAAAGCTGCAGGAGAGAAGGAAATGTGGGAGGAATACATTATCTGAACCAATTATGATAAGCTGGTGGGTTTTTTTTAATATAAAAAATGCTGCAGATGTTGAAGGCTGTGTTGTGATGAATGGGAACAATAAATAGCAGCATGTTTTATGAGAGTCTATCACATTTTTCCTAACGATAGTATATAACTTTAGAGTAACCTAAGCCAGCATCAGAAATAACTTTTAACCTTCACATTTGCACTGCTGCCTTCAGCATAAACATCTGATAGCTCTGGAACTGTAGTCTTTTAAGCTGGCATCATTTTGTTGTTGTTGTTGTTCAGTCGTTCAGTCGTGTCCGACTCTTCATGACCCCATGGACCAGAGCACGCCAGGCACACCTATCGTTCACTGCCTCTCGCAGTTTGGCCAAACTTATGTTAGTAGATTTGAGAACACTGTCCAACCATCTCATCCTCTGTCGTCCCCTTCTCCTTGTGCCCTCCATCTTTCCCAACATCAGGGTCTTTTCTAGGGAGTCTTCTCTTCTCGTGAGGTGGCCAAAGCACTGGAGCCTCAACTTCAGGATCTGTCCTTCTAGTGAGCACTCAGGGCTGATTTCTTTAAGAATGGATAGGATTGATCTTCTTGCAGTCCAAGGGACTCTCAAGAGTCATTTTAATTACCCACAAAGACAGTTTATAATGCGTAAGTCAGACGCGGGTTGCAAATTTGGTTTTCAGCTGAAGACAAGAAAGCTCCACTGTGAAGTTGCCAGCATGGGAGCTGCTCCAGGACAACTTCTTCCTATGCCACCAGGGCAATGTGAGAAGGTCAAGGCCACAGGGAGAAGGCTTCCACTGAGGCTACAAACCAGCATTGTCCCAGGACCAGGAAGATGGAGGGATTTCTTCCCTTCCTTAACAGCAAGCTTGTATGTGTGCCTGCAAACCCAGTTCCATTCTAATGGCTAATCTTTTGTGGAGAGAAGCAAACACAGATCTCTTCTATTCAGGCTAGAGCACAGACATCAGCTCCGGCTCCCAGCGCTGCAGCACAGGGAAAAAGGGAGACACTTTGTTTAACGCCAGCGGTCTTGCAAATGAATAGCA
Source organism: Lacerta agilis (assembly GCF_009819535.1). Classification (NCBI taxonomy): domain Eukaryota; kingdom Metazoa; phylum Chordata; class Lepidosauria; order Squamata; family Lacertidae; genus Lacerta; species Lacerta agilis. The sequence goes on from NC_046321.1 coordinate 64,108,501, forward strand.
GAAAGTCATTTGGTTACCAAGGAAACCGAACAGCAGTATAGCTGGTGCTTCATTGAAACCACGATCAGGAGAGAGAAATAATGTGTTATTGCAATATATTGTGTCAAGAACATCAATATAACATGGCAAGGCGGGGGTGGGGGTGGTAGCAGCAAGCCATCCTCCAGACTTTATCAACGCCTGCTATTTTTAGTAACAAGGCTATTCTTTTTATGGGGCTTCTATTTCTGATAGTACACAGGGTACTGTTGGGTCCGTGCTTTCCAAACAGGGTCTTAATTGTGTGTGGGGGCATTCTTTGCTTGAATCTGAATTGCAGAGATCTAATTTTAAATTGCAAAAACACAAAGGCCAGGCTGCAGGGATGGGAAAAGGCGCATGAGCTTGTGTGAGCACACACATTTTAGGCACAGGTGCCTTTGACAAACTCTCCCTCTCTCTCTCTCCCTCTCTCTCTCTCTCTCTCTCTCTCATGTTTCCCCTTAAGGATGTCTAAGTCAATGGTAAAGCAGATGAAAGGCAAGTGCTGAAGTACAGCTTCCCTGCTCCCTCCATAAAACTTGTGATGGCGGTTTTTAAAAGCACCCCTGAGCGCTGGGGCTTCACAGAGTTGCTGCTGGCATCCGTCTGTCTCAAGAGACAATGGAGTGAGCCTTTGGGGGTGAAGTCAAACTGATGTGCTAGCACCACTGAAGTGACCTCCCTGGGGTGCAAGCCTGGGCAGGGTGTCTGGAGGTCCTGGGCTGCCCAGACAACAATAATCCCCCCCCCTGTCCTCTCTGATGTGGTTCAAAGAAAGCAGAGCAATACATTTGACACCAGCTGGGCTGCAGGAGTTGCTGGAAAGAGGCGTACAAGGTGCCATCTTTTAGGGATTCCACTTTGGATTTCTGTAAAGTTTACTCCTTAGCCTTTACAGAGTACCAGAATTTTCTGTGTTTCAGTGGAAGGGGAGACAAAGGAACTGAAGAGATGTACAGATACAAGGATAATGGAGAACGAATATGCGTGAATGCAGCTTCACATATTTAAGATCGGCAGATTATGGGGTCCACCTGCAATAGCTACTACACCAGGGCTAATAGTAGCCCAATATGATGGGATCTTGTGGTCCAGGCACCAAAGGCCAAAACCCAATAGCAAGTTTAAGGGTTAACATAAGAACAGCCAACATTTCTCTGGAGACCTTAGCAACTGCATCGCCACCCAACTGTGAAATCGTTCGTCACACAGCCTAAGTTATCCACGTGTGAAGAGCTTCCATCAACATGGATGATAAGGGCATGGGCACCTGCAATCCGTTCAGTACTCTATTCCACAAACAACAGGCAGTCTGTGGAAAGAGGTCACAGCATCTTCTCCATCAAAGAAACGGCGCCTGGTTAGCAGAAGGATAGAGGACAAGCTTGCAGGGGACATGTGTCAGTGGTCGGGGCTGAGGAAGGGGGTGTGGGAGATGCGGGTCGCCCCAGGTTTTCACCACTGAGGGGGGTGACAAAATGCTGGGTGGCATTTACCGCAGGGCCTGTAGCGTGGGAGAGACGCGGTGGCTTGAGTGAGCGCAGGCTCCACGCTGCCCAAATGGTCCACCCGCTGCCACTCCCCCAGCTGTAGGAGGGAGGAGGCAGGCGGACTCCAGAGGGCCCGTGGTGTGCCTTGCCCGGCCCCTGGGCGCACCGCCCCAGGCGCCCGAGCGGCTTCCTCCGACGCTGTCAGTGGTTGGTAGGGTCAGAGGCGACTAATGAGTGGGGCAATAGCTGTGACCCTTAACTCTTGTTCAGCTCCAGGGTCCTGAAATATTCAGCCTCCAAGCTGGAGATTCCCTACTCCTTACATTAGCACAACTTTAAAACTTAAGTGCAAGCAATAGTATTTGTGGTGGGTATGTATTTTGCCCACACACAGTTCTATAGACAATCCTCCCGAGCTGAAGCAGGGTTTGGTATTCTTCCAACAGGAGCTGCTTCAGACAAAAGGGTGACTCCACTGCTGTTGAGGAATTAATAAACTCTTTTATGGTGAAGGATCTTAGGAAAGGGTTCAGAGATCCTGAAAGAAATGGAACCCAATAAACAAATTTTATTGCAGAAAATGTAATGCTTTAAAAGCATCTGGGAACTGAATTTCCTTCTTCAGAAATGATCTTAGACTTTCTGAAGAAGCTTACATAGATGCTGCTGCCTGCTAGACACCACAAGGAAGGGTTTGGCGAGCGGACATAGCCCCATGGTAGAGCACTTGCTCTGCATGCAAAGGGTGCAAGGTCCAATCCCTGGCATCCAGGTAGGGCAACGAAAGACCCCTGTCTGAATTACTGCTAGCCAGTGATTGACAGAATATTTATTTGCATCAGTCACAAGCCATAGCAATAAAATAAAATACAATGTATTAGGGAAGAGCTAAATGCTTAGCTATACAAAGCATGTCCTATAGATTTACATCAATACAAATGGCAGAATTAATACATAGTCCTTTACCTGCAGATAAAGCATGTGAACCAATAGGCTTTCTTTAGACTAAAAAAAAAACTGTGGAGTGTTAAAAAGTTAATCAAATAATAGATCTTATTGTAATTTCCCCTGCTTATTTATTATTATTATTATTATTATTATTATTATTATTATTATTATTATTACATAAATATCTATGCTAGATGAACCATTGGTCTGATATGGTAAAATGCAGCTTCTTATATTCCTAGGTATTTGTCCAAGTCATATGAAAATTCAGACAGGTCTCAGACTTGACAAGTCTGTCATGGAAAATACTAAGATGAATCAAGATAAAGCTCGAAAAAGAAAACGATATATAGTGAAAAGCACACAAATGGGCAGAATGATGAACAGTTTGTTAACAAGCTGCACACTCTGAATACTTATTTTGGTTTACTCACATAGATATCCCCACCCCTCCAACAAGAAGCCTTCTAAGTACTTAATTTGCTTTGCTCCATTGATTTTAATTAATCTTGCCCAAGGCTGGCAAGGCTGATGAGGCTGGAGAACTTTAGAAAAGCAACAGCCAAACGGTTGCTTTCGTCTGCTTCAGATTTCTTGAAGCTCCTTCTGGTGCATTGCTAACACCTTAAGTCACCACTGCAATTGTATGTAGCCAGAGACAAAAACCTACAGCCTGGGATTGATGCAGACACCATGAACAGAAACCTTTAACATTTCCAGAAACAAATCATTTCTTATTTCTAATATAATGTACAAGAGAAGATGGATCCTAACTACTCAACCCACTCCTTAATCAGTTGTCAGTGGTGTGCGGTTAATATTTTTGAGGGTGAAGAGTGAGAGAGGAGGATTGAATCGCCTGAGTTCCTTGAAGGTAGCGGCATTCTATGTGTTCCATCTCAAAGGAATTAGAGCTTGATTCAAGGTTGAAGAATTTCCTTGGGAGCCTGGTGATCTCTTTAAGAGTCATTCACACATTAATATTTTATTATACTTTGTAATAAAACCAGCAGAAGTAATATAGCTAACCCAAATCCATATTCAAAATAAAAAAAAATTCATTCCAGTAGCACCTTAGAGACCAACTAAGTTTGTTCTTGGTATGAGCTTTCGTGTGCATGCACACTTCTTCAGATACACTGAAACAGAAGTCACCAGGCCCTTATATATGGTGAGAGTCGCCAACAGGTTTACCACACCTATCAGCCAATCTCCCATTCCCACAACCCTTCTGAGTAATACCCCTCCCCACCCTCTCACTATACAGAGAAGCATTTTAAATAAAAGGACACATTCTACTCATGTAAAAACACGCTGATTCCTGGACAGTCTGTGGGCCGGATTGAGAAGGCGCTTGGGCCGCATCCGGCCCCCGGGCCTTAGGTTGCCTACCCCTGCACTACACCATGCTGGTAGAAACACCATGATGGTTTCTACCCTCTTTCCTTTCCTGCTAACCTCCCCTTCCCCTCAAAAGTGTTTTCCGCAAATCACTGAAAGGAAACTTAAGAGAAGTGCCAGCTGTTCAGGAAGGATGCAAGTTCAATGTGGAGGTCCAAACAATTCTATTAGAGTACATTGGAGGTGGCTCCATGGACCTGCATCAATGAAAAAGAGGCCAGGACCAGGGGCGTCGCTGGGGAGGGGCGGTGGGGGCGGGACGCCCCCAGTGACAGGGTGAGCAGCGGCGGGTGGGGGTGTCAAGCGGCGGCCCCTCCCGCCACTCCCACGCGCCGCCGCTCCCTCCGTCACCCCCGGAGCAGCAGCACATGGCTTCTGCCGCTTTTTTTCGGCGGGGGGGGGGGGCGACCCGCGAGGGGGGTTGTCACCCCCTCCTCGCTGGTCATCCCCCCCCGCGCCGAAAAAACCGCGGGAGGGCGGGCGGGGAAAGCCTGGAAAGGAAGCAGAGCAGGCGCGTTTAAGCGCCGCTCTGCTTCTTTTTCCGCTTTCCGCCGCTTTTTTTCGGCGGTGGGAGGCGACCAGCGAGGTGGGGGTCACCCGTCACCCCCTCCTCGCTGGTCACCACCCCCCCCCGCCGAAAAAACCGCGGGGGGGGGGCGGGGAAAGCCTGGAAAGGAAGCAGAGCAGGCGCGTTTAAGCGCCGCTCTGCTTCTTTTTCCGCTTTCCACCGCTTTTTTTCGGCGGGGGGGGCGACCAGCGAGGTGGGGGTCACCCTTGTCACCCCCTCCTCGCTGGTCACCACCACCCCCCCGCCGAAAAAACCGCGGGGGGGGGGCCGGGGAAAGCCTGGAAAGGAAGCAGAGCAGGCGCGTTTAAGCGCCGCTCTGCTTCTTTTTCCGCTTTCCGCCGCTTTTTTCGGCGGGGGGGGGCCGACCAGCGAGGTGGGGGTCACCCGTCACTCCCTCCTCGCTGGTCACCACCCCCCCCGCCGAAAAAAACCGCGGGGGGGGGGGCGGGGAAAGCCTGGAAAGGAAGCAGAGCAGGCGCGTTTAAGCGCCGCTCTGCTTCTTTTTCCGCTTTCCGCCGCTTTTTTTCGGCGGGGGGGGGCGACCAGCGAGGTGGGGGTCACCCGTCACCCCCTCCTCGCTGGTCACCACCCCCCCCGCCGAAAAAAACCGCGGGGGGGGGGCGGGGAAAGCCTGGAAAGGAAGCAGAGCAGGCGCGTTTAAGCGCCGCTCTGCTTCTTTTTCCGCTTTCCACCGCTTTTTTCGGCGGGGGGGGGGGGGGCGACCAGCGTGGTGGGGGTCACCCGTCACCCCCTCCTCGCTGGTCACCACCCCCCCCCCGCCGAAAAAAAGCCTCGGAAAGGGGGAAATCCCCCCTTTCTGTATACACGTGCGTCGTGACGTCATGATGACGTCACGGCGCGCGCGTCGTGCCCCTCCCCCAGGGGGTGCCTCTGCGCTGCCGCCGCCCCCAGCAGCGCAGAGGCTAGCGACGCCACTGGCCAGGACACATGGAGAGAAAGATGAAAGATGCATGACGGATCCTCAGCAATGTGCTAGGGAGACATCAGGTCAGTTAAAGATGTAAATGACGGAAGTTCTCTGAGCTAGAACAAAGAAATGTGAAGTCTTGCTCTAGATAACTGGTTAAATAAAATCGAGATTTGCCTGGAGGTGCCCTCTCATTGCAAACTTTTCCCTCTGACCCTTTTTAAGGTCAGATCATAGAGAAGGCCATATGCCCTAAAACAGAAGTGGGGAACCTGTGGCCATACAAATGTTGCTGGATTCCAGTTCCCATCAACCCTGGTCAGCTTGGCCAATGGCCCAGGATGATAACTGCAGTCCAGGTTCCCCACCCCCGACTAAAACATCAGTTTTTAAGCCTTACATCTGCGAAAAAGTAACCTTGGGCTTCTAACGTCTTGTGACGCAGTCGCATAAATCAATCAATGGAAGAATGATCCGCTTTCTCAAGAAAACCCACCCCAGAGGATGTATAGCCAGTCTAAAAAGGGAAGACATTCATTCATTAAAGTAGCTCATTAAGAGCATTATTCAGCACCAGACTGTCCTACTAATCAATCCGTTTGAATTAGCAGAAGGCAACTTTACCACAAAGCATTTAACTCATATATCACTGAAATCATTAGGGTACCTCCTGGTGAGCTTGCAGCCTTGGATTTGGTACACTTATAGCCCAAGGCAACCCAATTACTTGAAATATATACACATGAAAACTGAAGATTTTTTTCATGGCTCCTCCAAACGTGCAGACTTCAAACCCACATTCAGATTATCCTATGCTGTCTCAACAAGACAATATGTATATGAAATAAGTTTTTGCCTGAGCAATCAAACTAGAAAGCCCCTAATTAATCTGTTTCCTGTTTTGTTCACGAGATTTGTTCACTAATATTCTTTAATAAAGAACACTGGACACAAAATATAAACAGGCATTCAATATTCCTTCAAACTTTCAGTTCTAGGAGCTTGATGATAACCCTGATCATTCATAGGTTGCCTGGTAATTTTGGTACTTGTGGCAAAGTTTAGTTCACTCTCATTTCTACCTACATTTGAGGTTAAGTTTGACTCAGAGCAGGTCCATTAATTTCAGTGGTCTACTCTGAGTAAAACTTAGTTAACGACCACCCATCTATTAACATTTCTACATATTTACCTGCATATTTTGCCTAACATACACATTTTTGTATGCAATCAAGTTTAGTATATTCATTCGTATGCATTTTTGGGGGCTAGAGAGCTGCATCACAAAGTTTGGAGAAGAGTGAATTTTGAAGGAAAGGTGGGTAGCCGTGTTGGTCTGCCATAGTTGAAACAAAATAGAAAATTCTTTCCAGTAGCACCTTAGAGACCAACTGAGTTTGTTCTTGGTATGAGCTTTCGTGTGCATGCACACTTCTTCAGATACACTGAAACAGAAGTCACCAGATCCTTAAATATAGTGAGGGAGTGGGGAAGGGTATTACTCAGAAGGGTGGTGGGAATGGGTGATCAGCGGATAGGTGTGGAAAACCACGGAGAAACCTGGTCTGAACAAAGACATTGGATTCTTATCTCATTATACATAACAAAGCTATCTTTAGCCATCTCACCCCTTGCCTTTCCCTGCAAGACTAATTGCAGCCGTTAAGAGTCGTCAACAGGTTTTCCACACCTATCAGCTGATCACCCATTCCCACCACCCTTCTGAGTAATACCCCTCCCCACTCCCTCACTATATTTAAGGATCTGGTGACTTCTGTTTCAGTGTATCTGAAGAAGTGTGCATGCACACGAAAGCTCATACCAAGAACAAACTCAGTTGGTCTCTAAGGTGCTACTGGAAAGAATTTTCTATTTTGTTTTGAAGGAAAGCTATGTTTAGGTGCGCTTATTGCTTCGGAAAGTGAAAAAAAATATACTGGTATATTAAAATGTGGACTGAGAAGTTTCTCCCCCATCCCAAGATCAGGAAACACATCAAACTTGGGGGGGTGATATTTATTATAAAGCTTCGATCCCACATGTTTGCCTAGTATTCACAACAGCCAACTTTTTCTTGCTCAAAAAGAGTGTGCCATGATTGATGATAGCACTAGAGATTGTTCATATACTAATCTTCTGGCACTGAGTATTTGTATAATCCTCTTCTCAATGCTTCAATATTTATTTTTTAAATGTATGCCCCATTCTTCACACTAACGTCACAGGCGAGGTTACAGCATCAGATATATATACACAATAAATAATCACACAGAGATACACAAACCAATAAACACCTCTCAAAACTAGTAAGTCAGACCTTTTTTTTGTAACTAAAAATATATAGTTGACAGTTCCCTGGCCTTGTTGAAAGGCCTGGTGGAACAGCAAATGTTCTAAGCTGTTGCCAGAATGCATTCAACACTGGAGCCTACCTGATCTCAAGGGGGAGATAGCATCCCAGGTGTCATTCGGCTGCAACATCAAAGCCGTCACCTTGAACTTTGGCTCAGTGACAAATAGGCAGTGAGTGCAATTGCTTTGAGAGAAGTTTAAACTCCATAGGGCTCAGTAACTGATTTATGACTCTGTGGGGTCACAGGCACCTAATTGTTCAGGTATACCCTGATCAAAGTCAAGGGCCCCAGAAAGGTGATAGGCTAAAAATGTCTATCTCAAACTGGTTCATAGGCCTATGTTCTCTAACATGCAAAGTGCAAACACAGCCAGGTGTTCCTCCACTTTCCACTCTGAATAGCACCCAACCTCCCTTTTCTATGTTTACGGGAGGCCAGCTTGAATCCATTCAAGATCAGGAAAAATGTTGGGGAGCCGGGCTCCTGCTAAAAAGCTAGCAAGAGAGGAACATACTATCTGTGAAACAGAAATACCGCCTGATGTGAATATGATCATTTAAGTAGCTCATGCTGTTTGCTCATATGAACAATGCAGCATTCAACACTGAATTATAAATTTACTTTGTAATATGCTCACTTGTTTCTAGGTCCCGTTAACATCTTTGTGGCCTTTTCCCTAACAGATACATATATTTAAATCAGTGCTTCATCCGTGGTATCTAGTTTTGAGAAGCTGCATTCACAAGGCACAAAGTAAAGTGATGCAGCTTTATTGTGCATCCGTAACAGCGAAACCAGAAACCTTCCTCTGCCCCAGCTGTAACAAAACATGTCTCTTCCCTATCAGCCTCTACAGCCAAAGCAGACGCTGTCACTCTCCAATGGTTTGACTTCAGCCCTGAAGGTGCCTTCTTCCATTGTCTTTCGAGACAGATGGATGCCAACAATGCATATAGTGAAGAATGACCATATGGGACTTCATATTTCATGTAAGCATTTTTGGCTGGTTTGATTATTTGTTGTATTATCCTCCATGGAGTTCTGGAATCTGGATATTGATATGGACTTCATCTCTTGATGGCATTAGAGGTATCCATGGTACAAGTGTCTTCCCACTTACATGGGGGTTATGTTCCCGGGTACCACAAATATACGTGAAATTGTGTAAAGTGGGGAACACCATCTAAGAAACCTGAAAACCTCTGGAAACCCTTGTAAAGCCCTTTTAAAAACCAGCAGCACTTACCTGAATGGTGGCAATGGTGGCTCTCACTCTCCAAAAACTCCTCCTCTTAAAACTCCACCAAAATTGCTCCCTCCAAAGCTCCTTTCTCAAACTCCCAACTGTCCACAGGCCTCAAAGGTCCGTGCAAAGGCTCCTGGGATTGTTAGCCATCTTCCTGCTCTTTACAAACCATTTTTGCAGTTCCCCCCCTATTTTCAGGCAGTTTTTGTGCCTTTTTGCAGTTTAAATCAATATATTTTAATTATCTCCCAGTGTTGCGCATCTACACGGTCACGCACAAGTCGAATGCGTGTAAGTGGGAGAGATGCCCGTACAGAATTTAAGAAACTGCACAAACTAAAATCCTTATTCGCGGTGGAAGCAACCAGCAACGGTAAGAGTGATAACCACAATGTCTAAAATTATGGCATCCCCCCTTCTTGCCCCCAGAACTACTTGCCACAGTTATATATACCTCTCCTGGTATGTCCCGGGTAGGACCTTAAGGTCCTTAAATAATAATTTGTTGGAGGTCCCGAGCCACAAGGATGCTAGGTTGGCTTCAACTAGGGCCAGGGCCTTCTCAGTACTGGCCCCGACTTGGTGGAACAGTCTGGCACAAGAGACCAGGGCCCTGTGGGATTTGGCATCTTTCCACAGGGCCTGCAGGACGGAACTATTCCACCTAGCCTTTGGGTTGGTTTCAGTTTAACCCTGATGTTTTGTTCTTTTGGTGTGATTGGTGGGCTACTTAAAAATGAGGCTGCAGTTTATATTTAATTTTAAATTGTATTTTAATCTGTATTTTAATGAACTGTTTTATGTTTTTGTTGTTATTTTATTGGTGTTAGCCGCCCTGAGCCCGCTTTGGCGGGGAAGGGCGGGGTATAAATAAAAATTTATTATTGTTGTTGTTGTTGTTGTTGTTGTTGTTGTCTATAAGCGACAGCTGACTGGTTACAATGCGAACAGAATTCCTTTATAACCAGATGCCACAGTACATCTTTCAATCCAAAATTGTTTTTAAATGTTTGTTAGCCATCATTTGAACAGAGCTCGAAAATGTTTATTTGAAATATAAATATGCATCTCCCCAATTTTTCCTACTGTTTGTGTACCTCTGTTTAATATTTATGCAACCATTTCGGGGATGTGTATGCACCTGTTCGTATTTTCCAGGTACATGAGCCTGGAATGTTTAATATGAATTTTAAAAAGCAGGCAATTCAGCCTTAAGAGGTAAATGGAATAATATATTTCCAAAATGAACCAACAAGGGAAATCTGAGCATAGAATATCCCTGGCACTTTAATTCAAACAGTTCATCCATCCATGGCAGGGAGCCATAACAACACACAGCGTAAACGTCTCTGCAGTGCCATTGCTAATTGAAAAAGTGAATGTTATTTATTAAAAACTGCTCAGGATGAGCCCAGGAAACCACTGGAAATTTGGCTTCTGTGTAGCAATTTTTAAAGGAATTGCAAACACTCCTGCTGCTACCAATGGCTTAATTTTTTTCAAAGACATTTTTAACCATATTAAAGCAAACTCTCTTTATCTTAATACAAGTGGCACTTGGGGGGCAATTAAGATAACACATCCCCCTTAGCCAACCAAAATAGGCATATCAAGAGTTTGGGAGGGGAAATCGTCTTAAATACACTGCCAATTATGTTGGAAAAGTGGGAAAACCTGTGGAAGAAAAATAGTAAACTGACTCCAAACTATGATATTAAAGATAACATTTTAAAGATGCAATATAGATGGCACTTAACACCTGTCAAGTTGGCCAAAATGTATAAAAATGTAACTAACTAACCAATGCTGGTGATGCAAGAAAGAAGTAGGGACCTACTTGCATATGTGGTGGTTTTGTAAGGAGATTAAAGTGTTCTGGGAGATGGTGTATAAAGAGCTAAAATAAATGATCAAATATCCTTTCAAGAAGAGTGTGGAGACTTTCCTCTTAGGAAAGGTGGACAGTGAATTCCAGCCAAAAGATAGGCATATAATCATGTACGCCACGGTCTCGGAGAGGCTACTGATAGCAAAGAATTGGAAATCTCAAATAATACCAGAAAAGGGGGATTGGCAGTTAAAATTGTTAACATATTATAATTTGGCACTAAAATACGAGGAAATAAAAGGAATAAGTGAATCAGAAAGAGAGAGAAATTGGAAAATACTTAAGGATTATTTCAAATTATATGTGGAAAAAGCCGACCTCCTGGCAGATTGGTAAAGGCCCAAACTACTGAAATAAAAGGGAATATGAATAGATAAAAGGTCATGCGGACAGACGAAGAAGGAACGATACAAAAGCAGTGAGGGGTATGCTGAGAAGTATCGGGTGGGGAGGGAGGGAATTTAGAGAGGGGAGGGAAGGGAAGAGGGAGGGGGAGGGAAGGGAAGAGGAGATAATTGGAATGTATATTGTATTTTGTTTGGCTATGTAAATTATTTTTATTATGAATTTCTCCTTTTTTAAATTGTAATGATTTGGAATTAATTTAATAAAGAATTAATTTAAAGAAGAAGAAGAAGAAGAAGAAGAAGAAGAAGAAGAAGAAGATAACACATCCCCCTTAGCCAACCAAAATAGGCATATCAGAGTTTGGGAGGGGAAATCGTCTTAAATACACTGCCTGATTTGAGAAGGACACAAGCAATTTTCTTAGAGAACCCTTTGCCATGGAATTCCTGAGTGCTGCCTGTGGTCGCCAGGCTAGCGCTTAAACACAAGGCTGTATACAGCTGCCTCACAGCAAGAATCAAAGTACCAATCGATCCATCAAGTTCATTACTACTGACTGCGGGCAACTCTACAAAGTCTCAGGCAGAGCTCACTGCTAGCCGTGATACTTAGAGGGTCCATTTAACGGGAGAAGTCAGACCCTAAGCCGGGAAACGTCTACATGCAGAACAACATTACGCACATTTCGTTCTACGTACCGAATGATTATGATCTGCATATTTAGGATTAGCAGTTGCCATGTATATGTCACTTTCGTTTTTTTCCAGCATGAGAACCAGGCTCAACATATTTAAACGACAAATGCCATTTTATTTATCAAAACAGATAAGAAGTTAGCTGAATCCTCTTATCTCATTGCAGTTTCTGGGTGGTGGAGGAAGAAAAGGAACATGAAAGGTAAACAACTGGAGGGAACAGTTAGTGTAATGATAACTTTGGAAGCTATGTATTGCATTGTAAGTAAACCATTCTCTGGATTTTATTAAACCTCTTTTTAAAATTAAAAATAAAAATAAACACACCCTCTTCCATTCTATACTGCAATCCATTCCTGCTCTTTGTTATACTGACCTAACCAAGAACCAACTGCACTGTTGTGGCATTTAAATCGCATACCAGTCCTGAAACAGAGTATAGGTCTTTCTTTTTCCTTTTTAGAAGTTTTATCTATGAATTCAGCGCTCCCACAGGGCTGCATTGTCATGTGCGTTACAATCTCAGAGTTACATTAGCAAGACTTGAACACCCTGAATTGAAGTATTCAAGTCTTAAGGCGGATGGCTGAGCTTGCTACAAAAAAACGTATTACACTAGAGATGGGAACATTATTTAAACAGAGCTGAATGTAGATAAACATCTCCAAGTGAGAACATAAGTTTGAAATTCCAGTGGTGGTTTCAGGTGAAGGCTATTTCCTGGGCTTATATATATATATATTTAATGCCCATCCAAATATACACTAGAGAAGAGAAACCATCAGGAACGATCTCGCATCCTCAAACTACCGCAGTTCCCACTGCCAACGTTACTTTGCAGAGATTTATCCCATGAGTGAACTTAAGCAACACTTTCAGGCACATGTAATAAGCAAGCCTCGCAACCACGCCAGAGTTTTGGGCAGCCCCTAGAAAGGCAGCTGGATGCAATCTGGGAGCTGGCCAGACTGACAGCTGGAAGCCTGAAGCTTGGGAGGCACCAGGCAGAAGAAAGAAACTCCTCTGCTGGACCAGGCAAGAAGCCACTCTGTTTTATATCATGCCTACGAGCCAGCTCCAGGTTGGAGACATTCCTCAGCAAAGGGTCCCTACCTCTATCAGTCTTACCTTGGGCTGTCAGCAGCGGGCACAGAAGCTGCAGCACTCTATGCAGTGCTGGACAACTGGGTTTAGTCGCCACTTTAATTTTCTTACCGTGCTGGTGAAGCATCATTCTGGGGCATGATGCGAAATTAAAATGGCACTAGAGAGATGCTATGTTGGGAGCACTGTGTGTGTGTGTGTGGGGGGGGGGGAATTAACTGGTTGCTCAACCCTGCTGCCCATTGTGGCTCAGGATGTCAAGCTGAGAGGGTAAGTGTCAGTGATGGACTCTAATACTGAAGTTTCAGAAAGACTACCGCTGCATGTCCTTAATTCCCATCTGTAGCTGAAGGAGGCTCTCTTGACTGAACACTGATTGTCCAGGAAGCTAATTTAAACCAGGCCCCAAAATGCTGAAGCCAAGCCCAGGAGTCTCTGACACTAAGCTAGACAACACATATATTGACTAGCTGAGTTGTAAGGCTGTCACAAAATGGTCCCTCCCATACTCTCCATGCCCAGTGGAATGACTTGGTAGGTACATGTGTGAAAGAGTGTTTTTCTCCTGGTTCATACATCCCAAGTTTTTAAGCTTAGCTGAGGACTAAAGTGGGGAAGAAATTGACTGGAGCACACAAGGAAGGAGAGTATTCCATTTCTTTTTGTTGTGCTTGCATCACATTATCTGTCTCTACCCCACTTTCACCCCCCAGACATGCTTGTCCCAAAGCAGAAAGTAGGAAGCATTAACAGTAGGTCACCAGATAGGAGAATGACTCTTGGGACTGGCTCCAGTCCAAGGGAGGTGCTGCCGCCATTTGGCTGAACAGCTGAGGAGAGAGAACTATCCCGCTCCTCTTTATCTCAGTTCTTCACCAGGCAGTGGTAGCCATGGGAAAGGTCTCTCTGGAGATATCACTTCTGAAAGGTGCAACTTCTCCAACTCCAAGCCATGCTGAGCACTCTGGCGGCGCATGTTGCAAAATCAGCATGATGAAGAAACAGAGGTTCTACATTATCTGCATGCACACGTCTGCATGCACATGAAAGCTCATACCAAGAACAAACTCAGTTGGTCTCTAAGGTGCTACTGGAAAGAATTTTCTATTTTGTTTCGACTATGGCAGACCAACACAGCTACCCACCTGTAACTGGAACCAATAACAAACTTAGTTGGTCCCTAAGGTGCTACTGGAAGGAATTTTTTTATTCGATTTTTTTATTTTATTTATAAAAAGTTTCTTTAGGACATTTATCCGAAATAATAAATGTCAGCATTCCTACGTTATATCATTTAATTCACATGCAAGCAGCATTATACCAGACACAAGAAGAAGGGCTGAACATTCATTTCTTTTCCTTATATAAGAAACTTGAAAACATCTCAACAAAATGTTTCGCAATGCATAACAAGCAAACACGGAACTTTGAAGCATTATTGCAGGTTAACAGAGGACATCTTTCTTAAGAGTGAATAGCATGTGAAGGCCTGGCCAAAACGGTTTCCTCAATTGATGTTAAAATATGCAGAACTAGCAGGTTTAACGTGTAGAATAAGAGAGCAAGAAGAACATACTGTATGTTTAGAGAAGGGTAGAAAATATTTAGTGACTATATGGGAAAATAACTGTACACAGCTGAAAACGCTGGCAGCATTAAGTTAAAATTAACAGTGTAATTATTGTTTGAGGGATGTAAAAATGGAGGACTGACAAAAATGGTTTCAGTAAAAGATGCAGGAAGAGTAGATAAATAAAATGAATCAAGGAAGGAGACGGGGGGGTCGTTGGACATTTAAGGGTGTGTAAAATTTAAAATTCAATTAACAACAACAACAACAACAACAACTGTTTCCTCAATTGAGCCTTGGTTCATATGAGGAATTGTTGATGAATGAACATATCATTCCTCAGCCAACGGAAGATGGTCTGATTCAGCAACTGAACTCCAGTGGTACATACCGGTATATACTGAATATATGTGTGTGTGTTATGTGTGTTTGAATGACAGCTGTCTTCGGCTGAAGGGATACACACAGCCTACATTTCTCTTGAGCCTAAAACACACACACACACACACACACACACACACACACACACCCCTTGCTTTGGCAGTGGAACTAACCACCCCTGAAGCAAGCACTGATTTAGCCAGTACATTTTAAAGTATTAGAAATAGAATTTCACAAACAGGCAATTAGATCTGCTTTGGGTCAGAATGTGGAGTTTGTGAAAGCAAGCACTTTAACATGGCTTTGGTCTGTGCGCACAAGGAATGTTCATTACATGGAGACAGCTGCCGTGTGAGAGGTTTAAAGTACCCGCCTCATAATATTGCTGATGTGCTCTTTGACCCCGAGCAGCAGCAACTGTATGCTCCGGGGGCTATTTACTTATTAAGATTATATACTGCACTTCAGTAAAGCATTTCTTAGGGCAGCTCATAAATGAAACGAAATACAGCAAAATTAGTAAATATATGGCAGATGAAAACAAAATAAACTAGCACGGATAAAACTGAGAATTAAAAAAGCCTGGTTGAAGCTATTTGCCTGACAATACATTACAGCAGAGCTTTCCAAACTTTTTATGTCGGTGACACGCTTTTTAGTCATGCATCGTTTCGTGACACAGCAATTCAGTTTTACTAGTAAACCGGAGGTTAAACTTTCCAGCCCCGGGAGGAGCGCGGGGGGCATTCGCACGACACACCTACACAGTGCAGCCGACACAGTTTGGAAAGCTCTGCATTTGAGAGAAGGAGGCACTACTTGGAGAGAAAGTGTGCCACATGTGGGGCACCACAAAAGAGAACCCCCCCCATACCATGCCCCAAAATATGACAATGGGTGGACCTTGGTAATACAGTGCCCTGTGCGAAGCCAAAATTTTATGCCCCCTCAAGCCCGGCTTTCCCAAAGACAGGTGTTGGGCTTTGGGAAGGAGACAAGGCTCTACCAGAGTCTTAGAGCCCTCCCACCTCTTCCCAAAGTTGGGCAAGTGCCCGAGTTTGGGAAGGAAGAGGGAGGACTCTAGGACCTGTCAGAGACCTTGTGCTTCCTTCTAGGCTTTGGAAAGGATGCAGGAAGGCGCCCCCTTGGCTCCTGTGTGGGGGAACCAGTCACAATGCCCTAAATCCAGCTCTGGACTGTATCGGCAAAAATAGGAGAAGACAGCCTTTGGGTTCCCTTGGTTTAATCTGTTTCGAAGTTTATAGGCCAGCACCAACACCCAGAACTGTGCTGAGATTGGACTGGTTGGAGAGAAGGCAGCACTGATGTGGGCCATGCAGAGTGGAGTTAGACACCATTTTTATAGCATTGTCAATGCCGTTTTCTTTGTTGAGACTAATATGGATTTAACAGGGAACTTGTTCCACATGGCCTTGTATATGAGGCCTATATAGGTACTGGGTGTTTTTTATTTTTGTTTTAATAAGTTAATGGGTGGGTTTAGATTTGGCTAAAGTTTTCAGAGAGAAGAGCTTTTGGATTTCATTAAAGCTCCCCTACCTTTCCTCCAGGGGACGCGGGTGGCACTGTGGTCTAAACCACTGAGCCTAGGGCTTGCTGATCAGAAGGTCAGCGGTTCGAATCCTCGTGATGGGGTGAGCTCCCATTGCTCGGTCCCTGCTCCTGCCAACCTAGCAGTTTGAAAACATGTCAAAGTGCAAGTAGATAAATAGGTACCGCTCTAGCGGGAAGGTAAATGGCGTTTCCGTGCGCTGCTCTGGTTCACCAGAAGCAGCTAGTCATGCTGGCCACATGACCTGGAAGCTGTATGCCAGCTCCCTCGGCCAGTAAAGCGAGATGAGTGACGCAACCCCAGAGTCATCTGCGACTGGACTTAATGGTCAGGGGTCCCTTTACCTTTACCTTTACTCCAGGGGATATAAAAATTGCAAGTGAAGTACAGAAGGAGTAACTATTTACTGAAATTAATGAAGACTTCTGCCCCAAGTGGCATGCACATATTTTACAAAACATTCAGTGTGTGCATTACCGTATAGTGTGACTGGGTTTGTCTCATAACAAGCTACACACACTAGTGAATGGGATCTCCATTTACTGTTGCTTCTACTCAGTGACAAAAGAATCACAGAATCATAGAGTTGGAAGGTCCTGCAATGCAGGAATATGCAGCTGTCCCTTACGGGGATCAAACCTGTAAGCTTGAACCTACTGAGTTATCCAGCTGATGCCATCATTATTTTAGTAATCCTATTTACATGTTGCTCAAACCTTTTTGCTTAAGACTTTCTGAGTGAATCTTTCAGGGCTTTAAAACAAACATCTTTATATTTAATACTTTTATAGCAAGTAAGGTAAAGGTAAAGGGAACCCTGACCATTAGGTCCAGTCGTGGACGACTCTGGGGTTGCGGCGCTCATCTCGTGTTACTGGCCGAGGCAGCCGGCGTACAGCTTCCGGGTCATGTGACCAGCATGACAAAGCTGCTTCTGGAGAACCAGAGCAGCGCACGGAAACGGCGTTTACCTTCCCGCCGGAGCGGTACCTATTTATCTACTTGCACTTTGATGTGTTTTGAACTGCTAGGTGGGCAGGAGCAGGGACCGAGCAATGGGAGCTCACCCCGTCATTCGAACCACTGACCTTCTGAACAGCAAGCCCTAGGCTTATAGCAAGTAGCTGTATTTAAAAAAAAACAACCCACAACAACCCACAAACTTTATCCAAAGGATTCATAATTTAGAAGCAGTTAACAACCACACTTTACATTTTCAGACTGCAAGATTTCTAACCTATTTGTGTTTCTGTGGAAGTGAAGTATCCCTTGATGGAACCAGCAATTCTAAAGGAAGATAAAACTTTTACTGTACTTTGACAATTATTATTATTTGTTCTTTATAGTTCTCTATGGGCTTTTTTCAGGCCCTCTGAAGCATGTCATATTAAATATAGCAAGGAAGTCAGTAAAATATTTGCTCGTAAAGTTACAGTACCGGTTCTTACACAATATAATTTATTGTGTGGCGTAAAAGATTATAACAATGTCAAAACAAACATAAAGTTAAACATAAAGGTAGAGTATGGAGTCAAAGTACTAGTGCTTTGGCATGCTGTATTCATGAATTCCAAACAGAGTGCATGAAGCAGACTGGGGAATTCTAGTTCTGTAAACCTAACAACAAGGTTTGTGACCACCCATCACTGCCCATCGAAATTGCTGAAAGCTTACTTAAAAGAAACCCAAAAACAATTTAGACCTATAAAAACTGGCCTGGAAATGTGCCGAGAATGGATGTGCAATGGAAAAGCTGCTTCATATTGAAAGGCATTTTTTTTTTTCAAATTTTGCTTTACTTCTGTTTAAATTGCATTCTTTTTACCTTCATCTGTGTTTTCTCCCCGTCATTTTTAAATGGAGAACCTTTTTCTCTTCTGTTGCCTGTAACTTTGGTGTTTTGCATTCTGATGGCATGAAAATTACAGATGTTCTGCTATTTCCCACCAAATGCAATAGACCTGTCAAATTTCAGACAGTTTGGATGAAAACATGAATAAATGCACCCCCATTCATTTTTTCACATTCATTTTACATTAAAATAAATGTAAACTAAATTGGTGGGGATACATTTATTTCCCTTCGAAGGCATTTAAAAATGAATTCATACCGAACTGAGCCAGGAATATGCTTACAGTCTTCCTGTACTACCTAAAAACACTGAGTCCCTGTTCTGAGAAGCAGGACTGTATATAAAGGCTGCAGTGATACCTTCAATTGGGAAGATTCTGGATATACTCCAAAGGGCCATTTGCTTCATCCCAGCTGTTCCAGCCTGGTAATACTGATCTGAGCAACAGTTAATATTTATGCACAAAGATAATATCACACCCTCACGGTCCAGTTGCATAATCATGCTGCTAAGTAAACAGGCTTTCTACGGGGAGTTTAGCCGGCATATCTGATAATCCCTTCACACACGCAAAATAAAAATCTGTTGATCTGCAATGAAGCTTAATAGCTGAAAAACAGCAAACGGAAAGTTCAATCAGCAATTATCCATAAAAACAACACAGTCTTGGTTTTTGGAAACATTTAACATGTGATGCTTCAACTGGCTTAACACAGCATGTTCCAAAGGGTACCTCCTGGACGAATATTCTAGCTGTCTGCATAAAACAAAAATTGAAGCTGGAACATAAAACACCGACAACAGATGATTCTGGAAAATGCTCAGGGGCCAATATTTCGAAGAGTGGCTAGTAATGCAGAGTAGCTCAGCACTAGGTAGAAGTCTCAAGAAAGAAAGAAAGCACACACTGGAAATGGCTAAATATATAACACAACTGCACACATACACAAACTAGGAAGTGAATCACTTTTAACTAGAAGAAGCCAAACACCCAGGAAAAAAATCAGGAAAGCTTCTGTGTGTGTGTGTGTGTGTGTGTGTGTGTGTTTCTTTGTTTGATCACATTGTTTTGAAAGAAGGGAGGGGGGCAAATATGCTATTTTGGAAGGGTAGGCTGGACAGCTAACACACCCTTTGTTTTAGGCCACATCTGATTTTTCATTTTTCTCTGACAGTTATGCAGTATAAACAAGTATCCAACAAAAACAACTGTTTATAAACATTTTCTTTTTTTTGCACTTAAGCAGGCATTCTGGTGGCCGGGCTACCTATTTATTTATTTGTTTATTTATTAAATTTATGTGCCGCCCTATACCCAGAGGTCTCAGGATGGTTCCCTGAGCAAGACTGACTTATAAAACCACAATATATATAATCAAAATATAAACAACCCAACAACAACCCTCCTCCAAGAGCCACATTCTAAAAGGGCATAGAATGTCAAACAAATCAACCAAAGGCCTGGTTAAAAAGGAACGTTTTTGCCTGGCGCCTAAAGGTGCATAATGAAGGCGCCAGGCAAACTTCCCTGAGGAGAGCATTCCACAGACGGGGAGCCACTGCAGAGAAGGCCCCGTTCTCATGTTGCCACACACAAAGAAGGGCCTAGGAAGATGATCTCACGAGTCCAGGTAGGTTCATATGGAAAGAGGCTGTCCTTGAGGTATTGTGGTCCTGAGCCGTTTTAAGGCTTTATAGGTCAAAACCAGCACTTTGAATTGGGCCCGGAAACTAATTGGTAGCCAATGCAGTTGGACCAGGATCGGTGTGATATGCTCAAACCGTCTTGCTCCGGTGAGCAACCTGGCCGCTGAATTCTGCACCAGCTGAAGTTTCCGAACCGTCTTCAAAGGCAGCCCTACGTATAACGCATTGCGGTAATCCAACCTTGAGTTTACCAGAGCATAGACAACAGTAGTTAGGCTATCCCTGCCCAGATAGGGACGTAGCTGGACCAGCAGCCGAAGCTGATGGAAGGCACTCTGGGCTACTGAGGCCACCTGAGCCTCGAGCGACAGGAAAGGATCCAGGAGTGCCCCTAAGAATGCTGTTGTTTCATGTTGTTTGTCTTGTGTGTGTGCTTCGCTGTCCAGTTGAAGAGGTTGATTTGGTCTGTGACCGTTTAATAAAATTTGATTTGATTTGAGGAGTGCCCCTAAGCTTCGAACCTGCTCCTTCAGAGGAAGTGTAACCCCATCAAGAGCAGGCGGCCTCCCATCCATCTGGTCTAGGGAACCACCCCCTAACAGTGCCTGGACGGAGCTTCAGTTTGTTGGCTCTCATCCAGTCAATTACTGAGGCAATGGAGCTTTCTCCTTGCAGGGCACATTGGCAGGTCCAGTCTCTTCCAAGCAGAGGGAGGAATCAGAACTGTTATGTATTGAAGTTCTCACTCTAGGCCACTAGGGGTGTTGTGTATACAGTTTCACTCTGCCCACCGTGACTGCAGTTCTCACTCAGGTCCACATGCAAATGGAGGATTGAGAGTGCCGTTGACGGATTGGGTAGCTAGAGAGAGTTGTTACTGTTGCATGTTACCGAGTACTATATAAGCAGGCTGGCTCAGCCCTTCAGTTCAGTTCTGTTCCAGCCTGAGAATAAAGAGAGCTGCTTGGAGAATCACTGTGTCGTCTGCTATGTCCACCCACTACTTAATAAGAACCTTGGCTTATTCCCGGTGGGACCTGATGGCAGAGCCATGGAATGTGTTATCACCATTGGGGAGTTGAACCCACCTGAGGCCTTATAAAGGCAGACGATACCTGTCTTGCACTGCTTCAAGGAGCCAGCTGTGTTTCTTGAAGGACACTTGCCTGAGTCTGTATCCTTGAGGACAAGGAGCTGGAGCAGCTGCTAAGGAGTGGGGGGGGGGGAGGCATGGAAGTGGAAGTGAAAACAGGAATGCAAAGCAGGATTGTAGAACGGAGGAGAGAAGTGGCTTTAGAAAGTAGCCTCATTTGCCTTCACTGCTTTTTGGTCCTATAGGTTGTGGCACCTCAACTGATTTTGCTTTCAGGACATCACATCAGACGTGGCAATGCAACCTTGACAGTATCACATGGGTTAACTGTGACCAATAGCAATGCAGCTGAATGAGGCTGAGGACAGTAAAGTAAGGGGGGAGGGAAATGGTGCTGAGAATTGCAACACTTAAAGAACGTGACTGTGGTTGCAACGAGAGCAGAAAAACCATAGAAAACAACAAACATGAAACAAACAAGTAGGTTCAGTTCAGGTCTGGGCAATTGTTTCTGTGGATTGTACATCCGATTGCAAGGAGGCAGAGCAGAATTCAAATATGTGAATGTGTCAGAAATTGCAGTCATATATAACTACGCATGAGTGCTAGTTAGTGCATGCTATGGTTAAGACCATAGAACTCTGTTCCTAGACTCAGCTAGGTCACACCCCCTTAATCCAGTGAGGGAGGAAGTGAATCTGCTTTCTTTCCTTTTCATACTCTATTCTTGCCATGTAATCCAACTTTTTGCTCAAAGTTCAGACCGCGTGTCTAAAACTATATTGCATATTTTGCTCTCAAGAGGAATCCACCTGTGTTCTCCTTGCTGCTGCATTGAACAATGCATGAATCAGACCTTTGGGTTTAGTAAGTAAAGCTTTTAAACTTACTTAGCAGTGTGTGGCAGTTCATTCAAAGATGTGAGTCCCAAGAGTCTGAATATGTACGGGAAACATTTCACCATGTGATCTGCTGCTTGTGTAAGCCAGCCTCTTCCCTCAAAACATGAGCCTAACCTCCTTAGCCTGCTTTCTCCCTCCCTGTGCTTGATTTTTTTGCTGCTTATAAGCAAGCAGCAAACCCTTAAATTGTTCAAATCCAAACTTAGGTTTGTTGCAATTGTCAAAAGAAAGCAAATGATTTTTTTATTTTCATTGATAACTTTCCTAACACGTTATAAACACTTTAATACATTAATTCAGATTATCATTCTGAGCACTTTTTGCATTAATTCTCAACTGACTGACCCTCTCCATCTGTAATTATTACCATGAAGGGTTTGAATATCATTAAGCTCTTCTCACCGACTGCATTAACTTTAAAAGGTAATTTGATTAATTCTGCAAGCCACTGGTAGACAGATATTTAACGCCTCATGGAATTTGTGCATTATCAGTGTTTTGCAGCAACTAGATCCGAAAGATAAACTCAATCCTTGGAGGCCAGATGAAAAGGGTTGCTTGTTCCTCAGAAAGATTTAAAGTAATTTCGCTAAGCTTTAAAGAGTGCTTTAAATTGTTTTCTCCAGAATAACAAACAGATCGTTCCTTTGAATCCACCCCCACCTCTCTACACTTCTGATTTAAAAACTTTTCATTTCAGCTGAACACATATTTCCACAGCATAGCCCAAGGTTTTCTGCATGAGAAAGTGCAGTGATTTTCAGCAGATTAAAATCATCAGCTGATAAACTGCTGAAGAGACTACTGTCAGCCAAAACAGGCAATCCTTTTTTTTTTTTAAGGATTTTATTATTTTTCCATATGCATATATAAAGAAAACAAAACATACACCAATACACTAAAAATACAGAATACAATAAACAATAAACAAATCAAACAATAACACAATAAACATAAGAAAAACACATACAAACCTGTCTAAACACTAATCTTTATCTCATTCTTATTTTATCTTCTAAGCATAGGAGGGACTTCCCCCACCCCCTCCACTGCATTGTTATTCCAATATACTTTAGGTAGCTATATATCTACTTTCATAACTATTAACCATCTTATTTGTCCTTAGATTCCTTTACTAAAAACATAGTTCTTAATCCATTCTCCAAATCTTCAGACATTCTTATTTATATCTTGTACTATAAAATTCTTACCAGATCTTTAACTTAAATTTATCTAGCTAAAGCCTGTTCAATAGCTAATTCTGCTCAGATATTCAGTTTTACACCATTAACTAAATAGTCCTTAAATTTCTTCCAATCCTTCGACACCTTCTCCTCCCTCTGGTCTCGGATTCTCGCGGTCAGTTCAGCAAGCTCCATAAAGTCCATTAACTTCATCTGCCATTCTTCCACCGTTGGAATCTCTTCACCCTTCCAATTTCTTGCGAGTAAAATTCTAGCTGCTGTTGTGGCATACATAAAAAATACTCTGTCTCGACTGGGTATCTGTTCGTTGGTCATGCTCAAAAGGAAAGCCTCTGGTTTCTTACTAAAGGTAATTTTCATTACCTTTTTGAGTTCATTGTAAATCTTATCCCAGAAGGCTTTGACCCTTGGGCATGTCCACCACATATGATAAAAGGTACCTTCCACTGATTTGCACTTCCAACACAAGTTGGTCATTGACGGGTTCATCTTAGCAATCTTGACTGGTGTTAAGTACCATCTATATAACATTTTCATAATGTTTTCTCTTAAGTTATTACAAGCTGTAAATTTGATACCTTCCTTCCACAGTCTTTCCCAGTCCTCTAACATGATATTATGTCCCACATCCTTTGCCCAATCTATCATTGTTGATTTAACCATTTCATCCTTCGTATGCCACTCTAGCAACAAGTTATACATTTTGGAAAGATTTTTTGAGTTCGATTCTATTAGCTCTGTTTCCAGTTTTGATTTTTCAACTTGAAAACCAATCTTCTTGTCTGCTTTAAAAATCTCATAAATTTGATGATATTGCAGCCAGTCGGTGACCTCGCTTTTTACCTGATCATAACCTTTCAATTTAAACGATTCACCTTCCTGCTGCAATATATCTGCATATCTTAACCATCTTGCAGACATATTAGGTCTCTTATAAGCCTTGGCCTCCACCGGTGAAATCCATCTAGGAGTCTTTCTCTCTAACAAGTCTTTATATCTCACCCAAACCTGGTACAAGGCTTTTCTAACAATATGATTTTTAAAAGTCTTGTGGACCTTAGCCTTGTCATACCAAAGATATGCGTGCCAGCCAAACATGTTATCAAAGCCTTCCAAATCTAAAACGTCAGTATTTTCCAGTTTAAACCAATCTTTCAACCAGCAAAAGGCCGCCGCTTCGAAATAGATCCTTAAGTCCGGCAGAGCAAAGCCTCCTCTCTCTTTAGAGTCCGTTAAAATCTTAAATTTAATTCTAGGCTTTTTTCCCTGCCATATAAATTTTGATAGGTCCTTTTGCCATGTTTTAAAACAGTCCAGCTTATCTAAAATTGGAATGGCTTGAAATAAAAACAGCATCCTTGGTAAGACATTCATCTTCACCGCAGCTATTCTGCCCATCAGTGAGAGTTTCAGTCTTGTCCATATCTCTAAGTCCTTTTTTATCTCGGTCCACAGCTTCTCATAATTGTCCTTATACAGGTTCAGGTTTTTTGCAGTGAGATTGATCCCTAGATATTTTACTTTCTTAGCAAAATTGAGGCCAGTAGATTCTTGTAGCTCTTGTATTTGTTCTGTTGTCATATTTTTAGTCAACACTTTGGTCTTCTGTTTGTTAAGTTTGAAGCCGGCTACCTGCCCATACTTCTCAATTAATTCCAATGCTTTGGGGACACTACTTTCAGGGTCTTGTAGGGATAACATTAAGTCATCTGCAAAGGCACGTACCTTGTATTCCTTCTCTCCCACCCTTATTCCTTTAATCTGGTTCTCTTTTCGTAACATATTTAGAAGAACCTCCAGGACCGTAATGAATAATAAAGGGGAGATAGGGCACCCTTGTCTTGTTCCTTTTTCCACTCTAATCTCCTCCGATATCACACTGTTGATTATAATTTTTGCTTTTTGTTCTGTGTAAATGGCATTAATGCCATTCAAAAATCGTTGTCCAACTGCCATTCTTTCCAGATTTTTCTTCATAAATGTCCAAGAAATATTGTCAAAGGCTTTTTCTGCATCTATAAACATCAGTGCTGCGTCTATATTTATGTTTTTTTCCAGTTTCTCTAAGATGTCCACGACGATTCTAGTATTCTTATTTAGTTGTCTACCTGGTAAAAAACCTGCTTGATCTTTATGTATATATTCCTTAAGCACTCTTTTTAATCTTGTAGCCATGACATTCGCAAAAATCTTATAGTCCACGTTTAACAAAGAAATTGGACGGTAATTTTTCATATTAGTCTTATCTGTATCTGGTTTCGGGATCAGTGTGATATAGGCCTCTTTCCATGTCTCTGGTGCCCTATCTCCTTCTAGTATTTTATTGCAAACTTCTTTTAAAGGCTGTGATAGCCAATCTTTCAAACATTTGTAGTATTTTGCAGTCAGACCATCTGGTCCTGGGGCCTTTCCTATCTGCATATTATTAATTGCTTCTTCAATCTCTTGTGTCGAAATAGGGTGGTTGAGTATTCTTAATTTATCTTCTGGGACTTTTTGCAATCCATTTTTCTCCAGGAATTGGTCAATCTCTATTTCATCTATCTTCTCCTCCTTGTACAGTTGTTTATAAAACCTTTGAAAATGCCATCTAATTTCCTCTGGATTCTCCACCGTCTTTCCATTTACTACCAAATTGTTGATGATATTTGCTTTTTGTCTTTTCTTTAATTGCCAAGCTAGTAGTTTTCCACATTTATTTGCTGACTCGAAGGATCTCTGTTTCATCATTTTGATCTTCCATTCGATATCTTGATTTATGATTTTAGCGTATTGGGATTGCAAGTATTTTATTTCTTTTTGTATTTTTTGGTTCTTAGGGTGTCCTCTTAATTCTTTCTCTTTCCCTTGGATTAATTTCAAAAGTCTTTCCATTTCTGCGTTTTGTTGTCTCTTCTTTTTTGCCTTTTCACTTATCAGGAACCCTCTCATTACTGCCTTGCTTGCATCCCAAACAGTCCTCTTTTCCACCTCCGAATTTAAATTAAATTGGAAATACGCCTTCATCTTTTTTTCTGCCCTTTCTACTAGCTTGGTATCTCTCATCAAGGTATCATCCATTCTCCATCTAAAAGAGTCCTTGGAAATTAGTTTTAGATTTGCTTGTACAGGATTATGGTCTGAATATGTTTTAGGGCCAATTTCTGCTTTACATAATTTCAGTGTCAATTCATTCGATATCCAAATGTAATCTATTCTCGACCATGACTGCTGAGGTTCACTGAAAAAAGTTGCCTCTGTTTCCATAGGGTTTCTTAGCCTCCAAGCATCCACCAAATTTAAATTATCAACCATTTCGAAAAAAGTCTTTGGCAGTTTCCCCTCGTTTGTTAATTTAGTCCTCTGGGATCTATCCATTAATGTGGAAACTGCCCCATTAAAATCTCCAAGGCATATTATTTTGTAATCCAAATATTCCAACAGCAGATCATGGATCTTTTTGTAAAAAATTGACTTACTATCATTAGGTGCATAAAGTCCCAGAATCAGGAATTTTTCGCCTTGTACTTTAATTTCAATTGCAATGTACCTCCCTTCTTCATCTTTAAATAGCTGTCTTGGGCTGTATTTCTCTTTTGCATATATTACCACTCCTCTCTTCTTGACTTTATCCGATGATATAAATTCTTGGCCTAGTTTTTTGTTTTGTAGAATTCTTCTATGTCGTCGAACCACATGGGTCTCCTGTAGACATATTATGTCTAGATTCTTTTTTTCCAAACTATAAAACACTCTGTGTCTCTTTGGTCTCTGGTTTAATCCCCGAACATTCCATGTCATCAATTTTAGAGCCATTTTGAGTCTTTAATCTGATCCTCCTGTAGCTAGGTCTTTCTTATCTTTTTCTGGATCTCTTGGGTCTCCTGTTCCTGGTGGTGGAAGCTCTCCTGGTGTCCCTGGAGGTGGAAACACCCCAGGTAGTCGGTACATATACGCTGGGTCCAAAGCAGAACCCTTGAAGTCTTCCAAATGTTTGTCTAGAAACTTTTGCTTATCAGCCGGAGATCTTATCCTGATTCTTTTTTCTTTGAACATAAAAGTCAGTCCTTCTGGAAATTCCCAGCTAAAGGAGATATTCCTTCTTCTTAGCTCAGTTGTTAGGTCGTTGTAAGATGCTCTTTTATCCAGGAAAAATTTGGGGATGTCTTTAAAAAGCACAACTCTGTTCTGCTGTACCACTAGATTGTTCTTGTAGTGCAGGTCCAAGATGTAATCTCTTTGGTATCTGTTGTTCAACACAATAAGACAGTCGCTCACCGTCTTGGAGCTTTTCTTTCCTTTTGTGCCAAATCTGAAGGCCTTCACTATGAGTGCTGAGACGTCTTCTTCTTTCAGATGCCAAAATGTTGAGAATTGAGTTACAATATAGTCCTTTAGGCTTCCTTCCTCCAATTCTGGTAAGCCCCTGAGACGGATGTTTCCTTCCCTCTGTTGTAGTTGCAGAAACGCGAGAGACTCTTCCACACTTCTCTGCCTGGATCCAATTTTTTCTATATTCTCCAGGTCAATATTATCTAACTTCTGCTCCACTGTCCGAATTTTCTCTTTTACTACCTTAATTTCCTCTGTCTCCTTTTTTAAGACAGTTACTTCCTGAGCAACTTTATTAATTTCTTCTCTGTTTTTCCTCACGTTTTGCTCAATTTGACCAATAGATGCTTCAAGTCTTTGAGAGGATTCTTTTATTTCTGCTTGTAATTTCTCCGTTGCAGAGTTTACTGTTGAATTAACAGAGTTTACTGAGGATTGTGTCTGTTTCACATCCTCAGAAACTTTTTTCAGTCCTTCTGTAATTTCTGCAATACTTGAAGTTAGTTTCTCAATAGCCTGGGCCATTTGTTCTTGTGTAGTTAAAGAAAAGGAGCTCTTTCTTTGTTGTGTTTTAGCTCTTGTGCTTTCTTGCATATCTTGTTCACTTTGCAGCTGCAATCTCAAGGTCACACCAGTTTTAGTAATTGTCCCAGACATTCACAGTAGAAAGCCAACAGTCCCAAAAGTCAACACCAGGTGGCCAGCACTTCTATCCAGATAACAAAGAGGCAACAGAGCAGAGCCAAAAGTCCCAGGCAACCCAGGCAGTTTCAACCAGTTCTAGCCCTCCAAAAAAATAGGCAAAGATCCTTAAAGTTTAAAGTTCTAAAGTCTCTCAAAAGTCAAGAAGAAATTAATTTCCAACAGTCCAAGGCAACAATCAAATTTTATATAGTGTATCCACCAAGTCCACAATGTTTCCTGGGCTGCAGACAGCCACAAAAAAGTTTATTCAGTCTCTCTCTGGAAACAGTTGCAAAAAATAATAATCCAAGGGTAGGAAATGGCAACTAAATTACGCTGCCTGCTTACTGACCCGGAATCCTATCCAGAGGGTGAAGCAGTGTCTTCTTCAGTTACCATTCTCAGTTTTAAGTCTTTATAAACAATTTAAACAACTTTAAAATCACTTTTGCGAAGTTCAGCAGAGTTAGCAAAACTTTTTCCCGTTAGCCGCGGCTTAGCGCTCCTGCCGCTACCTCGCTCTATCAGCAGTTCAAAGAGAGCGGGCTTCCTTTTGAAGTTTCTCTGTAAGTTTTCAAAAGTCTTAATTCCAGCAAGAAAAGCAAGTTTACTTACAGAGTCTCTACTGTAATCCAAGTTAGGAAGTGCCAGATGCTCAGGAAAGGCGAAATCGCTGCTTCGTTCCTCAGGGGCAGCCGACTCTTCAGTCCCGTGTCAGTGCTCCGTTCACCCGTTCTCCCCCCTTACGAGGGTCGATCGGGAGCGGAGATGACACGTCTGGGACCCACGAGTCCGGAGTCCACGGGACGCTCTTCCCGTGGTTTTAAGGGGTCCGTGGCGCAGGCACGGGAACCCCTATAGCCCGCCGGGGAACCGGAGCTTCTCAACTCCCGTCCGCCATTACCCGGCACCTAACCGGAAGTGTTAACAGGCAATCCTAATCAGGTTTACTTAGTCAACAAGGGGCGCGGGTGGTGCTGTGGTCTAAACCACTGAGCCTAGGGCTTGCTGATCAGAAGGTCGGTTGTTCGAATCCCAGTTTTTCGGTCGCAGCTCCTGCCCACCTAGCAGTTCGAAAGCACGTGAGAGTGCAAGTAGATAAATAGGTACCACTCTGGCTGGAAGGTAAACGGCGATTCCGTGCGCTGCTCTGGTTCTCCAGAAGCGGCTTAGTCATGCTGGCCACATGACCCAGAAACTGTCTGTGGACAAATGCCAGCTCTCTCAGCCTATAGAGAGAGATGAGCCCCGCAACTCCAGAGTTGTCCACGACTAGACTTAACGGTCAGGGGTACCCTTGCCTTTACCTTTAAGTCCTATGTACCTCATTTCCCAAGTTTGCGTGCAAAGCTATGCACATTTACTGCAGAGTAAGTCTCACTGAAGTCAGTAGGGCTTAACTCACCATAAGCACTCACAGGATTGTGTGCTGCGTTTACATCTAAAACTGCAGAGATTATTTAGAAGGGGGCCGTGGATTTTTAGTATTGCTGTAATAGCAACTAGATATAAAAAGAGAGAGAAAGTAACAGGGAAAGGTGATTACTTTGAAAGTACAGAGCATACATTCTTTGATTGCCGCAGGCTAGTACTTAAAAATTTAATTCAGGCAGGAATATGCAAGGAAATATGTCTAGACAGAGGTATTCCTAGGCACACGTCTTCATTCAGGGAAAACATACTTTGAAAGCATCATGAAAAAGTGACAGATGACTTGGAAAGTTAATTAGATACGATCTCCCAAAGAGATCTTGTGGGTGTCTGCTAATTAGCCAGCTCAACTCTGGGTGCATCTTAAAGACAGTGTGTCATGGAACAGCATATAAAATACAATCTTTACAATGGTTACCAACCAAGTCCCACCCTACCCCCCTTTTGGGGGGGGAAATAGAGAGTAAAAATTTGCAGATACATTTGCAATGAATAATTCTCAAAGTAATCACACCTCCCCCCCCCCTATTCTTCGCTTGTCTCTTTATTTCTTATCTTATCTACGTACCCCTGCCTTGGTCGTAGTCCCCCTCCCAAATCCCCTTTCTCCTTCTCTCTCTGCAACTGACTGCGATGGTTATCATAATTGCTGTCTGCGCCAGCCAGGAACTCAAATGAAACAGGGGTCTGCCGGCGGGGTGAGAATGGCTGACACTCAGACAGGAAATCTGGAAGGGACTGCTCTGCACTTTTGCTTCCTGTCAGCTAGAAACCTACTGCGGCCAGTAGGTGATGTGACCTGTTGCAGAGCTGAACTGGCCACTTAAAAGAAATTAGGCAGTGCCAGATTTAGAGCGATGCAGTTGGTTCCCCCGCACAGGGCACCAAGCTGAGGGGGTGCAAAATTGAGAAAGGCCGAAATTGAGAAGATCTCTTTGGGAGCACCAAATTTTGGTCTCGTTCAGGGTGCCATATTAGTACCAAAGATTAGCAAAGGCTGCCCCTGCATGAGGTGGCTGTGTCAGTATGGAATCCCGAGTCTTTCAAGCACACTAATGCATAGTTATTGAAGTTGCCTATAGTCAGGATAACACCGTCAGCATAGATTGCTGTCTCGGTGCAACTGAAGGGGTTAATTAGCTAACCTGTATATATTTACCTGAATGTACTGTTAGTCCAGAAGTATAAAATAACTCTTTCTTATGGAGGCTCTTTTGAGTGGAGGTTTTTCTGTATGAAATCTTTCCTTTTGCTGTGAACTTTGATCTGCATTGCACTTCTTACTGTGTAAGCTATGACTAAGAGTCTGGAGATAACAGTAGAAGATCAGCCTTGCACAGAGAGGAACTGTCTAGGTCAGATAGGATGGCCTTGCTGAAGTGTGCATGTTAGCACAGGAACCAACTCAGGGCTAAATGTCCTTTTGCCTTATATGTACAACAGGAAATGTTCCTTATATGGACAAGGACAAGATTCCTGGGGTGGGAAGATGAGCCAGGGAACTGTCTATAAGAACTGTCTGAAAATTGACTAGTTTTTGTACTTGCTTGGATGTCTGAACACCGCAAGTGCCTCTGCATCCAGAAAATAAATCTTTCTCTCTCTGAAGCCAGCATCCTCAGGTGTCTTTTCTGCTTCCATGTTTTCTCACCGGGCGCAACCGTAGGAACCCATAGGGGCAAATAAGGCTTCACAACAAGGTTGGGGGTGGAAGAAGTTGTGGCATTCGGGCAGCTCATAGGATCAAAGTGTACAAAGAGAGAGTTTGCAAATGGCAAAAACACCAGTTGGGAGTGAGACCACACCCCTGTGCTTGCTCACTCAATCCCACCCCCCAACATTAAGCCCCTACTCTTGCTGCCTGATCTCTCCCCCCCCCCCAGTTATGCTACGGACAATGATAGAAGGCCAGAATCGACCCCAGCACAACTGTGTCTCCAAAAGCAGTGCTGCACTTTTGCCCACAGGAGTGAATGGAAAGTATTAATTCACTCACAAGGAAGTAAGGAGGGAGTACACTCAGAGATTTCACTACAATGGGAGCTAATTTGGCCTTTCCCCCCCTGGTGATCTCAGCTTCCAAGAGTCAAGTCAGCCCCTGTCTCCATAGACCATACTGGGATCTATTTCTTGATCACATTAGAGCATCACATAGAACACAGCGACATTTTATTTTGCCTGGCAGCATCTCCCCAAAAATAGTTAAGTTCAAAAATGTTGAAACGGAAAATGGTTGACATTTTAAAGCCAACGAAGAAAAGCTAACAGTGTAGGAAATGGCCAGGTTGGGCTCTTAGTCCATCTAGAGAAGCACGATCTACTCTGGAAGTGGATCTGCAGGGGCAGAGAGAGGTCCTTTCTTGTCGCTTATTACCTGAACCTTTTAAGTGGAAATGCCAGGGATTGAACCTGGAACCTTCTGCATGGAAAGCAGGTGCTCTACCAATGAGCTATGCTTTATACCAGTTGCAAACAAACTGTGTGTGCTTGCTTGTTTCCAGGCAAACATCTGGAAAAATATATATATCCTGAGGCACGGAATCATTTAAGAGACTATTACCCAAATGTGAGCTTTGAACTTAGGTAAGGGCTGGAAATAAAACACTCCTGGTTTCAGCGTTTCCACCTTTTGAAAGAATCAGGCCCTTTAGAATCCTCTCCCCCTTTTAAAAACTGCCCTTAATGGAAAAAGCTTCCCCAAGGGCAACTGATTACACTATCTTCAGGTCTGCACCTTCCTACCTGTGCCTGCAGACTTCAGCTTAATGTGTTTTGAATGACCTCCCTTATCTTGTGTGACCTTTCAATGAAACCCTCATAGGTTGTTTCGCTAGGATATTTCCAACGTTATGCTATTTTCCTACTTAAAAAGCAAAGCAAAACACATTTGACACATTTTGAACACCATGCATTCAAAATAAGATATTTTTATAACTTTATTTTCACCCTCATAAGTTGCTTCCCAATGTCCTTTTCAAAGCAAGAGATTTGGACCAGGGAATCTTATTCTATCTTATTCCATGACATTAAAAAAATAATTGCACAGGGCACCAATTTTCCCCTGGGCTGGGCAACAACACAGAAACTGTCCTATAACTCGTTCCTGTCTGCTGCTGCTGTTTGCCCCATCATCAGGTGAGTTCAGGGGGGCTGTGGGGGTTGGACCACCTACCTAGGAGATGCTAGGTGGGCCTGGATCACCCACCAGGGAGGCACTAGGAGTCGCATGGGAGCTCCACCATCCCCAAAGGGCATCTTGCCCAGGACTGTCCTAACCTGGTGCTTGGTTTGCTCAGAAATGAAATCACAGCGTCCAGCAACAACAGTGAATTTTCTTCTTACAACCACCTGCAGCCCAGAATAATGTGAGATACGTCTTCTGTTCCTCAAGTCTTTCACCCGCTGCAGAGATCTCTGAGCCACTTTGTGTTAGTTGGGAGAGTCAAGAGTCTTGACTCAAGGACTCTGCCTTCCTACCAAGTTCTCTGGCCTACCTTGGAGGTGAAGAAGGGGGTCAGTCTCTCACCCTTAACACTGGGCTTTAGGAAATATGCAAAAGTAAGGGGAATCTGACTGCTTCCAAGTGTTTCCAAATCCATGCCCTTAACAGATGCTTATTTAGGCAATATTGATGTGGTACATGGATCACATCACTGGTCTACTTCACTGGACTGTTACTTGGTGGTTACCGGTACTTGGATACAGAATGTGGTGTATTTTGAGCAGGGCTCTACTGTTTCAATACACTTGCAGACAAAGACAAGTGGCAGCTCTTACGTCCCTCGAGTGACATATTAGTCTTTTTGCCAGAAAAAGCCTATGCCCTTTCAAAGACAGGCGTGCAGTTACTTAGGGAAAACAGTGTCCCCACCTCTAAAATGTCACTTGTGGTGACATGATTGTCCTTGGCCAAATTATGGAAGGATGTTCTCGACGTTAGAGGGCAGTCACAGCGTAATGCTGAGGACTGCAAGCTGGGAAGTCTCCAGTTCCAAGAATATTGCGTCACCAAAAAGCAGCCACCATATTGATAGTCTTGGCTCCCCATCTGCAGTAAGTGGATAACAATATCGACTTCCCTCCTGGGCTTGTTGTAAGGATTACCAAGACAATATATGTGGAACAATTTGAATGCAATACAAATGCTTATTAAGTCTTCAAGCCTCCATGGACATACTTTGCAGCTCCCTTGGTAGGTTTGATTCATGCTTTACAAATTAGTGAAATTCACTAGAGACTTTTTTTTTAGGTGGGGGAGCTGTGTACACATTACCAGCTAGGTTAATCTTTTTCTCAGTTCAGAAAGAAGCTGGTTTGGAGAAAAATACATCAAATCTCAGCATTTTTGATGAGTTTACTACAGGATAGAAATAGGATAGATTTGGATTATGACTGATGTCAGGTGTACTCCACTTCCCAAGCTGGTAGTGAGAGTGAACTGGACACAGAATAAATGGAAATGTGTACAGAGTAAGAAAGAGAGAGAGAGAGAGAGAGAGAGAGAGAGAGAAATGAACAGCTACCTATCTCTAGGATAACATGGAAAAATATTTTTAAAAATGACTCTGGTGTAAACAATGCTACAGAAATATTATATGCGAAGCCAATGGGAATTATTTTATGGGGGGAAATTGCCACCATTTCCCAAGGCTGTCTCTGCAGTGAATACTCTTCAGTCATACTGAAACCTATCCTCCAGTTTCTCAATTCAGGAGATGATTTCTTGCCAAAAGAGGCTCTTATTTTTCTACATCATTCTCACAGCACCCCTTAACTGTTTTTTTCTCCAGAATCTGACACCGGGTGATATAAAACTTCCATCTGTGGTGATTAATCTCCGATGGCTCGTTTACATGTGCAAGTAACATGCCTGTTTAAAATAGCCTTTGGTGCTCATCAAGAATGCAAATAGCCAATAAGACACTTCCGTATTTTACTGAAGAACAAATGGGTGCATCCTGATGGTAGGCATCTCATAGGCATCTAGAGTGGCCCCCTTGGGTACAGAATGCCAGACTATATAAGCCTCAGGGCGCTTATTATGCTCTAGGTCAGGAGTACAGAACCTTTCATCTTGCAGGTGCTGCTGAACCGCAACTCCCACCACCCCTGGCAAATAATAATAATAATAATAATAATAATAATAATTTTAATAAAAAAATCCTTCCAGTAGCACTTGAATAGTAGTATCTGAAGAAGTGTGCATGCACACAAAAGCTCATACCAAGAACAAACTTAGTTGGTCTCTAAGGTGCTACTGGAAAGATTATTTTATTTTATTTTTTATTTAGTTTTGACTATGGCAGACCAACACGGCTACCTACCTGTAATAATAATTTTATTATTTAGAACCCGCCCATCTGACTGGGTTTCCCCAACAGAATATTAAAAACATGATAAAACATCAGACATTGAAAACTTCCCTAAACATGGCTGCCTTCAGGTGTCTTCTAAAATTCAGATAGGTGTTTATTTCCTTGACATCTGGCGGGAGGGCGTTCCACAGGCTGGGCGCCACTACTGAGAAGGCCCTCTGCCTGGTTTCCTTTAACCTCACTTCTCACAGTGAGGGAACCGCCAGAAGGCCCTCAGAGCTGGACCTCAGTGTCCGGGCAGAACGATGGGGGTGGAGACCAATGTGGCCAGTGACCAGGGATGATAGTAGTTCGGCAACATGGAAAAAGCCAAAGGACCCCCATTTCTGTTCTAAGTCAAAGTTAGCCAATGTGGTGTCATCCAGATGTTCCTGGACTGTAACTCCCATAATACTTGACTACTGGGCATCTGGGCAGTACCAGGTTGGCTATCCCAGCTCTAGGTGGCCTTTTCTGATTCCTTCTATTGAATTTTATGGAATCTATATAGGCTATGCCCCTGTCCCCAGATTCACTGTGTTCAAGTTCAAGTTCACTGTGATGAAGGTATTATTTTCAAAGGGCAGCATTGTGACCTTTCCCCCTTCTGAATAATTTTGTGGCTAAAAATTATGCATGCAGAAATTACCTGCTGCAGGGTATGTCACTAAGTGCAAGTGTTTGTAGTGCTAAACAACAACAAAATAATTTAATGCTCCCCCTTTATCAATCAGCCTAAATAACATTTCCAGAGTCTCCCTGATGACTCTTTAGGTACTGTGGACTTTCATGCATAAGGGTGTTAAGAGAGGCCACACCAGGCTTTTGAAATAAATTCTCAAGTTCATTGAAACAGAAGAAAAGAATGGAATTTAAGAGAAAGGTGAGCATGAGTTACTGAAAACTAGTACATTCCGCTTTGGATCAAAATTGACAAAACAAGATAAATGAAAATGCATCCACTATCCCTGGTTCATACAGTCCCTAAAACTGATGCTTTTAAAGGAGGTCTGATGCTTTTAAACCTGCCCCTCTTCCATGATGGCTGTTCAGTTCTGGGCATACATAATGATGGACACATCTATCTTTATGTTTAGAGCATTGGGGCAACCCCAGGGGCTTATCCACAACTTGCTTTTTCCAGGCACGGCTTGCACTTTAAAGCTCTGTGTCCGAGCACCCATTTTTTTCTGCTACGGATCTTTCTTTGTAAAAATCCGCTCTTTAAAGCTCAATCAGAACAAACGGCAATCTGCAGAAAACCTGAACTGACATTTGCTCCAACTGAGAGCTAAAGAGGGGTTTTTTCCCCCTTGAGAGTGAGGAAGCACTTGGATACAGAGCTTTTAAGTGCCTGGAAAGAGTGGGGGCCAACAGCTGAGTGTAGATAAACCCTTTGTCTTCAAGTTATCACTATAATCCCCCTGCAAGTTGCAACAAGCCATGCCAACTTGATACCCATTCCCATGCTATAGATAAGTAAAAATATGCATTCCCATATAATCCACAGGCAGTTCAAGGCTGTAACGCCCAATTCCTTCACAGATAACTTTGCAAAGTATTTTTTCTGCCTGTTTCTAGGAACTGATCCTATTTATGCTGTTAAGTTTTTCTTCTCCGTACTTCTGTAAAGCTGCACTTCTCCTGGTTCTCTCTTGTATTCTTAAAATCAATTAATTAAAGGGTTACTAAAAAACAGGCCTAGTTTTAGCTTGTCCCCCAGAGAAACCAATTTGTAGCAATAGATTCACACCCTGGGTGTCTCTGAAGTTAAGGGAGAGAATTGCATTGCATGCTATGGGACTGTCACAACAAATTTTACAACATCCCGGCATCCTTGTTATCTAATAATGCATGGTAGACTGAGTGAGCATTTGCATTAATGTAAAAGATTTTCAAGCAGCTACTCCATGGTTGCCTGTAGTGAGAAATAATAGCTCCCAGCTACCTGGCAGAGAAACTTCCTAAATGGTGAAAGTTAATTCCCCCTTTCTTTTAGGCTGTTCATATGTCACAAACAATGAAGGTCCTATGGTTTAGGACTGTACTCCTATATACTTAACCATTGACCTCATTGGGATTTACTTCTGAGTAACCAGGCATGCAACGGACCCTCAAGTACCACTGAAATGGGACTTAAAAGCATTTAACTCAAGATGGATTATGTCCTAACATAGATATGTGGGGAAAGGCAAGCTAGTAAAAATTTTCATGGGCCACTAGGTTTTATGGGCTCCTTTGCAAGGATGATGCTACATCCCATTTGTCGGTTCATTTGCCTAATTAATTGTTTTATCATCCATTTTTCATGATTTGAAACTATTAGGTAAGCAGTCCTTCAGAGCAGCACCGTTGAAAGATAAATAAACACACTAAGTATGGGTAGATATAACACCTGGAAGGCCACAGGGAGCTAGCTCTCTTCTACAGCCCTGTTGTACAATGTTGACTTCTTCACCACCTTCCATCCTGATATATCTTCCTGTAACACCAGGGGCCATTTCCAAGGTTTCAACGACTGAATGCACTATCTGTGACAAGGAGATGATATAGTTGGATTAATCTGGGATCACAATCACAGTGTTAAATAGGGCATGTGATGTTTAACAGGGCATGCAACCATCCTGTGAAACACAAGAGCTGTCTGAAAAACACCAACATTACATCAATCCAGTTTTGGTTCTACCTAGCTGCACTGCCCAAGAGTACCTACGTGTCAAAGTGACAAAGAAGCCCTCCATGCACGCTGGGAATTTTTCCAGAGACAAGTGATTTTGAAAACTGAAGCATTCCTCTTGATTAGCTTGCAAATCAACTGCATAGCACTTTGTTTTGATCCAAGCAAACCTATCTCTTGGACCAAAGCAAGCTTTGCTGAACCTGGAGTGTCAGACCAAAGCAGAGCTAATAGAAAGATCTCAGCTAAATTGGAGATATAAGATTGCAGGGATCTTGCAGGCAGGCATCACTCTCTCTTCAGAAGTGACAGAGAGTATGATCCACTTAGGCTCCATTGATTTCAGGCCTTCATGTATGTAGTTAAAACTTTTCAATGGGACCTAAAAGTGTTTGAACTTGGTGATATGCACACTATACAAATGGAATGTATATATATATATATATATATATATATATATATATATATATATATGTGTGTGTGTGTGTGTGTGTGTGTGTGTGTATGTGTGTGTGATGGATTGTACCCAAAGGTATTCAGAACTCCCTTCCATCACGTGTCTTATTTGGGACCACTTTCTTCCTTTCTCAGTATGCCAAGATTTTGCATTGCAGCAAAGCTGGAAATTGTTCCCAGATAAAGTGTATGCTCACATTAGTGCCTAGTCCACATCCAGTGTGCTTCCGCTGCTACCGGTAGTTTCTGAAACTGCATTCACATGATGTTAGCCGCAATTGATCCTGTGGCAAATTCTGGCAAATTCTGCTGCTTGATACATTTTTTTCTCAAAACAACTTCGGGCTGACTAGAAAGCTAGCTGCATTCATACTTAAGAATGATGTGGACATTTGAGACATGCATCATGGATG
This sequence comes from Lacerta agilis, assembly GCF_009819535.1. Lineage (NCBI taxonomy): Eukaryota > Metazoa > Chordata > Lepidosauria > Squamata > Lacertidae > Lacerta > Lacerta agilis. The sequence goes on from NC_046321.1 coordinate 64,147,041, forward strand.
CAGAGGTGTGGCGCATTTGAAGAGGTCAACTTCATGAATAGGAGTTTTGTTTGCAGGGGCAGGAATACCCAAAATGTCATGAAGACACACCCCACACCCCTTTCTGATGTGAGCAGCACTGTGCCAACGTGGCTTGAAACACACCAGCAAAAAATGATCTTGCTGTGTTTTAAGCTGCTAATGTGAACATAATAAAAATCTTCTGAAACAGACTATTTCCATGATGACAACAAAATCTCCCCCTTTCGTCTTTTTCTTCTTCTTCGGCCCCCTCTTCTGTACCTGACAAGAAAAACTTTAGGAAGGAAAAGGTTTTCTGGCTTGGAGATAAAATGGTAGGAGTTTTGTTTGTTTAATCCCTTTGTATTTGGCTGCGGCTAATAGCAGGTGGCGCTGTAGGTTAAACCACAGAGCCTAGGGCTTGCCAATCAGAAGGTCGGCGGTTCGAATCCCCGCGACGGGGTGAGCTCCCGTTGTATGTTTCCTGCTCCTGCCAACCTAGCAGTTCAAAAGCACGTCAAAGTGCAAGTAGATAAATAGATACCGCTCCGGCGGGAAGGTAAATGGCATTTCTGTGCACTGGTCTGGTTTGCCAGAAGTGGATTAGTCATGCTGGCCACATGATCCAGAAGCTGTCTGCGGACAAACACCGGCTCCCTCGGCCTATATAGAGCGAGATGAGCGTTGCAACCCCAGAGTCGTCCGCAACTGGACCTAACAGTCAGGAGTCCCTTTACCTTTACCTCTAATAGCACAAAAATTAAGATGGGGGAGAAAGGTGGCAAGTCCTGAGTAGTCAGGGCCAAATCAAAAGATGTCCCGAAAGAGGGATGTAATGTGTCTTTGTGCACAGAGGATGCAGACATACAATGAACTCCCAACTCCCTCCAAGGTCTTTGAGAAAACCACAAGCCCTTCCTCAGCATCTCTCACTCTCAATGCGATTTTGCTACAGTCTCCTAAAGGAAGAAAATGATGATGTGCACTAAATAAGAGTGAAAGCGACTGCCAGTTTTCCACTTCAGCACAGGATGCAAGTTACTTTGCACAAGAATAGTGATAACTGGAAGACCCAATAAGGTCGCAGTGTGGACACATCGAGACTTCAAAACGCAAAGTCTTTCAGGTGCTAAGAATGACCGCTCCCCACATTAAAATGGGGGGTGATGTTTGCGTGGTCGCGCGTAGCCCCCTGAATTCCTGGGAGACACCTGGTAGTTCGGCTGGCTGCACCTTCCCCCAGAAGGGATACCTGGGGTTTCCACCTACCCATCTAACTGTCCAATCCCGCCTGGGGGAGGCATTGCCGGGGATTGGCCAGATAAGGGGAGGGACTACCCAGCCCACACAATAAAGAGTGTAGCTTACCAGGAAGCAGCAGTCGGGCTCCAGAGCTTCTCCCACCCTCCACTCCCTCAATTAACGCTTACTTTACAGGTTAACCTTTTTTCCACAGGCACTCAGGCGCTGCTATGCCAAGGCCGCTGTTGAAGGGCCGGAAAGGAATTTCCCTGCATTGACAGGTTTCGCCTTTCCTGTAGCAATTTGTCACAACTTTGGCGGTTTCAGGCCTTGGGCAGAATTCTTTAGTCATCTTCCTAAATGGGGGGGGGGCATGGGGCGGTGACTCCACGCCCCCAGTGTGGCAGCGATAACAGGGTTCCTCGTTAAAGGGGTATTGGGGGGAGGCATTGTCCATACGCCGAGAGGTTGTCATTGCTCTCCCCACCTGTGGTGGCAAAATGGGGGGCGGGCTATCTGCTTGAACATATGTTCTCCAGAGCTAGCCCAATCCCCCGACATTCTGGATAACCCTGCAGTTTCCCAGATCCCCGGCTGGGGGCTCGGAAGGATAAACGCCCAATGCCTGAGCCAAGGTCTCCCTACACCTGAATCTTAATAAAGTTGTGGCCAATTTTAATCCATAGCACGTTGTCTTGTGTCATTATTCCACTCAGGGGTCGCCTGGGGTTTGGGGGACTCCGCCTGTCCACGCAATATTATTTCTGATTTGCCAGCAGTGGCCTGGATGCTCTATGAGACAAAGCCGTCGCGTTAGCCACTGTAAGCCAGAGATCATGCACCACAATCACATTATAGTGGAGTTACACAAGGAAATTGGCATTGATCCAGATGCTCAGCTGTACTGGAATATCATGGAAGACAACTGTGGTTTTAATGAGGTTTTAGGTAGTGCTCAGCAGTTGCCCCTCTCATGCCAAATTAATGCCTCAGTCCTCTAAAGAGTTAAATCCACCCCTTGCATTCAGCATTATCTTGTAGAAGCTATATGTCAAGAGAGCACAGCCTGAAAATGTTGGGCTATTTCTCTCTGAGTGATAAGCCTAAGCAGAATCTCATGGGGACCAACTTTGTACTGGACCATAGCTGCGTGTCAACCACGGAAGTCAACCTGGTGCTAGTGCAGGAATATCTTGAAGAGAAACACATGGTTGTTTGCTGCCCTTTTGGGGTACTCCCCATGCCTTACGAGAACATCAATACCATGGGAATGTAACTCAAGGAACAGGAAGAGTAATGCATTAATTTGGTCAGCATAATAAACAGTATATAAAGGGGAGAGCAGAGCTCCGTCTTTTCAGAAAATCCCACCACAGTGCTTGAGCCAGTTCAATCAGGCTGTCGGGAGTCCAATCCTGCTGCCAACCAGAGGTGAGTCTCAGACAACTGAAAAGGGATGTGATGGGTGATGACCAGTTGGCAGGCTTTCCCCTGCTGAATGTAGGGCCCAAAATGGTTGATATCAGGGGAGTCACTCTTTCAAATACTTGGGTCCCAACTTGTTTAGGGCTTTGTATGCTAGTATTCGCACAATGAATTGGACTCAGCAGCTCACCGACAGGTAGTAAAGGGCTTTCGGGAATGGTGGAACATGGTTCCATTGGGCTGCCCTACTTACCAACCTAGCAGATGCATTCTGCACTAGCTGCAGCCTCTAAACCAATACCTATTAGCCACTGTTTATTAATCCCTTAAAACATACCCTTTGGGAGACTTGCCACTACATTATTGCCCCGTGAATCATCGGTAATACAACTTAGCACTTAGCTTTTTAAAAACAGCACTTTGAAAGATACACAACAAAAGAGACCCTTCTGCATAAGTAAGCATGAATTTAGGATAATGCCTGTCAATTATCTGTACATTAGAAATTGCACAACGGACATTTCTTATTTCTTCTAATTACACTGCAGAAGGCAAGAGAATCAACATGGCACTTGCTCAAGGGACCAATAAATTGCAACCAAAGTCACAAACGCATAGCCAGATGATAACAGGAAAAACAAAAAGTCTTCTGGGACAACCTATATAATTTCCCATAAAGTGGAATCAGTATCCTTTTTATAGTGGTGTGTCAAATTTTTGCAAAGTTCAATTTTCAATGTCAAAGTTGCTCATTTGGGGGAAAGGGTGACAGTTCTTGGCCAAAAGGGGGTGGTACTGTCTCACTGGCTGGATCCAGTTCCCCACACCTGACCTAAACCCCCCAACCAGCAGCAACTCTTGTCTTGTCTAGATTAAGTGTCAGTTTTTCCACCTGCATCTAATAAAAAAATGGCACTTGACATGGGTGCAGAAGTTCTACTGCCTCACTGGGATCAGAATATGAAAACAAGACGTAGAGCTGGGTATAATCTGCATACTGAAGACATGCCAGCTGAAATCTTCTAAGGACCTTGCTCATTTCATGAAGATAGTACAGAGCATGGGAGACAAGATGTAATCTTGCCCAAGGCTATGGGGTGGAACATAAGCCTCCCAAAGCATCTTCTGAAATTGACCTATGAGGAAGGAAGGCTTTCCATTCCCAGCCAGGTGGTCCATGAGAGGGAAGCAAAGCAAATAAACCAGCAAAGCCAATTCCTCTTTCTTCTTAACTGGTTAGGCTGCCTCCATTAACCAATCCTTTAACATTTTGGATTTTAGCTGGCCCAACCTACTCTCAATACTGGTTACAGTCATGTGTCACTTCGTCATGAGGTGAATTAAAAGGCCTCAGACTATTCTTTTTTTCCTCAAAGAATTTAGTAGACAACAAGTTTAAAACAATTTTTGAGAAAGTGATTTTGGATAAAAGCTAGTTTTACAGTTTTAGTAAGAGAAAATAAAAAAATAAACATACCCAGCTACACATATTCTATATAATCAATTTGCAGCCTCTAGTTCAGATTCAGGGTCCTCTCCTAATTCCTTCTTCCTACAACTGTTAAGTGCCAGCTCTTCACATTGCTGACTCCACAACCTTCTGTTAATGCCCTGTTTTCCCTCTTGGCTTATGTACTCCCCCCCCCCCCAGTCTTCCTAACAACCTTTTAGCCAATCAGGACGACAGTAATGCCCTGGTTAAGTTTCTATTTCTTCTTAATTAACAGTTTTCTGTGATGAATCTTTGACCTTCCTGTGAGCAATGCCCCCGTATAAAAAAAACTTCATTAGCAAAATATACACACTTAAATATCTAACTTTCCTTAAAACCTTTGACCCTCCTATGGAAGAGAGCTTTTAAAGCAAAAAGCAACAGTTTTTCAACAAGAAACCAAACACAAAATGGCTTAAAGTTCTATTGTTTCACACATGGTCAATAGTACTGAGTGCCACTTGGAGATCCAAGATAATTAATAGGATCTCACTTCCCCTGACAGCCATAATCCACAAGCGTGAATAAGGACGTTTCAGTTGCAGAACTGGACCAGAAACCAGACTGAAATAGATCCAAATAACTAGCAAAATCTAATAATACTTTGACTTCAGTCTCTAACATGTTTCCAAGAACCATGTCAATATATGATAAATTTTGCCCAGGGTGATAGTTGTTCAGTTAGGTGATAGTCGTTCAGTTAGGTTAAGCAATGGACCAATGTGGCGTTCGTACAGAGCCCCCGGTCGTTTCACGGACTATCGACCTGTACACCACTACTTTATTCTTCCTCTGCCACCAATTTTGTGGTGGGAAACCCAGGGTTGCCCGGTGAAGTATTGAGTCTCAGTCAGGTAGAGTTAACAATGAAGATTAAAGTTCATTTCAAACACAAACAAGTTTTAAAATATATTTGAAACGCTGTCACTCTGTTCCCTCTCAGTCTTGTCCCTGTCTCTAACTCACTCTGACTCCTCTATCCCCCCCTCCCCAACCAACCAAACTGTCAAAACCTCTGGGCTGAGCCTCAAAATCAGATAGGCTCCGCCCCTGGGCTTTCTTATAGGTCAACCTATTAACCCTTTCTCTCCCCAATACAAATGTATCCCCAAAGAATGGGCAAACGCCACAACCAACAACAGCCATTCCTTAGGATGGGACTGAGCTATCCTGAGGCAGTGTTTATTCACCAGCTCTTACCTGGCTATTCTAATGAGCCAGAACAGGCAAGATTCAGAAACCATGTGGTGAGTTGCTCTTTTTCCAGGATCTTGTTTCCCCAAGTGGGAAAGTGCCCATATGGAATTGACAAAAAAAGAACCCAAGAAGCAGCCAGAACAGATCCCATTATTAGCGCATTGTCGTAAGTCAGAGCAGCTCCAAGCAACATTATCCTCTAACTGCCTTGCCAACTAGTCACAGTTGGCATTACCTAACCATAGCTATGGGAGACATAACATCAGCACCAACATTAAAAGCAGTGCAGACCAGCCAGGGCCTCTTTTAACCAGGATTTGCAATCGGTTTCAACTCTTGATCACAAATTCTGGTTACGCAGCAAAACCACCTGGACTTCATCAGAGCAAAAGTTGATGCAGCTGTATCCTTTAACAGCAGGTAAGGCAGGAGCAGGGGATTCACTCCAGGAAGAGAACACACAATCCTGTGTCCTCCTTCTCCCAATCTATTAATAGTGATTTGCAGAGACACAGCAGCTCTGAGTGATACAGAAGCAAAGCAAATGTGAGCAAAGGCTCTGGAGGAGCCATTGCAAGACAAATGCTGTGAAGGGGGAACATTACCTGCAACATATGGGCAAAGGGAAGTATGTTGCACAGTAACAGCAGGGCTGTATCCCCTTCTTTTCTGTAATTGCATTTGTCTGGAAATAAAATCAGTATTCAGAATTAGCTGCCATGCAAGATCTCTGATGGATAAACGTTGAAAGTGTTACCGTCTCTCCTGACAATAGCAGACAATGGCTGTATCTTTATTACATCATTTGAGGGCACATCTGAGAGACCCGCATGTAAATGCTTAGTATTATTACTAACATGCTGAAATATTTACAGCAAGGAAAAGTCATTCACCACCTCTGAAAGAAGAGATTGTGCTGCTGTTTTCAAACAGCAATATGGAAGGGTTTATACAGGAGAATAAATAATTAAAATTCTGGTTGAATTAAGAATCAAATTCATACATAAGGTACTTTTTTTTTATAAAAAAAAGCATTTTCAGAAGTTAATTAGAAGCACAGAATGCATTAATAATTTAAAAACACTCCTGACTAATTTATAGATTTTAGGCTTCATCATATTCTTGGTTTGCCTTGCCATTCATAAGAACCGCTCAGGAATGAAAATGCACACTGCAACAAGGCCCAGAAGGCCATCCTCTTCAGCAAAGGGTTGCACCCACCTGATGCCCTGGAATGAGGCAGTGGAGGCATCTGCTAATGGAAGAGGAGGGGAGACATTATCTCCCACCCCCCTTGCAGACCCCAGTACCCCTGAAAATCTGCTTTGGAGGGTCGAGATGTTCTCCAGAACAGGATGGGAGTCAGACTGGAGGGCTGCAACAGGCAGGGGAGGGCAAATCCCCTCCCTCCCTCTTTCATTCTTAGACACTTCTTCTGGAGCAGAAGCACAAGGAGAACCTTCAAGTGGCAAAAATGCCATTCTAGACACTACTTTCACACTAGAACCACACTAGAACTTATCCATGATAAGCTTTTCATCCCAGTCTCTAAATGTAAAGTGTGCAATGCGTGTCTGTCATACATTGGGAATTTTTGTTTTGCTACCACTGACACAGAATTGGACGAGGGAACTCACAGCAAATCACGTAGACTCATATGGCCTGCTTCCATTCCAAGGAGAAGTGAGGAAACATGCCATGGGGATGGGAATCCCTGGGGTGAAAGTAACAACTGGACTAAGAGCTATGAGATAAAATAGAAACCTCTGAAAAATGGCAGAGGGAAAGGCAACTTTCAGGTGCCATTAGTTCAGTCTAAGGTATCTCCCCCTAGTGCAGGCATAGGCAAACTCAGCCCTCCAGATGTTTTGGGACTACAACTCCCATCATCCCTAATAGGACCAGTGGTCAGGGATGATGGGAGCTGTAGTCCCAAAACATCTGGAGGGCTGAGTTTGCCTATGCCTGCCCTAGTGCAAAGACTGGATGGTCCCATCAATGTAACATAAGTCAAGAAAACATAAACAAAGGTTTCCTGTTCTGGAGAGCTTACAGTCTGCATTTCAACAGATATAAAGAGGAAGAATATTTACTGAATCAACCAGGCAATTTGTATATTACCCTGGGCAGTCCACATTAAAGAGAGAGAGAGAAAGAATGAAAAAAAAAAATCAATAAATTTTGCCTGATGCTTAAAAGGCATCCAAGTAGGTGACAGATGAACTTCCTTAGCATGCCATAAATGGGACATCATTAACTGAAAAGCTCCTCTCTTCAGCTGCCATCCATGAAGGGACAATGCGGGATGAGACAGTCATTCAGGATGATGGGGAAATGCAGTTGCTTGCTAACATGGCGTAGTTGCAATACAGGATACAATGGGGTGATATGTTTTGTCTCTTTTCAAAACATATAATCATTGCAGATCAACAGCAAGCTGGGCTCTTGAACCAAAATCTTTCTTTACATTTGCAGGAAGAAAACATGTATATCTTTCATAGGAAACCTATAATGTCTTTCTACTCACACAAAATTATGTCATAACAACCTCTCTCTCTCTCTCTCTCTCTCTCTCACGCACACACACACGCACGCACACACACACACACACACACACACACGTACCTTCTTATGGAACTCTCCCATCTCTCATTCAAACTGTTCCCATTCTCCTCCTCTTTTCTCCCAGAGCTATTTGTCTCAGCTGTTCCCCCTCTCATCCATTCCTCCATTCCTTTACCATCTGGCAAAGCCAAAGCCAGTCTGGTTCTGTTGGTAGAGTGCTTAGAGATAAGCTCCACATAAATATGAGTAATAAATATATAAATTGCTAAAATAGCCCAGTAGTTGTTGCACAAACCTATCAAAATATCTGCTACAAAATACATTAGTCACGTTATCTTGAAACCACCCTCTGAAATGTGAAAGCTGTAGTTATCAATTGTTAACAGCCCTAATAGTTTTTCCTCCGGGCTTCAAGGCACCTGAGGACGCCTTTCTGCGAAAAAATATTTTTTAACTATTAACAAGCATTTAAGCATGGACTGAGTGAAATCTAAATCCGCAGGACCATTATGCAATAGGTAAAAATAGATCTATTGTGAAGGAAATTGGAATTAATACACCATTAGATAAGGTCTTTCAAGGAATGACTGAAAAGCAAATTTTTATTTTTACTAAGGTGATATGGAAAAGACAAGGTGCATATCTATGCAGCAACAGCCAGAGAGATGGACCCACTAACCTCAGCATTGGTGCAGCTTATCTGGATGGCACTGGGGCAGGGCAGGGTGGCACTGGGGTTTGGGCTACACAGACACACCTGCTGATGCCCCAGATCTGCTGCGCCACTGCACCCACAGAGCCTCAACCTCAGTCCCAGCCATCATGCCCAGGTAAGGTGCATAGATCCACTGCCTCACCCTGGCCACTGTAGGAATAGGAATAATAGGAATAGGAATAATTTATTATTGGCCAAGTACATTTTCCAACATACTTGGAATTTGTTTCGGCTACATTGCAATGTAAACATACAGACACTGTTCCTCTTACAATACAAAGAAGCAAAGAAACCCCACCCATATTTTACCTCCCCTTAAACTATACAACTACGAATTTAACAATTTAATGGCACAAGGGAACTATTCTTGTGCCTGGCCGATTTTGTATATGAAGTCCTGTAGCGACGTCCAGATGGAAGTAAATCAAGCAGATGATGACCGGGATGTAAAGGATCTGCTACAATTCTCTCTGCTCTCTTCCTAACTCGGGTAGCATAAATTGTCTCTATTGAAGGCAAGCTAACACCAATTACCCTTTCTGCAATTCTTACAGCTCGTTGGAGCCTTTTCTTGTCTCTCTTGGAGGCTGTACCATACCAAGCTGTTATAGAATTACAGAGAACAGTTTCAATGATGCCTCTGTAGAATTGGATCAACACGTCCTGGGACAATTTAAATTTCCTTAGTTGACGCAGGAAATACAGCCTCTGGTGGACCTTTTTAATAATACTATTGATGTGGCTTGACCAATTTAAGTTATAAGAAATTATAGAGCCCAGGAACTTATAGGACTCTACTACTACAACCATGTTACCAAGAATGGAAAGTGGTGGCAGAACGGAAGAGTGTACAGACACATGCTTATTTTTTTATTGGAAAGTTTAAACAATTACAAACTGAACACCTTTCCCCCAACCCAAATGCACAGTTCAGGTGTTAGCACGCACAGATTTCTAAGAAATAAAAACCTGTTTTCAAAAGCTAGATTGGGAACCCAGGAAGCCACCAGCTTCCATTATGTTCCAAGGAAACAAAGAATGGAGGAATAAGAAAGTTATCTGATAGGCACAGACTCCAGCAGGAGCTCTATTTCATCCGAATCTCCCAAGGACTAGACTCCTGCCCTGTAATAATGAAAAGCTACCAGCACTCAATGAAAGGATGTGTGTCCCCTAGTGACACAGGCCAATCTATGTTTTGCGGGCAGACTTGTGAAAAGCCAGGGAGTGCCGAGCTAGACCTGAACGATGAAATGCAGCCTGATCCAGACAATTGCATCTCTGCCTACTAACAAGGTAGATAGGCATTTAAAGAACACAGGCTGGAAGGCAAAAAATGAAATAAAAGACAGAACTGCAGAGAGGGGGCAGAGTGCGGAAGGATTCTCCCTGTGAGTGAACGGCACAGAATCCATCACCTTTGTTATCTCACCAAAATGGAGTCTGGCGCTTTTAGAAATTTAAGACAGAATATCATGTTTGCCACTCATGGTCATTAGACTTAAAAGGTAAAGGTAAAGGGACCCCTGACCATCAGGTCCAGTCGTGTCCGACTCTGGGGTTGCGGCGCTCATCTCGCTCTATAGGCCTAGGGAGCCGGCGTTTGTCCGCAGACAGCTTCCGGGTCATGTGGCCAGCATGACAAAGCTGCTTCTGGCGAACCAGAGCAGCGCACGGAAACGCCGTTTACCTTCCCGCTGGAGTGGTCCCTGTTTATCTACTTGCACTTTGACATGCTTTCGAACTGCTAGGTGGGCAGGAGCTGGGACCAAGCAACGGGAGCTCACCCCGTGGCAGGGATTCGAACCGCCAACCTTCTGATCAGCAAGCCCTAGACTCTGTGGTTTAACCCACAGCGCCACCTGGGTCCCATTAGACTTAGTTCACCACAATTACAAATGCCCCCCCCTCTCATACACACACACACACACACACACACACACGTGTAAAGAAGTATTCAGCTGTACTGAGATGAATTATCAATGGGTGATTGGATAATTGTGTTAATATGCATTTTTGTATGGTTGGACTGATTGTTTATTTGTGAAAATATAAGTGTTTAAAAAAGGAAAATCTTCCATCCATTCTGCTATACTGAAGGCAGGCTTGAACTGCACCTTCCTATGGAGTAACCTGGATCAAATTGTAAGTGCTGTTGTTGTGAGGAACTGTTTTCTGGGGGAAAGATTTATAGCTAGGAGGATTGGAAAGGTCTGGCACAGAGCACCGAGGGCTATCCTCTTGACAGCTGTACTCTTGCTTTCTCCCTAAGCAATGGTCAGCTTAAAAGGATTTAGGGCACAACCAACCTAGCTTCGGTTCCAAAATAACAGACAAATACAGAACATCACCATTCACATTCAGAAAAAAAACGCAAATTTCAGTAATATTCCACTCTATTAATATTCTACTGTTTGGTCTGTTTAAGTATGAGGTCTTGTATCAGAAGGCTTCTTGTGATAAGGAATAGTTCTGCTGAAGAATGAGCTACCTCTGTTGCCAAACTGTAAATCAATTAGCTAGAAAAACGGATGGATCAATGAGCCAAAAGGAAGAGTTTCATTCCTGCTGTCATTCCAAAATGAGAAATACAAACTTTGAAAATTTAAACTGGAAAGTTCTGAAATGCCATCATGAAAATATTCAAAGGTGTCCTATGCAAGGTTATTTAAGAGAAATATTACAGACCCTGAATATACTTGTGTGGGAGAAAATTCCTGCATACCTTAGAAACATCAGTCCTGTGAACTGTGTGTCTAACTAAGAACGGCTACAATATTTGGGACTGAGAACCTTCCCTCGCTCAGACAATCCCATGGTTTGGCATTAGAGCTGAAACTATGGCAGGGGTGGGCCCACATAGTTTGGGATCCTATGTTGCCATGTTTGGATGTAATTGCAAGCTATGGTTTGCCACACACCATAAACAAAAACTTCCGATTGTCTTCCTTTGCATACAGAGAAGAGGAAGTATGTAAGCCCAAGGCTCAAGGCAAACCATGGCTTTGCATTATGTCTAAAAGCAGACAGAGTTCGACAGAGAGCAGAAAATTATATCAGTACCTCCCAGAATCACATTGTTGCTTGGAGTGTGGGGAAAATGTTTCTCAACAAAATTGTTTTCCTTTCAGCCTTTCCAGTGTACATATTGCAATGAAACACAGATCAAGCAGAAAACAATGCCCCGAGAGAAAGGAATGATATTTATATTATTTTCTTTGGAGCTTTAATTTCTTCTCAAACATGTATGACAGCCCTAAGCGCTTTATGTGATTTAACACATTTTTAATATACTTGTCACCATTCTGGCTCAGACAATAAACCTTGGAGATGTTGTGTATTTTTTTTATATAAAAAAAAAATAACCTGGAAGCTAAGCGGTATGTATTACTCTTCTGTCATATCCCATTATTTTATATTAATGAAAAACTGTGTGCTTTCAAGTATGCTCTCCAACAACAGTGTGTGTATCACTGGGCATCAGCTATTTTATTATTCTATTTCATAGATATCTTTGGGCAAGTTCAAATGTTAAGATATTCAGACAAGCACAGCAGACAAATTGCTTCTGTGTGACAATCTTTCACTCAGCAGCTGTATCATTTGTCACAACAACCACCCATGTGGTCTCCACTCCACACGGCATGTACCAAGCATTGCAGTTCTCACAATCGGTTCCAAACACCAGGCATTTGTGCACACACGTAGTAGAATAATGTTAATTAGTCTCTTGTAAGTTTGTTCCAAAATGACTTGAGTTGGAGAAGGCAACGGCTACCTGCACTCTTTCCCAAAGTTCACTGCTCATCTCAACTTTCACTTTAAAACTTGCATTTCCTTCTCATCGTCAAATCATGTTCTGATAAGCAGCCATATTACAGTGATAACTATGATTCTGCAAAAAATAGCAGAGGTGCTGGAAGCTTTTGGCTTTACAAACTTCGGGGTCTGCCAAATCAGACTCCTGGGTAGAATCCTGCAATCCTAAAGTTAGGGTGGCTAGGAAGCCAACTGTGCCCCTCCAAAAATGGGGAGAGGTGATTAACCCTTTCTCCACCCACCGCTTTTCCCATTCAAGATTGCTTCCTCCCAACCTTGGGAGGTTGTGGACTCTAAAACAGAGGTTGGATGGCCATCTGCCATGGATGCTTTAGTTGAGATTCCTGCACTGTAGGGGGTTGAACGAGATGACCATTGGGGTCCCTCCCAACTCTACTATTCTATGGAATCTAGGATTCTATGAATGGCTCTCCTACCCCTCTGTCTCCCTCCCAGCAGGAAACCTCCTTTGAGGGGCAAAGCAAGGTAACCTTGTAGCCCCCTTGTAACCTTGGAGGCAGTTATGGCAAATCTTATGTAGCCAAAGCAAGCCAGAATGAAATAGCTGCAAAACTACAAACCAGGAACAGTCACAAGCCAAGAAAGGCTGAGCTTCAAGCAAACAGTAAGTGAACGTGGTACAAGATATAACAAATCACATCCATAGCTAGCAGCATGAAAAGCCATGTTGAATTTCAGACCTGGAGTATAGACCCTTGCCTCTATTTCTGTAACTGAAGGCTACAGCCAGAGCACAGCTCTGTTGACTAGGCCAGGACAGAAGGATGGGATCCTAACATCCATATGAATGCTCTCATGTTGCCTCAACCTTGCCAAGTGCTCCATGGAAAGCAGGAACAATGCTGCTGGGTTTGGGGCCCCAATGCAGCCTTGAAGGCCTAAGGAATGCTCAGGTTCACCACTCTCAGAAGCTGGCCGTGGGACAAACACAGCTACCTCTGCAAGCCATTGGAAGGCAACGGGCATGGGAACAGGACACCTACAACCTCTGCCTTGCCAGGATTCAAGCAGCCCATCACTGCATCCAGGCACACACTTGAAACACAGGTATTGCACACACTGCAGCTCCCCACTGAGGCAAATCTGGGTTGTTTGGCCCTGTAACTAACATCTTATTACCTTCTCCCCAGTAGCATCTAACTTTGTCCATTCAATTCTGACCATAACTGTCAACTTTTCCCTTTTCTTGCAAGGAATCCTATTCGGAATAAGGGAATTTCCCTTAAAAAAGGGGGAAAGTTGTCAACTATGAATCTGACGCTCTACAAGCTGAAGTGAAAAATGTTATATCCTAAGGCACTGTGGATTAAACCACAGAGCCTAGGGCTTGCCGATCAGAAGGTCGGTGGTTCGAATCCCTGCGATGGGGTGAGCTCCCGTTGCTCGGTCCCAGCTCCTGCCCACCTAGCAGTTCGAAAGCACATCAAAGTGCAAGTAGATAAATAGGTACTGCTCTGGCGGGAAGGTAAACGGCGTTTCCGTGCGCTGCTCTGGTTCACCAGAAGCGGCTTAGTCATGCTGGCCACATGACCCGGAAGCTGTACGCCGGCTCCCTCGGCCAGTAACGCGAGATGAGTGCCGCAACCCCAGAGTCGGACACGACTGGACCTAATGGTCAGGGGTCCCTTTACCTTTAAGGCAAATAACATGTATATAGTTAGTAATGATGGTGTGAAACCTAACCTGAGTAAGGGGTGAAACCCTTGATAGCATTTTCTGAAGGGAAGATCAGAAGCAGCAGAAGCTAACTAACATTGTATATATTCTTTGCAAACGCTGGGGAGCACCAGCAATGAGGAGAATTCCCAAACCCTCTGTAGCAATTTAACCTTGTTTGTTCAACTGTTAGAGCTCTGTGCCAATGCCTGCAAGAAAGGGAGGCTGTTGTAACTAGCACTTCAGGTGGGGTTTGGGTACTGCATTTGCTGTAAGGAATTTATCTATCAAGCAATAAGAATAGGAACATTCTAGGTGAGAGGGAAAAAAAAATAACACCCTTCTCCGTCTGACAGCTTCTTGCAATCACAGGGTGAGCTCAAATGTACACACTCAAAGCAGCAGCAGTTTTACTCCAAGAGCAAAATATTTCACTTCTGTAACGTCTGCCCTGCCAGCCGAGTGGGAATAGTACTGGTGAAGTTACTACTTGGGTAAATGACTTTCATTTAATTCAATGGATACTAAAGGATCCATAGATAGCCAAAAGCATAATGTTGTTGTACTATAACTCCCAACAGCCCCAGCCATCGTGGCAAATGGTCAGGAATGATGGGAATTGTAGCCCAACAACACCTGGAGGGCATCAGATGGCTGCCCCGGCACTACACGATGATATATTCATGGCAAGAGGGGGGAAATCAATATGAAATTGCTGATACTCATGGCAATATGATACATCAACTACAAACAGAAAAAAAATTGTGCCATTCACCAGAATTACAGAAGAAGAAGAGTTTGGATTTGATATCCCGCTTTATCACTGCCCGAAGGAGTCTCAAAGCGGATAACATTCTCCTTTCCCTTCCTCCCCCACAACAAACACTCTGTGAGGTGAGTGGGGCTGAGAGACTTCACAGAAGTGTGACTAGCCCAAGGTCACCGAGCAGCTGCATGTGGAGGAGCGGAGACGCGAACCCGGTTCACCAGATTATGAGTCTACCGCTCTTAACCACTACACCACACTGGCTCTCATGATGCCCCATGACTGCGTTATGCACTAAATCAGATTGGCCAGCCATAACTGATTGTTTAATCAGATAAGAGATTGGGAAACCAATTATGCCACCCTGCCTTTCTTAACTAAAAAGTCCTCTTCAACTCTGCAATGTATGTTTTGCAAAAAAGCAAGCAAGCAAACAAAAAGCACTTTCCATGGCATTGCAATGTTTATCTCCTACTGCCATGTGCCAAGTCTCCCAAGTTGTAATTAATACACAAAACAAAGAGGCGTTTTGGCTCATGGTAAAATTTCAAGGTTGAGTTATCCTCATATGCAAAGTGGTACAAGATTCAATTTTCTCTTAGAAGCTGCAGGAGCACTTACTTCAGCCACCTCAAAAATTATGCAGTTAAATCCCCCAAACATAAAAGAGATATTTAGAAAGCAAAGTATATGCTTATTTCCTTGCTGGAACATTTGCATTAATACTGATATGAAGATTATATGCCTTACAGAACAACAATTAAAGTGGAAATCCTAAACCCATTTGTATGGGAGAAAGCCTCACTGATCACAGCTGGGCACACTTTCGAGGCGACATATACAGGATTGCACTGTCAGATACGTAAGTGAATGTATTATTCTTTAACGTGAACAGGAACATGTCTATCATAAAGAAGTCAGGTATCATAAGTGCTCCTTTCTGCCACACTTCTGCTGCAGCTGTCAAGGAACCAGTTCAGTGTTTGAAACTCCCATTGTTCTAGGCACATTTTGCGACAGGGAATTTAATTAGTGCAAGTAGTTTCTGAGTTCTGGGTGCAGTACTGCACCTAAGATTTCAGATTAAAACTGCAGAGTAAAAGGAAAGGAGGACCATTTTCTGCCTCCCCACTTCCAGCTACTCTCTGAAGACTGGAGAAGAGACCCTCTTAAGAATATATGGGGTGTGGGCAGGGGAAGGACTACTAGACCATGTGAAAAATGAACATAAAATTTCAGTTGCAGTTCATTCATTTTCAGCTTTGTATTATTGTTATAAAGAAAAAGCGCCTGGAGATTCCGTTGCTGCGCCCATAACTTAGGTTTAAGGTGCCATTTATCTCCTAGCTTTCATATCTCAGTTTCTAACACTCAGCCAGTTCCCTTAGTGCACCATTGCTCTGAACAAAAGTTCCCCCATTGCTCCTCACATGCTCCAACTAAATCCAATATCACCACTGCTAGAATGCTTGGAGTGTTGCTTTGCAAGACAGAAGCTTTACATGGAAACAGCCTTCAGCAAAACCAGGGCCAGTGTGGTGTAGTGGTTAAGAGCGGTAGACATGTAATCTGGTGAACCGGGTTTGCGTCTCCGCTCCTCCAAGACCAATTGCAGTCGTTAACAGTCGTCAACAGGTTTTCCACACCTATCAGCCAATCACCCATTCCCACCACCCTTCTGAGTAATACCCCCCTCCCCACCCTCTCACTATATTTAAGGGTCTGGTGACTTCTGTTTCAGTGTATCTGAAGAAGTGTGCATGCACACGAAAGCTCATACCAAGAACAAACTTAGTAGGCCTCTAAGGTGCTACTGGAAGGAATTTTTTATTTTTTTATTTTGTTTTGACTATGGCAGAGCAACACGGCTACCTACTTGTAAATGGAACCCAGTTAGTTCTGCCATAGCTCGATAATTACCAGTTTGAAGTAACATGCAGGCCTTTCTGCAGGTGCCACCAGTGCTGTGGAATGCTCTCCCGGCTGCTGTACTGAAATTCCTTGGCTCCTGAGGACACACCAGTTCAGACAAATATTTCCCTGATCTTCTGACTTGAGTCTCCAGATTTGATTGTTGTTATAACTCTTTTGCTGTTTTAATCAGCTTGTTTATTATATATTTTAATTATGGGTGTTTTAATGTAGTTGTTTTACTATGTATTTTAATCATGTGTGGCTGTGTTTTTATAACTGGTTTTTACTCTTTTTATTTTGCTGCTGGCTTTTATTTGTTTGAGAAACAACTCTGATATTTCTCCTGGAAATGGAAGGCATCAGCAATAGCAGCAGCACATATGAATCCATTAACCCATAAGAAAATCTGAAAAGCAATATCTAATGTTCAGCAATCGAAGCATTACGGAAAGAAACAATTGTTGGTGCAACTTCCCCAGACTTGCAGTCATCTGCCTTCAGGAATTCACTTACATGAATGCAGCTTCAAAATGTCACCCGTGAAAAGCACAGAATTTAATATTAGGGCTCCTCTAATATACAAAGCCTTCCTGATATAAAAGACTCTCAAAACAGAGCCAACCCAAGACATTTTTTCTGCCTGAGGTGAAACAGTCATATGGCCAATATTTGAACAACCTATGAATGTGATGGGTTGACAAAAATACAACAACAAGACTTACGACTGCAATATAAATGCAACTTTTGGTAGAAATTCAACTAATAAAATGATTCTTTTTATAAAAAAAAAGAGGCATAGAAGCAATTACATATTCTGCTCTTGTGAAACAACAAACGAAACAACTTATAGGGAGTTTTTAAAAAATTACAAATGGTATGAAAAGACAAGACGTTTTCGACCATCTCATGTTATACTGGAAGTTGGGGGGGGGGGTCACCCAATGACTGGAGGTAAGTTCAGGAATGACAAAGGAACGTACCAGATCAGGCATTCTTTAATTAACTAATAGAAGTCAGCACAACCTATGTGTTGTGGCATAGCCACTAATTAGACAGAGCAGGGGACAGATTTTGCTCAGATAACATTGGTGCTCATGGTTTCATTCCCACCTCCCACCCCAATTTCCTTCCTGTTAGTTCACTACGCCGGTTTCAGGGCTGGTTTCACACACTGCTCATAGGATTCTTCCAGGAGGCTCCAAGGAGGGCCTGCTAGACCCACAGCTACTTGTGTGAGCACTACCATTCAGTTACTTGCAGCAGCCATATTTATTCCACTCAGCTGCCCCTTTCAATTTTCCTTCCTTACTAAAGTGCCGTGCCATTATTCTAAGCCTGTTTCTAAGCCTGTGTTGTTTCTGAAGTATAGTACCACACCTAGAGGGATGTGGGTGGTGCTGAGGTCTAAACCACTGAGCCTAGGGCTTGCTGGTCAGAAGGTTGGCGGTTTGAATCCCCACGATGGGGCGAGCTCCCGTTGCTCGGTCCCTGCTCCTGCCAACCTAGCAGTTCGAAAGCACCTCAAAGTGCAAGTAGATAAATGCCGGAGCGGTACCTATTTATCTACTTGAACTTTGACGTGCTTTCAAACTGCTAGGTGGGCAGGAGCTGGGACAGAACAACGGGAGCTCACTCTGTCGTGGGGATTCGAACTGCCAACTTTCTGATCGGCAAGCCCTAGGCTCAGTGGTTCAGAGCACAGCGCCACCTGCGTCCCACCATAGTTAAAAGTAGAAGTCGGCAAATGTGTCCTCTTTTTTTGCTCTTCGAAATATGGCAACCCTCCCTAATTGGCCCTCAGATAATTCTTACAATTCACACAACCAATAGAGGTTTTTCCCCCCTAGAATGTACTACTTCGTGTGGGGAGGAGATGCAGTTTGAATGCCCATACAAACTATGACCATACACAGAAAAATAAGAACATCTAGGATAAAGTGTCACGAAATTAGAAGCAGTCACGAAATTAGAAGACGCCTGCTTCTTGGGAGAAAAGCAATGACAAACCTAGACAACATCTTAAAAAGCAAAGACATCACCTTGCCGACAAAGGTCCGTATAGTTAAAGCTATTGTTTTCCCAGTAGTAATGTATGGAAGTGAGAGCTGGACCATAAAGAAGGCTGATCGCCGAAGAATTGATGCTTTTGAATTATGGTGCTGGAGGAGACTCTTGAGAGTCCCATGGACTGCAAGAAGATCAAACCTATCCATTCTCAAAGAAATCAGCCCTGAGTGCTCACTAGAAGGACAGATCCTGAAGTTGAGGCTCCAGTACTTTGGCCACCTCATGAGAAGAGAAAACTCCCTAGAAAAGACCCTGATGTTGGGAAAGATGGAGGGCACAAGGAGAAGGGGACGACAGAGGATGAGATGGTTGGACAGTGTTCTCGATGCGACTAGCATGAGTTTGGCCAAACTGCGAGAGGCAGTGAAGGATAGGCGTGCCTGGCGTGCTCTGGTCCATGGGGTCACGAAGAGTCGGACACGACTGAACGACTGAACAACAACAACAGGATAAAGTGTAGCCTGAACTCTTTGGTGATATGAAGCATTTTTCTTTTTAATGTTTAATATAACACAAAACCTGAAACATGTGCAGCCTGAAATGGTACAGTCCAAGGAAAGGGTTACTACCTCATTTTACCGCTTGTAAAACTGGGCCAAGGAAACAGACATTTCCAAAGTCAAATTTCAGACTCTACTGCAGCTTCCAACCATTGTTTTCTTACACACCGGTAGTATTTTGGTCTCCCCAACACAGCTGATAATTACATAGGCTTTTCAGTGAAAGCGACTAAACAGCTTCATATCACTGCCAAAAGCGTTGGAAGAGAGTAAGAAGTGAAGCAATAGCGGGTACCATAAATTACTGTTTATAGCTAGACAAATAAATGACTGTCTTTGAAAATGGACCTGCTTGTATGGTTAAAGATTAAAGGGATGTTTATGGTAGCAATCTAAGGCCTTAAAATAACCCTTTAAAAATAGGCACATTGTAGTGCTTCAGCTGCATCCCCACTAAGCCTACTTAAATCATTCCATTTATTTAGCACAGCCTGTAATTTATCAGCCCAAACAAGCTATGTGGGGGCTAACTACACATTACACCAAATGTGTGTGACTGAGCCCCGACGCAGGCTTTTCTTTTGTTTTAAAGGCCAGCCTTTCCCAGAGGGAGGAAACCAGTGCATATGGTGGGGGTTTTCGTGGGTGGGTGGGGGAATACTTGACTTGACGCTCTTTCCCGTTTCTCTACTCCTGATCATGACACCAAGCGCCATTTCTCTGCACAAGGTTCGAAAAGCATTTTCTGGAATCCCACCGGGTAAAAAGCTGGGTGGGGTGCAAAACATTAAACACTCCTTATTCCACTACTGCTCCCTGTCCCAATCGAGACTCCAGGGGTCTGAATATACCCCTGCCTGAATATACACATGCCTGAATATAACAACCAGCACTAACCTTTGGGCCCTTCGGATGTTTTGAACTGTAAGTTCCATCAGCCCCAGATGGCACAGACATGCTCAGTATGAACTGAACCTGTTATATAGATTGAACAGAACATCCAAAGCAATATGGAAGTATTGAAAGATTTTCCTCCCCCCTCGAGTCCAAGTAAACAGGTATAAGGAATGCATTTTAGAGAATTTAGGTTAACAAGAAGTGACAGGGTCTATGAAATAGAAGCCCAGTTTATTAATGGCAGGAATAAATTTTCTATTAGATTCTACGGACAATTTGTGGGTGTTTCCCCAAAATTATCTATTTTTTCATGTCATGGCACACCATGCATTTGTACAAATAAATATGTGATCGACTGTCTACCAGAAGTATCCAGAAAGTGAAACACCATTAATAATGGTCCTCATTATTTAAAGAGTGCTTTTATGCTCACGTCTCTTTTATCGGCACTAATTAATCCACATACCATCCCTGATTATTAGCTCCATTAATCACAAAGAATAATTATCCATAGGTATTACAATTGGAAAACAAATTATTTCTTAATAACACCAAGAAAATTAGCACAATACAGTAAAGCCATTTCATAAACCTAAAAAATGTTTATGGGTTATAGTTCTGAACAAGTGGCAAACCTAAGAGGCTATCATTTTGTCCTTGATGCGCATTCTTCTGTTCAAGAACAGCATTAATTTAAGGATGCATAGAGAACATGATGGGGGGGGGAGCGTTTTAGGAATGAACCAGCAGTAATTGGGGTGCTGGTGGAAAAAAATTGCATCTGAAAATTAGATGCAATAGCTGAGGTGGTAAACCTGTGGTCCTCCAGATGTTGTTGGATTCCAACTCCCATAACCCTTGACCACTGTTCATGTTGGCTGCAGCTGATGTGAGTTGGAGCCCAATTAACATCTGGGGGGAGCACAGGTTCACCATCCTTGCCTTAATGAGTGATCTAAATTGGTAGGTTTATTGAACGTTGAAAGTGCAAGCTTGCCTAATATTTATTTGAAATTGCCACCCGTTCATTGCTACTAATCTACAATATATTTTGGAAAGTGGCTCATCTGTCCATTTGTTGCTTACAGGTTCATGCGCCTCTTGAGATAGTTGCCAAACTCTGCACAAGGGCTCTCAAGGCCAGGGAGGCAGTCTTCATTTGGATGCAGGCTACCATTTTGAATTAAGATGCAAAAGGTCCTAAGTTCAATACCTGGCAATTCCCAGGTGGGGCTGGGAAAGACGCCTCCCTGAAACCCTGGAGAGCTGCTAATGGTCAGTGTTGACAATGCTAAGCTAGATGGGCCAATGTTCTGACTCTGTTTAAGTGTCCTGGCCATTCCTAGCCAAGGAAGGCACATGACTGACAAGCAAAGCAGCACTTGCAGCAGCTTCCACAGTGCTCTGGATGCACACATGCACACAAACTTATAGTCTCTAGGCAGCTGTCCACAGGTCTAGCCCGTGCAGAGCATTGCAGCAACATGGAGACCCCACCTCACAGCTGGCTTATATACTGTCCCCTAATGGGTTGCATTCCTGTACCCTGTGACTTCACGCTTCAAGCCCCACCTGGTTCTATGAGACAACAGGGCAGGGGAAGGTCCATTGATCCATGTCAGATGGATCTTCTTCTGCTCCATCTGCTGCACCTTCCTCTGTTGTGAACTGCCCCGATTCTCCCCTGTCCCCTGGCTCCTGCCTTGTGGGTAACATCTAACCCCATAAATCACTGGTCCCCTCTCCTCTCCTCCGCTCCACACCCTCTGGAGTCCTGCCAGCACCTGACATTAAGGCAGCTTCCTATGTTTCTAGAGGTAGATAAGTGCCTGAACAAAAATCGTAATTCAATGGTTAAAATAGTTCAGGAAAAGTTCACTGCAGAGCATTCATGAGGCCTCATCACACACCGGAAGGAATGCATTTTACCACATCAGCAAAACTGTACAGGATAAATAGTGATGCATGTCTGCTCTGTGTGATCTGCTTTGTGGCTGCAGTCAGTGATTTCAGCTCAGCTGAGGCGACAGCTCCCCAGCAGTGATTTCAGCTTGTGGAAGCTAGCCAGGGCTGCATACCTAGCCCAGTGTTTTTCAACCACTGTTCCGTGGCACACTAGTGTGCCGCGAGATGTTGCCTGGTGTGCCGTGGGAAAAATTGAAAAATTCAAGAGAATTACTTTATATATAGTCAATATAGGCACAGAGTTAATTTTTTTAACATTTTCTAATGGTGGTGTGCCTCGTGATTTTTTTCATGAAACAAGTGTGCCTTTGCCCAAAAAAGGTTGAAAAACACTGACCTAGCCTAGCATCCCACCTTCGTCACCAGTGAAGTGTAGGTGGGTTCCCATGAGGCAAGACATGGTGAGAACAGCAAAAACCTTTATTGAACAACATAACTGGGGAAACAGGGTTCAAAGCAACTGCTTATATACATTCCTGAAAGCCTGGGCCACTCCCACTCCCAACGTGATTGGCTGTCTAAACTTCCAAGCTTGGGCCAATGGCAGAGGCCCAAATTCTGAAATGTTCTGTGATTGGACATCATGTATAGAATCAGAACACAGGAGCTCAGAATCCTTAGTCCAGGCTCAAGCTCAGGCAAACACAGACCACTGAATACATAACATAAGCCAAGAACAAACTTTGGATACTACAACTGCACTTTGGCACTACAAGATCCTGCCCTGGGGAAACAGCTGTGGGTGCAAATCTTCCTGAAGTCTTTAATCTGAGCCAGGGCACAGTAAGGTTCAGCTTCAGAAGCAGGCAGGAAAAGGACTGGTATAAGCAACAGCCCAGTTCAATAGCCTGCCAGACAAGATCCAGGGCTGACACACAATGTTTATAGTCCTAACCAGAGCAGTGGGGGGTGGGTGGGGAATCACTGGTCTACCTGGGTGGACTTATCCAAGGGCCTGGGAGGGTGCCATCACATTGGGAATGCTTGGATTCTGGAGGTTCCAGGTTACAGCACTGCTGGTCTCTGGTTTTCTTCAACTTTGCAACCATCGTGTTTATGCTGATGTTACGCAAAAGCTATTCACAATAATATGCATATCAAGCAAAGCAGATCTCTGAATCAATGCACATTTTCACCCCTGGGAGCCCAGGAACCAATAAGAAAGGGGCTGATTGTCAAGTTTGGTGCTAAAAGAATTAAAACGGCACATTGCATGGAGAGGATTACAATTCTATTTAGAATTACACAGAACAATAAAACATACAATTCTCACTGTAATAACCAGTGGCTATCGGCAATTCCTTTGTGTAAGACATGTATTATAAAATTTAGGGAAACACTTAACTTGATTAGCAGTATTCTGTACTAATCCTTTGCTCAGTCACTCTCAAAGGCTGTATTCATTTTTTAAAAATCCTTTCCTTGGCTCTCTTTATAGGCACAGATCAAGGGCCCTGAAGACCACCATTCATAAAAACGTTGATTTGCCTCTTTATGGTCAAGGGAAAAAGCCTGCCCAGCCAAAAAACTAGAATAAAAGCTCAATACACCAATCCTTTCCAGGATAAAGACCGGCGCACTGTGTTTTTTAATTTTAATTTTTTACCAAAACACATATCCTTGCATAAATGCAAATTCTAACCAGCCTAGGCAGAAGGCTTTTAGGATTAAATCATTCTGGATAGGTATAAACCTCCATTACTGCTGCTGCTGCTGGTGTGTGTGTGTGTGTGTGTGTGTGTGTGCAGGCACACAAACACACGAGTCCCAGAGAGCACACAGGGCTATATACCTGAGCTCCACCATAACCAGAAACTTTTCCATTACTGTTGAACTGGACAAGCACATTGGCAAGGCAGCTAAAACAATGGCTCGCCTCTCCAAAAGCATATGGGGGAATGAGATGCTAACGGCCAATACCAATGACCAAGGAAGGACTGCCAGGCTTGTGTGTTGAGCATGCTACTTCATGGTAGTGAGGCATGGGCCATTTACACCCACCAGGAGCGACACCCCAATGCCTTCCACATGCGTTGTGTCATGAAGGTTTGGGGCATGACATGGCAGGACAGAGTCTCAAACAGAGATCTGCTCTCCCAAACCCACATTCCCAGCAAGTTCACATTTAGTGAACATGCTTGAAGCAAACATCATATATAGTCAAAACACATTGGGTTCAATGGCAGGTGGGATTTCCAAAGTCTTTTTTTCTCAAATGGCCACCGCTTTTTCTATCCCCCACTCCCTTTTAGCCAAGCACGTAAAGCTGAATGCTCACAAGTTAAATGTGTGAACAAAATAGAAAATTCTTTCCAGTAGCACCTTAGAGACCAACTGAGTTAGTTCTTGGTAAGAGCTTTCGTGTGCATGCACACTTCTTCAGATACACTGAAACAGAAGTCACCAGATCCTTAAATATCGTGAGGGAATGGGGAGGGGTATTACTCAGAGAGTGGTGGGAATGGGTGATCAGCTGATAGGTGTGGAAAACCTGTTGACGACTCTTAACGGCTGCAATTAGTCTTGCAGGGAAAGGCAAGGGGTGAGATGGCTAAAGATAGCTTTGTTAAGTATAATGAGATAAGAATCCAATGTCTTTGTTCAGACCAGGTTTCTCCATGGTTCTAAGTTTGGTGATTAGTTGCAATTCAGCCACTTCTCTTTCCAGTCTATTTCTGAAATTTCTTTGTATTAAGACAGCTACTTTGAGATCTTTTATAGAATGTCCTGGGAGATTGAAGTGTTCTCCTACTGGTTTCTCTGTCTTGTGATTCCTGATAGCAGATTTATGTTCATTTATCCTTTGGCGTAGGGTTTGGCCTGTTTGTCCAATATAGAGAGCTGAAGGGCACTGTTGGCATTTGATTGCATACACAATGTTGGAAGATGAGCAATTAAATAGTCCTGAGATGGTATGTTTGATGTTGTTGGGACCAGTAATGGTGTTGTCCAGGTTTATGTGGCAGCAAAGTTGGCATCTGGGTTTATTGCAGGCTCTGGTACCAGTGTCCATGTTGAGTCCAAGTTAAATGTGTGTAACTTGCGGGCTTACTGTGTATGTTTGCAGCTGGGGAAAGGTACTCATCCACTGGGTACCGGAAGTTACCATAATATATTAGGCTTCCCATTTCAATAATTGGAAAAAAAATGTCCACAGACTTAAGATGCTTTACATCAGTTTTCAGGAAAACTTAGTCTACATTGATTATCTATGTAGTTAACAAATTCCAGCTGCTTTAGCTAAAGCAATGAACATCCATGCAAGGGAAAACTTCTTTTGCTAATTTGAGGGTTAATTTGCAGCTGTTTGTTTCTATTTGATTGGGAATAGGTTTAAGTTAAATGGAAGCTGCTTTCAAAGTGAAAATAAAATGCACACAAGGGACATACTGTTTAACTAAAAATCAGTTGATCAAGACAGGGCAAGTTAGGGAGAGATAATTAAACCTAAATTAATTAAACACACAGTATTAAAAACCTGTTTGATTCTGAGTGTATCCGAAAAGTTCAAGTTCCTTTTGAATTCACAATTCACTTTTCAGTCATTATCATTTGATTTCATGAGTGTGAGATCATTTTAATCATTGGGAATGGTTGGAATTGTATTAATACCTGGAAGAGCATAGATCATACATTCCTCAATATATATTTTTTCTTACTGGCAATGAAATATTCCCTCTTCTTTTCACCAGTTCTTTTTTCTGGTCTGATTTGCATGTTTTCTTCTAATTGCCTATTTTACTGCAGACTTACTGCACATCTGGCTCCTCACCCACTCAGGTATTTTTAGGTGTACATACAAGACATTTTAAGAGTAAATACAAATGTATCAAACACACTTTCAAACAGATGTACATCCTGGGGCGGCCAACACTGGCGGGCTCAGTGTTCAATACAGACTTGTCCTCTGTGATATGTGGAGCAGCCCTTTCTCTTTCCCAATTTTGCATTCAGTTTCTTTTTTCAACATGGATTTTTTTTTCTTATATTGAACCTCCTTCCAGGTCATTCATCCCTGTACACAACACTGTCGAGCTACCATGATTCGGTGAGTGCTAGTCAATTGATATTTAATCAATACCATTTGTCTCTATCAGTTGTCTCATTTGCCTGAAATCGATGTCTCTGTCAGTTTTCTGCATAGCTTGCATTCTCTCAAGTCACACTTACTTTTTGTGTGTGGAGGGGGAATAATTAAAGAAGAACGAAGATCCGTGTTTTGTGAAGAGCATTTCAGGAATGAGCAGGTGCACAGCAAAATCTGCAAGCTGAAAAGCTGAAACAACGGGTTCTCCTGCCTGCATTTCAGAATGGCATTGCTCAGAGACAGACACCTCATGGAGTACATCTGCTCATCTCTTGCAGCTCTCAGCCTAGAAAACATGACCAAAAAATAGACATTTCTATGCCTTATACATAGTTGGACCATTGTCTGCATTGACTGACAGTGGCTCTCCAAACTTTCAGGCATCTTTTCCAGCCCTATAATCAATGCCGCTGCACTAAAGTTCTGAAAAGTGCTTGGTGTTCATTAGCCCAACTTGGTGCCTCAAATCAGAATCCTCCATATCCAACTGTTTCAGTCCACATCAACCAGATGACAGCGTGCCCCAAGCAAAGAGTGATGAGGATACACTGTGCCAGAAGTAAGCAAATGAATATGAGGTCTGCTATCTCCAACAAAGAATTTTGGTTAACAGTTCCTAGAAAAATACAACATTAAGGATCTTCCAACTAGTGCAAACTATAACCAGAGGTACTCTCACTCACTTGTATGTGTGCATGCTTTGATTGGCTTAAGAAGGAGACTACGGCCCTGCCTTAAAACAAATTTGAACTAGTTGCGCTGTGGTCTAAACCACAGAGCCTAGGGCTTGCCGATCAGAAGGTCGCCGGTTCAAATCCCTGCGACGGGATGAGCTCCTGTTGCTCGGTCCCAGCTCTTGCCAACCTAGCAGTTCAAAACCATGTCAAAGTGCAGGTAGGTAAACAGGTACCGCTCCGGCGGGAAGGTAAACGGTGTTCTGTGCACTGCTCTGGTTCGCCAGAAGCGGCTTAGTCATGCTGGCCACATGACCCGGAAGCTGTCTGCGGACAAACGCCGGCTCCTTCGGCCAATAAAGCGAGATGAGCGCCACAAGCCTAGAGTCGTCCGCGACTGGACCTAATGGTCAGGGGTACCTTTACCTTTACCTAACACAAATGGCTGTGTGCTATTTGTGCTACTGTTGAATGGCAGGGATCAACAGAACAGTTTCCTGGGAGCTTTCAATGCTTCCAGTAGTGAGGCAGGAGCTTCAAGCCTAGCTTTGTGCCTGGGAGAAGAGGGAGCACTGTCAGACAATTCAAAAATCCCCCTGACAATGTTTAAGAGACCTGTTTTCACAGTGTTATATCATACCGGCCATTTAGGATAGCCAAGATATGTAGCATAGAGCTCCTTCCTCAAATAGTATTAACACCAGTACAGAAATACTAACAAAGACATCCCTCACTCTGGTGGTATTTTAGGGCTTACCCTTTATGCTCGTGTAACAATGCAATGTATTTTATTCTGTTTTTGTTTAGCACCAACACAAACTGGCAATCCAGCACTGACATTGTTTCTCTTAGTTTTTGACACTTTCTTATTGTCTCTGCAGACTTGCACTAGCAGCTGTGTGATTACTGTGCAATGACACTAAATGACATCTTAGCAAACAGGAAACCACAGTTGGTAACTATAAATGCAAAGTACTACACTTGGGCAAAAAAAATGAAAGGCACAAATACAGGATGGGTGACACCCGGCTTGAGAGCAGTACATGTGAAAAGGATCTAGGAGTCTTGGTAGACCACAAACTTGACATGAGTCAACAGTGTGATGCAGCAGCTAAAAAAGCCAATGCAATTCTGGGCTGCATCAATAGGAGTATAGCGTCTAGATCAAGGGAAGTAATAGTACCACTGTATTCTGCTCTGGTCAGACCTCACCTGGAATACTGTGTCCAGTTCTGGGCACCACAGTTCAAGAAGGATACTGACAAGCTGGAACGTGTCTAGAAGAGGGCAACCAAAATGGTCAAAGGCCTGGAAACAATGCCTTATGAGGAACGGCTTAGGGAGCTGGGTATGTTTAGCCTGGAGAAGAGAAGGTTAAGGGATGATATGATAGCCATGTTCAAATATATAAAAGGATGTCATATAGAGGAGGGTGAAAGGTTGTTTTCTGCTGCTCCAGAGAAGCGGACACAGAGCAATGGATTCAAACTACAAGAAAGAAGATTCCACCTAAACATTAGGAAGAACTTCCTGACAGTGAGAGCTGTTGGGCAGTGGAATTTGCTACCAAGGAGTGTGGTGGAGTCTCCTTCTTTGGAGGTCTTTAAGCAGAGGCTTGACAGCCATCTGTCAGGAATGCTTTGATGGTGTTTCCTGCTTGGCAGGGGGTCTATGATTCTATGATTCTATATATTATACAACCTAGATAATTGTGTTCTTCAGCAACTTTTCTTGCCTGATGTAGCAGCGTTATAAAAACATTTTCCCCCCAACCACTTAAAGCATGGGTAGGCAAACTAAGGCCCAGGGGCCGGATTCAGCTCAATCGCCTTCTAAATCTGGCCCATGGATGGTCCGGGAATCAGCATGTTTTTACATGAGTAGAATGGGTCCTTTTATTTAAAATGCATCTCTGGGTTATTTGTGGGGCACAGGAATTTGTTCATTCCCCCCCCCCCAAAAAAAATATAGTCCTGCCCCCCAAAAGGTCTGAAGGACAGTGGACCAGCCCCCCTGCTGAAAAAGTTTGCTGACCCCTGTCCTAAAGGTTTCGTGTATATCTGTTTATCTTCATGAAATGTAATCACTACTTTCATGGCTTTGTTTTACAGTACAGTATACTGAAAAGTGAGCTTGTCCCAAGCTAGGTGTTTGGGTCAACATGTTGCTGCAGCACTTAAATTGCTCATAATGTGACCCTGTACCTTTTGTACCATCCTCTTAAAAGTAGCAAAGCAGCTGGGAGCCTTCTGCTGAAGCAAGGGCACTAACATTCATTAGCTATAGATCTGGTGCTGCTTAGTTGTGCTGATGCTGCTATGTTGCTGAAAATCCCATCAATCTCTCCTGGTATGTGGGCTTCAGCAAATGTTTCAACCAGATCGCCGCTGACACGCACAGACAGATGATGTCTAATGAGGATCTTTCATTTAATCTATAATTTTGTTTTGTTTTGTTTTATTAAGGCATTTTGCCACAAACTTAATTTCAATGTCTAACAGACTAACTCTTGTAGTTATTTATTTAGCGGGACAGGCTTTGAGGTTCTTTGTGCAAGCTTCAGTTCTAGGAAATTGCTATCTGTTCAAATCGAAGCCTCAATTGTCAGGAGCTTGGTCAGGACCAAAATATATGTTGCACTGCAGATATATGGAAAGTTAGCCCCAATAGCCTCTTCTCCGTTGCATTGGGGCACTTTGCAGGAACGGTGGGAAGTAGGGATTATCCCCTAGCCTTCCAGTCCCTGTCCCTGTGGATCTCCCCACACAACTGCTTTTACCACAATAGGATTCCTTATCTGCATCATCTCATGAAGACAAATCTGCAATACCTTGGGTGGGAATATGTCTGCAGAAGCATTATTCCTCGTTTCCCTCTGCCCCTTCTTCACTGCAAATCATCTCCTTCCTAAGGTACTTTGCAATTCAGAAGAAGCTGTTGGGTTATCATTTAATGTGGCAGCAGCATAATGCTTCATTTGACCCTTAGTCTGTTGGATTCTGTATCAGACGTCACAATTAATAAACTGTAGCACAATCACACTTAGGCTCCAAGCCAATTGTCTTAAACAAACAAAGAACGGTTTATTTATTTTTGAATGTTCAGTTCAGCCTGTTCAGTTTCCGTAACTGTGTGTTTGAAAATTATTTTATAGTTATGCATATATAGGCAAGGGGTCCTCTGGAATTGTTTAACCCAGCAACCAGAAACCTTCCTAGACTGCTCCATGATTAATATTGTTATGTAATGTAAAGCAATCATGAGCATAAAGACACTGAACTTCAGACACTGTTTAGCTTCTCCCTCCAAAAAAAGGTTGATTAAAGTTTGCATAGTTCAAAATGTAGTAAAACAATAAAAAAATGTTGTTTCAATCGGTTGAACGGCTTTTAATTCTAAGGGGGATTCATGGACATTTATTTATAGCCTCATCTAAGCTAAACCCTCCTCATTGTTCTTTACCACATGATCAGAAGACCAAATCCTGAATCAAGACACATTCAGAACACTGGGCAATTTTCAGTGAATTCAACTGCAAGTGTCTGAATTGCTTTATTTTCTAATAATAGGTATGCTGGAGAGTGATTGGGGTGAGGGCAAAGACTCTACATTTCATTAGCATAACAATTAAGACTTGCTGATTAAAAAATTAATTTGTCTATTGCCTAGCTTTTCAAAAGCATTCATTATATGTTAATTCACATACTGAAGGCCCTATGAGCAGAAGGTCATTTGTAAAGCATGTCACACACTGCTGAGGGGGAGCCAAGTTGTAACTATGACAGGAGAAAGGGGGCTGCTATTGATTGAAATGTTATTTCATGCTCATGAAATATACATTTCAGACATTAAATATGTGCAAGGTTCATCAGGATTGTGACATACTTTGGGAGTGACATACTGTTGAGTAGAAATTATGACAGGTAAAGAGGTGGATTTTTTTAAATAAAAAAAAAGTAGCATGAAATGCTTTATAGGCGGTCTCCTTGATGGTCCTGAAGTGGGGGGACAATTACCTCTTGCCATGATCTGGACCCCCTGTTTAAAACGATGCATCTGGGGGGTTTAAATAATAATCTAGACTTTACAGCATTCTTATGATTGGTTCTATGTCGTAGTGTATCTTTAAATTACATCTTGGTACTGTATCTTTAAACTGACACTGCATGATTCAGCATCTATAGATGTAGTACTTTGATTCATTAAATGGACCACACCTTTAATTTTCCTTTAAATACTACAAACAATGTGAGCAAGGTAGGCACACAGAGAATTGGTACACCTTGACCATGAAAATCTAGGTAAGCTGTCTTTGTCAGCTATATACTATGTAATTTATGGATATGGTTGTTTTACGAAAGGGTATAATGTGTATAAGCATTTATAAATACTATAAGATTTATTTCTAACATAGGATTTCTTAATATTCCAGCTGACGAAGAATTATCGAAACAGGGCCTTGTCCTGGAATTTATTTCACCTGGAATTTGTTTCAACACCATAATAATAAAACTGAAGACTTAAAAACTGATCTCCCGCCTGGCCAGAGTTCTTGGACTCTTTAATTTTGACTTCATGATCTGGACCCCCAGCAACAGTCAGGACTTAAGACACAGACAGGTTGGAACAAGCAAGCTTGAGTGTGCCAGGACCAGTGATGGGGTACCGAACTCAAGCCGCAAGCCTGGACCTGACAACCTGGGCTACTTGAATCCTACAACCCCTGAACCAGAACTCCCAATGAAACCAGGGCCAGCCAACCAGGGGCATCAAGTTTCCTCTTTCCTGCTCGCCACTGTAGTAAGTGCATCCAATGCAGGTGACGAACAGAAGGCTTGTCTTCAGGTCCAAGAGTTTCACTTTAATGCTCCCAGCTTGGTGGGTGAGGGCTGGGGGGTAGTCAAGGTCAGTAGATATAAATATTGGGTTCAGCTACAGCTAAGATGTCTTCTTAACAAACAATCCACTCCCAATGACCTGTCCAAGGTCCTGAAATTCTGCCTCTGGTTGCTATTGCTTGTGGACTATGTTCTGTGCCTTCCTCTAGTCCAGGTCAGTAGATATAAATATTGTGTTCAGCTACAGCCAACATGTCTTCTTAACAAACAATCCACTCCCAGTGACCTGTCCAAGGTCCTGAAATTCTGCCTCTGGTTGCTATTGCTTGTGTACTACGTCCTGTTCCTTCCTCTGGATTTGTTGCACGCTAGGTTCTAGATCACTGATGGGAGCCTGCATTTAAGCTTCTGCTTCCTCAGCACAAGGCATTCATGATTCAACAACAACAACAATAACAACAACAACATTCCTATACCTCCCTTCAGCACATGGCAGTTTACAGTACAAATACACAAAAATACACAAATGGCACAACAAAAACAATATCCCCACAGTGTTATTATTGCTATTAATATTATCATTTCTACAAAAGGGAGCTATTCTGGTTTATTTTCTCAGTTAATTACATTTAGGAGGGCTCATGGTGGCTTTAAAACCAAACAAGTTCAAGGCTCTCCCCTATTGTGAATTATTCCGTTTAAAGGGGGGAGTGTTGCTATTCATCTCACCTGAGCATTGGTAAAGGCAATGGCTTGTAATCACTACTAAAGCCCTTCCTTATAGCTCCATCCTTCATGGAATACTAATGGCTAGCTTTGGTTGCAAATGGGGTGTGGGATGTGGAGAGAGGAAGTTTCTTTTTCAACGTTTTTGACTCAAGGAGGTGGTCTGCATGGCAGCAGACCCTTGAAGGCTCCTGGTGAAATTTTTTCGATCTGCAATTAAAGTTTTAATTATTTGTACTTAAGGGCTTGGAGAGTCACAGGAATGCACAGACTGTAGATGTATCCTGCTCTAAATAAGGCTAAATATTTAGGAATTTGGATTACAACCAAAAGTATAAACTTGTATGAAGATAATTACATAAAGATCTAGAAAGAGGTTAAAAATATATATGGAGGTATGGAATAGACTCCATCTCTCTCTGTGGGGAAGAATCTCGGTAGTAAAAATTAATATTCTCCCAAAAATGATATATTTATTCCAAACAATCCCAATTTTGGGAGGCATGAAATGTTTCCAGGGATGGAAAAAGGAAATAACAAAATTTGTTTGGAATGGTAAAAAGCCGAGAATTAAATACCAACTACTAATAGACAGGAAAGAGAGAGGAGGTTTCGCGCTTCCAGACCTAGAATTATACCATGCAGCAGCAGGATTAGTATGGCTGAAAGAATGGATCATCTTAAAAGACACCAATTTGCTGGATCTTGAAGGCCATGATAATCGGTACAGATGGCACTCTTATTTAATATATGATAAGGTGAGAGTCCACAGGGATTTTTGATCCATGTGATCAGAAAATCACTCTATAAGATCTGGATTAAATATAAAGATACCATTGTGGACCTCACCTGTCGAGGCGGAAGCAGTAAAAAGAATAAATATGAAAGGAGAGTGGCCTACGTACCGATTATTATTGGAGACGGATAAAGACGAGCCAACCTTGAAGAAATACAAGGAAATCAAAGGATATTTGTCTGACTGGCTTCAGTACTTTCAGTTAAATCAAAGACTGTGCATAGATAAGAGGGAAGGGATTGCAAAAGGAACAACAAGATTTGAGAAAGAATTGACCCACATTAAAGGAAAACACATTTCACGAATCTATGATTATTTACTAGAATGGGGAACTAAAGAAGAACAAGTTAAAGATGTAATGGTAAAGTGGGCACAGGATTTGGGATATAACATTCACATGGAACAGCGGGAAAGATTATGGAGAACAGATATCAGGTTTACGGCATGCTATAATCTCAGAGAAAATACAATGAAGATGATATACAGATGGCACCATATGCCTTTAAAACTTGCCAAAATGTATAAAGGAAGATTGCAAGCATGCTGGAGATGTAAAAAGGAGATAGGGTCTTTTTTTCAACATGTGGTGGAATTGTGAAGTGATTTGTGAATTCTGGAATAACATCTATGGTGAACTTAAAAATTATTTTAAATTACATTTTAAAAAAACACATAAATTTTCCTACTGGGTATATAACCAGCAGAATTTAAAAAGAATATAAGACCACTATTCATGTTCTCAATCATGGCTGCAAGAATAATAGTGGCTAGAAATTGGAAGAATGAAATTTTACCATCGATAACAGAATGGCAGATTCTCGTGATAGAGTATTTACAATTAGCCAAGCTGTCTGAGAAAATTAGAGGAGTGTCAGATCAAAAGGTATATGGAGAATGGAAAATATTTAAAGCATATTTGAATACATACTGTACAAACAAACAAAATACTCACAGAACTGCATTGATACTTGTAAGCAAAAAATGTACTAGGTATTATACTGGATTATACAGTGTATTGGATTTATATGACTTATAAACCTGTGTAAGAAAATAAGGATAGTGTAAATAGTATAGTTTGAATGATTGGAAGTTATTGCTTTTAAGTTGTTAGTTAATTGTAATATGTCATATTATTAATATTCATTTATTTGTTTATCGTATTTGTTTCTTTTACCGGTTTTTTCGTCTTGCTTGATTTGTTATTTATGTCTGTGTGTAATATTAATAAAGATTTATTAAAGAGAAAAGAAAAGATGTATCCTGCTCTGTCACTGCATGTTACACTATGCCCCTTTTTATGAATGCATGATTTTTCACATCCGTTTTCTCTCTAATCTCTCTCAATATCTAGTCCAGTGCATTCCTGGCACCAAAAGAAAGTCTCATTAGTGATTCTGCAGGGTACCAGTCAGCACTCAGCACATTTTAATGGGTCTAGGCTTCACGTATATCCGTCCAGTCACCAAAATTCTTGTCTGATTCTATACCACCTTTGACCTGATCTAAAGCCAGCGTATTCCAAATATAGTGAAACATTAGGCTGCATCCATAGCAAGAGGGATGAAGCCATCTGTATGGTAGTTAGATACGGTTGAGGAGCAGTTGGTCTACTCCCCACATCATCTCTGACTTCCGCTGCTGTTTTATGGGCCAGTGGAGAAAGGAGAACAACTAGCGCTGCCAAAGCAAAGCCAACTGATTCATTTTGAAAAACATTTTGAGCTGATTGATCCTTCTTCCAGTTGTAGCCTGCATGCACTTTTGCCATAGCACATAAAAACAGCCAGGAGGTACACAACTAAGATGCCGCTCAGAACTGTTTCAACTCATTTGTCACTGTAGCCTATGAAAGAATGTCATTCATTCATTCCTGAATTGTTCATGTAGCTTCCTGCTCGCTTGCCCCTTTTTATTATTATTTAGCTTTGGTTTAATGTTCACGTTCCTTTCCCCCCTCTTTCTAATGGTGCACACGAACAGGCATTCTTTGGGATAGTAACCATAGTTACAGAAAAATAAAGAAGATAAGATTTCACCCTGAAGTACGCCTTACAGGATTTGCTTTCTCAAACTGTGCTTCTAGTTCATGGGCATTAGAAAGGAAAAAGGCGGGGAGAAGCAAAAATGCAAACTTATTTAGTGTTTAATATGAAAACTCAGCTTTCAAAGCCATGTTAATCAACATTAGACTGGCATGGCTTCACCTTCAGCAATGAGTTACAGACTACTATGCACATTTTAGTAAAATATGTACCGGTACATCTTCCTAATATGATAAAGTAACAATACATACAAGCTTGCCCGAGTCCCTTTCAGGGTTGTGCATCTAGTTCTTGAGGCTGCAAATCAAAGTTTATACTCAGCAGGGGGAAAGAATAGATTTATATGCAATAATACAGTACAGTGTCACTCAAATTTTACTGGAACATACCCTCTGTTGTCTGTCACTCTTTTTTTTCAACATTCTGTTTCGATCCATCGACAGAAACTTCCATTTTCCACTTCTCCTCCTGTTTTCCCCCTCCCAATCACAATACTATCCTCCTTGTTTCCAACCCCTTCTACATCTTATCTTTCCCTCCTGCTCATTCCATGTTTAAACATACATGCCTTTCCCCCATGTTACTGATCCTTCCATCCTTTGGTTAATTCAAACTTTCCCAGGAGATGTTCACTAAAACCCCTCGCTCAGCCACAAGGGTCCATGGATGGGATGGCCTTATCCTGACAAAGTGTTTATGAGGGTAAAGTGTAACCACCCCACAAGCTGAGCTCCTTAACAGGAAGGGTGGGGTCCGAGGACTCAAACTCCAAGCACTGACGCCTGAAAGGATTTCAACTAGCAGGGCTGGGGGAAGATGGGATGTTTCGATATAAGGTAGCTTCCTATGTAAACACATATAAATAAATTTACCAGCTGGACAAGACCACAGCTGATGGTCAACCTATGGCTGCAACCAATAATCATTCTCACTGGGAATTGCCATCTTACAGAAACTGGCACCGGGGGGGGGGGGAGGTCAGATTAATTGTAGACTCTGGACATAATTACCTTTTGCCTCCACTCCTCTTCAAATGGTAATGTATGGTTATGTCCAGACCATACATTCAAGCCACTGCTTTCCCCCAAAGAATAATGAGGAGTGTAATTTGGTGCTGGAGGAAACTCTTGAGAGTCCCATGGACTGCAAGAAGATCAAACCTATCCATTCTCAAAGAAATCAGCCCTGAGTGCTCACTAGAAGGACAGATCCTGAAGTTGAGGCTCCAGTACTTTGGCCACCTCATGAGAAGAGAAAAGACCCTGATGTTGGGAAAGATGGAGGGCACAAGGAGAAGGGGACAACAGAGGATGAGATGGTTGGACAGTGTTCTCGAAGCTACTAACATGAGTTTGGCCAAACTGTGGGAGGCAGTGAAGGATAGGCGTGCCTGTCGTGCTCTGGTCCATGGGGTCACGAAGAGTCGGACACGACTGAACGACTGGACAACAACAACAACAATTTGTTGAGGGTGCTGGGAATCGTAGCTCTGCGAGGGGGGAACCTACAGTTTCCAGGATTACCGTATTTGTTGAAGCTGCATGCTTTAAATGTGCACTGAATTTGCTTTAAATGTATGGTGTGGATTTGTGGATTAATTACTTCAAAATATGGTAAGCCAGCCCTGCCACATTTGGAGGCTCTCTTGCTGATTCCTGATCCAAAGTTCTGACCTGAGGGTAGAAGAAGAAGAAGAAGAAGAAGAAGAAGAAGAAGAAGAAGAAGAAGAAGAAGAAGAGTTTGGACTTGATACCCCACCTTTCACTCCCCTTAAGGAGTCTCAAAGCAGCTAACAATCTCCTTTCTCTTCCTCCCCCACAACAAACACTCTGTGAGGTGAGCGAGACTGAAAGACTTCAGAGAAGTGTGACTACCCAAGGTCACCCAGCAGCTGCATGTGGAGGAGCAGGGAAGTGAACCTAGTTCACCAGATTATGAGCCCACCGCTCTTAACCACTACACCACGCTGTCTCCCACTGGCTGGGGCTCCTGCCCAGGTAAAAAATCTTGCTATAGGAACGAGGTTTAGCTTTTCTCTCTCCTCCTCCTCCCTCTTCTTCTTCTTCTTCTTCTTCCTCCTCCTCCTCCTCCTCCTCCTCTTCCTCTTCTTCTGCGCTACAAGGGATCCATCATTCCCCTAACCGCTGCATGCAATGAAATGGCTTAAGAGCCATAGCTTACTGCTTCTGAGGCATGGAAGTTTAGTGCTGGCCAGGCAATGGCGACCCTGTTTCAAAGTTCCCTTAAAAAAAAAAAAAAAGCTTTCAGGAGGAATCCAGTTTAGATCACCATGGAAGAAAGGAAATCCCATGCAATGTACAATCACAAAATAAATTCCTTCTGCAGACAAACCTATCCGTTATCTGATTCATAAAAGCGATTTTATCATCATTTGGGAGGAAAGCCTCATGGCTATAAAACCCAGAAGAGCAATAAAAATAACTCCACAAGATGAGGAGATGCTACCACCAGCCAGCATTTTGCCTAACCTGCTCCTGTTAATTATACCCACAACTGTGAAAAATACATTAGCAAGTATTTTATTGTTTTTGCAGAAATTCTGTGAGCACCGCTCTAGACTATCTAGCCTAGGAAGACAACAACAAAACCCGTCCACCTCATAGCTCTGTGTTCAATGACAATTATCTGGTTAAGAATGGAACCAAGCAGTTCATGTGGAAATTAAGAAGGGCTGCCGAGATCTTTTTTATTAGTATGCATTAAAATATCCTATTGATCTCCTGGAGGCGTTAACATAAGTGATTCTCATACTACAACAAGGAAATCATATTCAGATCAGGTCCAAAGTGTTCAATCAGGAGCAATACTAGCAGCATTTGTAAATGAAATGCAGTTTGTGCTTGGCATCTCAGATCAGTTATTTGACTGAAAGTCAGGCTGGGTTCCCAAAACAGAGCATCCTTTTTTCTTCCTTGTGCCTCTTCACATGCATCCAGCATTCAGCTACTGCATTCTGTTGACAGATTGTCTTGTTCGCTTCTAAACGCTTCAATTTTTAATATGTACTTAAGAAGGGCTATGGCGATACATAAGGCTGAAATGACTCGCTAAATATCAAA
This sequence comes from Lacerta agilis, assembly GCF_009819535.1. Classification (NCBI taxonomy): domain Eukaryota; kingdom Metazoa; phylum Chordata; class Lepidosauria; order Squamata; family Lacertidae; genus Lacerta; species Lacerta agilis. The sequence goes on from NC_046321.1 coordinate 64,185,525, forward strand.
AGCAGCCAGTGTTTTTTTGTTTTTGTGGTAGTTTCCTCCTCTTTTTATATCACTATCGCACTTAATAAAAAGATTAGTAAAAAATAAACTAATCCTCACCCCTAAATAAATTCATTATATGGGCAGTAAGGCAATCCAAGTAGATATAATTAGCCAAAATGGAATAATTCCAAAGTTTAGCTCCACAGAGTAGCACTGTGGTGTCCAGCTGCTATCACAATAGCTGACAGAGAGTCAATCTACACATAACATTAAATACATGTAAGCACTGAACATGTGCCGGTTTCTTACTTAAATATCAGCTGTAGTCATGGCGAGCAAGATGGAGACCACATTACATGGAAAGGTGGTGCTGGGACCCCTTTCCTCACACACTGCAGCCCCACTGAAAATCCTCCCCCAAGTTGATAATAGCCCCAGAAAGAAGGAAGCTTCCATTAACTAAAACCAGTTTGGGAGATGTATTTTCAGTGGGACAACGATGCATGAGCAATGAGTTAAAAGCCCTCTCTGAACACCACAATCCTAATTCTGCACACCAGCCCCACAGTTGATACTGATAGGAAGGAAGGAGAGCTGGGGGGTTCACAACTGGAAACCCCTGCACCCCTTGGGTTTCAGATAGTACATGGGTAGATGAGTCTACAAAGCCTGAGACACAAATTTTCATTATAGTGGCTCATTTACCAGAAGTAATGTATGCAGAGTCAACTCTGGAAGTGTATGCTCGATTCTGAACAACCTAAGTTTCCTGGTGCATATTTTGGTTTGCCTGAAACCCAAGGGGCGCATTGGTTGCCAGATGTGAAATATATTGGCATTATTTTCAGCTCTCCTACCCCACTATTAAAGAAAAAGTCCATGTTCAGTGAGCAAGGTATTCAAGCATCCTCTGAGAAGAAATGAATGACAATTTCCCAAAATTTCAACCCTGTACCTTGCAGCCTAATTGGCTTTGACTGTGTCTTCACAAGCAGAGACTACTCTGCACACCCCAACATCTGAGAAGTGGAAGCACACCCCAACATCTGAGAAGTGGAAGAGAATCACCCACTCCCAACAACAACAACAACACCAATGACTTTTTGCAGCTCCTTAGGGTCTGTTGTTGTTGTTGTTGTTTTTTTATTGAATTTATATACCACCCTAAACCCCCAGGGCAGTTCACAGGTTCACATGTTGTACTATGGAGGCCAGTGAGGTGTTTCAGAACTTGCTCAGCACCTGCCTTTCTGCAAGAAGACTTTCTCCAGGAGTCTGGAGCAGCCGCAAGCAAAGGAATACCAGTATCTATTCCTGCACAGGTGCTTTTTTTGCTGATGGTGTGATCCCTTCCAGTGGACCAGTCGCAGAACGGGTTCATGTATATTGGCCATACCTTCCAATAAAGTCACAAAAAGCTGCAAATCTGCTATCAAGAAAGGCAAAGGGATTTGTTCAGAAAAAAGAGCAAGAGATGAAATTCACCTAGCATGTGCTCTCTGTTTCATTAACAGTCTACGCTATTGTACCTGTAATGAAGCTGATCAACCGGAATCACATTTCTTCTTCTTTTAATAAACCCAAATACAAAACACACCTGCTATTCCAAAGCATTCTAGCTGGCAATAGCCTGCCTTGCAAAAAAAAAAAAAAGTGAAACGTGCTAGATTACTAAGCTCTTTATCTTCGACACGCAGCAGTGGAATCCATTTTCCTCTCATTAAAATGATTTATTTCAGTTTACACTCATATAGGAATAGGAATAGGAATAGGAATAGGAATAATTTATTATTGGCCAAGTACATTTTCCAACATACTTGGAATTTGTTTCGGCTACATTGCAATGTAAACATACAGACACTGTTCCTCTTACAATACAAAGAAGCAAAGAAACCGCACCCATATTTTACCTCCCCTTAAGCTATACAACTACGAATTTAACAATTTAATGGCACAAGGGAAAAAACTATTCTTGTGCCTGGCCGATTTTGTATATGAAGTCCTGTAGCGACGTCCAGATGGAAGTATATAGAGAAACATGTTTATATATACACAGAATACATTACTGCTTTTAATCCCCACTGCAAGTCAGATATACATTTGGCTTCGACTCATCTCCTGGCATAGTTTAATCATCTTAAATGCTACTGGTCACCACAGCTTCACGTGGCACTGAATTCCACAGGCCCAGGAAGGCCAAAATGTGAGATGTGTGAGGTTGCTTTGTGTCACTCCTGGAGAGGAAGCTAGCAGGCTTGCATGCCTGGCGTGGCATAAACCCATTTGCTCCTTTCTCTGTACCCTATTTGAAAGCTTCCCACAGGGTGAAACGTCTGTGAAGAGACAATCACGTGACCCAGAGAGGCAGCTCCCATGATGAGTTTTTCCTTCTCACCCCTCATTCTGAAGCATATCTGCTCAAGCAGCACTTGGCTGCAGAGTGTAGTTGTGAATGAAGGGCACTGGCCATCTCCATGTTCTTTAACAGATATGGAAGGAGTAAGTGTTGAAGCCAACGTAGCTCTAACGAAGGTGCCCTTCACTAACAACACCAGCCATACAAGAGCCGCTTTTCCATTATGCACTTCCATGTGACTAGGATAATATGGGAAGGATGCAATCCTGGAACTGCCACAGTAAATCATGAACAGAGACAGCCTTGCTACAGTTATCCGTGGTCTGGTAGCAGCTACCCAACTGGACTGCTGCAATGTGTTGTATGTGGGGCTACCCTTGAATATGGCCTGGAAACCTGAGCCAGTCAAAACAGGACAAGATTACAAACAGGGACTGTTAGATATGAATACATCATGCCAGTGCTTTGCCATCTGCACTAGTGTCTGGGTCCACCTGCACTATACATTTAAAGCTGCGTCCTGTCACTTCAAACTGTCATGGCTTAACCCAAATGATTCCGGGAACTGTCGTTTGTTAAGAGTGCTGAGAGTTGCTCGAAGAAACTTCTTCCCATCACAGAACAATTCTCAGGTTTAATAGTCAACCTCTCTTCCCAGGGGATTCTTAAATGTGTTAGAGCTTTCAAGGTTCAGAAAACTGCAGATGAGGGAGTGAGAAGTGCGGGAAAATGTAGGTGCCCTATAGAAGGCTGCCGCCTAAAGACAAAAACAGCACATTTCCAAAGCTAGGACCCTAGGACCCTCTGCATCTGGCGCAGTTAAATGTATGCTTACAGACACCTTGCATGAAACAAGCAATACACAATGGCCGAAGTCGTAGGCAATTATGAAGCTGTGTTCCTTCTTTCCCAATGTCACAAAAGTCAGAAGGAACGCATTCAAGACTAGGAAGAGGAGGAAGGAGTAACACACAAAACAGGTTTTAAGAATGAAGTACAGGGGAAAGGCCCTGTTCGCACATCTGCCAAACCACAGAACCATCTCTAGGAAAACAAAAGCAACATTTGTGCAATTCAGCACAAAATATAGGATATGGCTAAGACTATAAGACCATGACTTACAAACCTGTATATGGAAGAACAGGTGGAATTTTTAAGCTCCCGGTTTCTCTTTAAAGAGATATTGGCAAGTCCCTGCAACTACAATCGCAGAAGTCTTAATTCTTACTCTTCTGTACTCTACTTGAATTCTCTCAGACCCAATCAATAGAGCCTCTGGCTTCTTTAGGCAACCCTCCCTCCTCCCCTCCAAAAATAGTAATAATAAAAATCCCCCAGCACATTCAAAAAGGAACTGTTGTCTTGCAGCCAGATTATACTGCAGCTTAAATAGCCTGCTGATATAGAATCTCATCTCAAGCCACCCTGGTGAGTTTAACAGACATAAAACAAGCCCATTATAAAAGCAAGGGGCAAAGCAGACAGCAAGAGACAGAAAGCTCTTGAACCGAAAGCTTAAGAGTATGACCTTTCTTCTAAGCTCATTGCTGGAAAATAGAGTGGGACAAATGATTGTGCTGAACCACTTACATTATGAATAACATTGGCTTGTTGGAAAAGGAACACAGAAGGCTCTTCAGAGTTGGCGTTACTTAAACTAGCTAAGGGACAAATACTAGATTTCATTAGCAGTGGAATTCTGCTTGGGTATTCAGTAGAGAAAATATCTGAGAACTTTCTGTTCTAATATTATCCTTTCCTCCTTCAAATTTGCACATTTAGGCTGCTTTGTAGTATCTTAAATTCAGCTCCAGTTCCCTAACTTGGAGCAAACTTGATTCCTTCAACCTGACAACTGGCCTTCACTCTTATGTCCAAGCAGAGTGCTAGAGGCCCATGCAACTTATCTGCCCACCAATTCTCCCTCTCAGCACCTCTATGGAAAAACCACTGAACATTTTTTCCTATAGTACTTACTTCCTTGCAGAACACCAGTCCCGTACCTAACTCAAACTGAACTTCCATAGAAAGGACGCCTTGCTTCAGACGAAGAGAGATATACTTACATAAAATAGAGCTGACTTTGATGGAAAGTAGGTGCTTTAACAATGTATTTTGGTTCTGAGAGAAAAAGCACAGTCATCCCCATGCCATGCCCAGTTTAGTTACTCCCCAAAAATGATGGTGCTTAGTATCCAATTCATGGGGTTTTTCTTAATGCTAGTACCATAAAATAGTTGGCACACTCTGCTCAGTTGGAGTTTTTCATTTGATTTACGAATATGGGAGATTCAAATACATATTTTTTAAAAAAATACTATATAGCAGCTTCCTACTCTATTGGGAGCTGGCTTCAGGCAGCAGACCAACTCTGTGTCTGCAAATTTGACATGATGGCTGGCAACATCAACCCTGCTGTGTGGCAATCTCTATCTCTTGCACATGACTGCAGTGCCTGGAGACAGACAGACAGGTCATGTATCCACACAACAGTGACCAGAGGAGAAATGATCTCCGGGAGGAGCACAGAGAGAAGAAACGCCATGGTGCATCTGAAGCGACACAACTGGATGCCTTCATCTGTCCCAGCTGCAACAAAATATGTCTCTCCCACATTGTTCTCTACAACCACAGCAGGCTTTGCAACCTTCCTGCAGTTTGACTTCACCCCCAAAGGGACACTCCCAAGACAGACGGATGCCAACAATTCCTGCTGGTAAAAAAAGTGGTCATTTCCAACAACAACAACACAGTGCCTATGCAGTGCCATATCAGAGGAACTGGCCGTGGTGCTGAATTGTCTGAACTCAAGCAGTCTTTTACTGGGAAAATGTAAAAGCTTGCAACCACGTATAAATTGTGAAGTGGATTCTTGCCTCTCGTAGCTGATGAAAGTCATCCAGGAGTAGCTTGGATTATCAGTGTCTCCCTGTGCATCTGCTTCTGTCAATAAACTGACTCCTAACCTTAATTCTCTAACTAGCTATCATTCCATGTCAAATTTGCATTTTGGGAAATATCTGAAACCAGTGGTTGCCACACATCTTCAAACCGTGATGGCTAAGGGCATGAGTATGATCACTCCGAATCATCATCATCACTTTTAATTTGTATACCGTCTTTCTATCTTACAGTACCCAAGGTGGTTTACAAGCTGAAGAAACAAAGAATGTACACCTTACAACAATCTAATGCAGTACAAAAATGTGATAACAAAACATAACTTCAAAACAAGCAACCTACATAAAATAACGTAACATTCAACAATCATTAAAATAGTATAGAATAATAATATCAGCATATAAAAATTAAACAGAAACCCACACATAACAATGACAATAAATAATTTCTAAACTACAATACCCTTGGCCTTACTGTAGAGCTGTGTCAGCTCCCTGGTATTCATTGGAACTGGGGAAAATGAATCAGCTGGGTTGACAGTGAGGGTAGAAATGGCAGAAGACTCGTAATCAATATGATCAAGCACAGCTAAGAATCCACCTGTGATCTTATTCTGTGGTGGTAATAATGCCTTCATTCCAAGGTTAGTAACAGAAGTCCTCATTTGCCTGCCATGTAGAGTATTGAAACTGGTGAGTACAAGGCAAAGGATATTCTCCGTGGCAGTTACACAACTAAGAAATTCATTACCAACTACTGTATAGTATGTTAAACCACAACACTGCAGGCTTCCTGGAAACATTTGAGGTCTTAACCTTTTTCTCACAAGCTTTTTCATGAAGGAGGGGGCTCTGTTTGTGAATTTGTTTTCTACTGTTGGGTTTAGCTACCTGTTTTCTCAGTTGCTTTATTTTATTGTTTTAGCTATGAGTATTTTGTACTAATTTTCTGTGTTTCAATGGGCTATTTTATATGTCATAATTATATGTTCAGCTTAACTTTATGTTATTGTTTGGCACCTTGTGAGAAACTATCAAAAAAAAAAGGTGGGATAGAAATCTATTAAATAAATAACCCTGCACTAACCCAGATACAGTACGGAGATGTAATTAGCTGCCCTGGCTGATGGAGATAAAGAGAAGGAAAACTCTACTGCGAACTCCGACACACAACAGACCATCTGTATTAAAACAACAACAACAACAACAACAAAAAACAAGCAGCCTTGATTTTCCTAATTATTATATACCCTACCGGTCCTGAAATTTAGTTCTTCAGTTTTTCAAGTGTGGAAATGCTCCCAATATATTGTTCTAAAAGTCTTTCTTTAAATATGCATCTCTTAAAGATTCAACATGCAAGCGAACGCTTCCTCTTGAACAACTAACTTCTTAATCTGTTTTTATGCATCCTATCCATCTAGAGGGCAGTAACAGAGTCTTTAATGTCATTTATTTAAGGAAGACTCACACAGTGAGGTAGTTTACTGGCTAGATAATATGCTTCAGGGAAGGAGCCAAATATTATGCCAAATATGTAAGCTCAGCTCACAGTTATTTGTGCTGGCTTAGCTTTGTGAAATGCCACTTGTGTTACAAGCAAGTTTTTATGAATTCAGTCCTTCAAAGAAGCTTGAAGTCAATTATTCACTGGACCGAGTTCTCCATCTGAGCGCCCATATAGGCTGCAGAAACCCAGGGGAACCACACTTGCATAAAGCTATGCAGTAATATTACCAAACCATTTTCTGTAAGATCATTTAATGGTGCTTACTCCAAGTAGAGTCAAATTTATAGTTTTGCATATTCGAAGCCAACCATTAAGAGGCTGGCAATAAGTGTTCATTATTGCATGGAAATGGGCCTTGCTATGCTGGGTTCAAAATGTCTTGAAATAAGTTCATCCTTCCAGAAGCTTCACATCAACGGAGAATGCTAGAGAGGATTTGTAGAAATTTCCAAGTATAATGGGCCTCAGACTTTGAAATGAAACCAATGAAAGCTTATCTTTGATGCTGCTGCTTACTGACCCTAAACCACCACTCACCTGCCAGAATATCGTCCTTGTACAACTGTCAAGTCTGTTCTGTCTTTGGGGAATAAGTTCCCCCCCAACACTTGACTTGGAGCAAAGCGCTTGAGTCGGTTAATCAGCAGCCATTACAGGGCCAAAGCCTGAACATTGTCAGCAAGCTGTCAGGCCACCAATTTTCTTGGTATCATCCTAAATAATGCATACTGTGGCTGTGTTGGCAGCCATTAACTAATTAGCAAAAGTTAATTATGTGCTTGTCACAAAATGCACACTATTTATGGCAAAACATGTCAGTTTGAAATCAAGCTAGATGTTTGCAGGGTATTTAGCGACACCACAAAACAGCAAACGTGTTAGCAAGATGCAGACTGAATTCTGGGAACTAGACGGACACGGTGGTGAAGGATTTAGTGAACCCACCGAATGGAGAATAGCCTGTCTTAGTGTGTTCTCGTGCTTCGAACTTGAAGTTATAGCACCCAAGAACAAGCAGAGAAAATCATGCTTCATTTTGATTTGGGGAATGAGTCCTTTTTGCTCAGTGAATTAGCTATCAATTGTTGTTCTTGTTGCTTTTGAAACAACCAAAGGATCACAACTTGGTTTTGGTTTTTTTTAATATGTTTTTCACATTCGTTCCCAAGGCGCTTTATAGAAGACATAAACTAACAACCAACCCTGTATAAAGTGAGGGAAACCTGCCGGTGCTGTTTTGTCAGGGTTTAGGTGGACCAGGAGGCCCAGGATATGTAAAGAAGCAAGCACTCCTTTCATGCCTCCTCATGTACATTCATGGAGGAGAGCCTGCAGACCAATGGTCCATGAAGTCCAGCATCTTGTTCTCACAGTGGCCAACCGGGTGGCTGTAGGAAGCCTGCAAACAGGGCATGAGGGCAACAGGACTCTACCCACCTGTAAGCCCCAGCAACCAGCATTCAGAAGCATATGGCCTCTGCCAGTGGAGGCAGAACATAGCCATTGTGCATTGTGGCCACCAGTAGTGTCAGCTTCCATGAATTTGTCCAATCCTCTTTCTTTCTTTCTTTCTTTCTTTCTTTCTTTCTTTCTTTTTGAATATTTTTTTTATAATTTTCTTTAAAAACACACACACACACATAAAATATGCCAACATTACAATAACAAACCATATACTCTTTGCTTTGGCAAGCTTGTGACTTCCCTCCATCCCTTCAACTGGTGTTTTATTTCCAAATATATTGTATGCGCACTTTAACTGTCCAATCCTCTTTCAAAGCCATCCAAGTTGGTGGCCACCACTTCCTTCCCATGGGAGGCTCCATGTTCCTCCTTTCCTCTGGAGGGTAGAATGCAAACCACTAGATTCAAGTTACGAGGAAGGAGATTCTGACTATCAGGAAGAATTTTCTGGCAATAAGAGCTGTTTGACGGTGGAACGGGCTACCTCGGGAGGTGGTGGACTCTCCTTCCTTGGAGGTTGGGTGGTCATCTTTCATGGATGCTTTACAGGGAATTAAACTAGATGGTCCCTTCCAACTCTACCATTCTATGATTCCACAGTTTAACTGCATGAAGAGGCACCCACCCAATCTGTCACGAACCTTCCAACGTTCAGCCTCACTGGCTAGTCATGAGTTCTTGCACCATGAGAGGAGAAACACTTTCTCTATCCACTTTCTGAATGCCTTGTATTATGTTATGAACTTCTGTCATGTCGCCTCTTCCTCACCTTTTCTCTAAACTAAAAGGTCCCAAGTGCTGTAACCTTTCCTCACAGGGCCATCGCTCCATTCCCTTGATTGTTTTGGCTGTCCTTTTCTGAACTTTCCCCCAACTCTACAATATCCTTTTTGAGATGAAGTGACCAGAACTGTTTTCCAAATGCGTTCGCACCACAGAATTGCATAATGGCATTATGGTATCAGCTGTTTTAGTTTCAATTCCTTTGCCAATTGAATTGGCATACCACACAATAAGAGGACAGAGAATCACTACACTGAAGCAGCCTCCAATAGTGATAAGATAACATAGATTTGTTCCATAAATGAAGCACAAGGACCTCTCTCCCAAATTCTTGATAATAAACAGATGGTGTGTATGTTTGAAGGAGCTGATCATTTGCTGCCTTGTTTTCATGTGTTAACAAAAGTTTATTCATGCCATGTTCAACTCCCTGGAATTAATTAACTACACAATGACCAAAATTGGGGGGGGGGGGGAGAGGGAGAAACCCAACCCTCATTTCACTGAATTATTATGATCTAGAAAGCATTATTGGTTTTGTGTCTGCTATATTTGGTGCCATGTGGACTAGCACATAAGAGGTATTTTACAGTCATTATACAAAGCACTTTTCAAGTCTTTTACAGTTCAATCATAACAGTCTGTTCCAGGTTGAAAATTGCAATGCAAACCTCTTAGCAAAAGGTCCAATCTTTCTTTCGCCCATTTCTAATATAATTTGTGCATTTTTCAGCAACATGTCTGCAATTCAATATTCATTTAACAGCTGGGCTAGCACTTTTTCAGGTTATTCTTCAACACTAGTATTTGCAGAAATTGAGGTCTGCTGGGTATTTGAGTGATTTTTTTAAAAAAAATGTATTTTAGAAGTAAAAACAAAAATGAGTCTGTGTCCCTTAGTGTCAAAAATGAGTCTGTGTCACTTAGAGAGCCAGTGTGGTGTAGTGGTTAAGAGTCGTAATCTGGGGAACCGGGTTTGCGTCTCCGCTCCTCCACATGCAGCTGCTCGGTGACCTAGGGCTAGTCACACTTCTGTGAAGTCTCTCAGCCCCACTCACCTCACAGAGTGTTTGTTGTGGGGGAGGAAGGGAAAGGAGAATGTGAGCCGCTTTGAGACTCCTTCAGGTAGTGAAAAGCGGGATATCAAATCCAAACTCTTCTTCTTCTTAGGTTTTTTAAGGGTCCACTTTGTATACCACTTTGCTGCCAATGCATTCAAGGCAATTTACAACTAAAAGTTATACAATAAAAGAGCAGAGGTCATTTTAGAAATGCTGGGAATATTAAACATTTAAATATTTCTTTCAAATATTATATGGCTGTTTGAAAAAAAATTATGTGAATAGGCAACTTCATTGTAAAAATTTTAATAAACAAACCTGATTCCCTCCCCAGGTCGTTAACCACTTCACTAATTTTATTTCCTAAGAAAAACCTAAAAATGCCCAAGAAACATTTTATGTGTGGTGTTGCATTTGTTTCTGGTGTAAGGAAAAGTGGTGTAAGGACAAGGAAGGGCATCTAACAATTTCCTGTTCCTCATAGTACCCAAACACCTAGAAAGGGAGACTTCCAGATACAGTGGTACCTCGGGTTAAGTACGCTTCAGGTTAAGAATCATAGAGTTGGAAGAGACCACAAGGGCCATCCAGTCCAACCCCCTGCCAAGCAGGAAACACCATCAAAGCATTCCTGACAGATGGCTGTCAAGCCTCCGCTTAAAGACCTCCAAAGAAGGAGACTCCACCACACTCCTTGGCAGCAAATTCCACTGTCAAACAGCTCTTACTCTGCTTGAGAACAGAAATCGTGCTCTGGCGGCGCGGCGGCAGCAGGAGGTCTCATTAGCTAAAGTGGTGCTTCAGGTTAAGTACGCTTCAGGTTAAGAACGGACCTCCGGAACGAATTAAGTACTTAACCCGAGGTACCACTGTACATGAGTGTGCATGGACACACACACTTCCCGAAAAACGTGAGGAACAGGAATTGCAAGACAATGTCAAGAACAGCAAAGCCCTAATGACTTCTCTTCCACTGGGCAGGGGATAAAGGCAGAAATAAAGTCATTTTCAGATTTTGAGGTGCCTACAATGAACACAGCAGAGGTGAGGAGATCAAAGCAGCAGACTCTGCCCCTAATGTACATGGTACTGTATATATGTTCACTGGGCTATCGTTAAAGCCACACAAACCCCCAAAAGGGATGTACATGCAGAGAACTCTTCCCTGTGTGTTCAGAAATGCCAGACATAAAACATGAAGTGTAGCTAAAGCCCCAAATCAACACGGAACGGTTTATTCCACCCACCCACCCCAGGAGTAACTAGGCATGCCTCATCCATAATAACTTTTCTTAATCTTCTCCATATCTCAGCACAAAGTAAAGATTGGTAATGAAAGCAGATAGAGGTTCACCTATTAAGTCAAGCTTCTACTTGTGGGGCCCTGGCATTCAGGTGCTGACATCTTGAGTCCATAAAAACTCAAGAACCCTAGCTTCAGTGGAGCAGAGAGCCTATTGTCAGCTACAATGGACATACTGATTACAGCCACTCCTGAGCCGAGATAGAATAGCCTCAGTTATCCATACCTTGCTGCCTTCAAAGACTGGATTACTAAAACACAATCCATGTAAATATGCTTTTCAATAAACTCTGGAAGTTTCAATTATCTAAGATGCAAGGCTGCTAACAACCAACAGGTACTGAGATCCTATCTCACCTGTTCTGGGAGAAAGCCTTTTTGGTGGTGGCACCTCAGGTGTGGAATGCTCTCCTGAAGAAGACTCACCTAGTGACAACTGTTTTATCTTTTGGGCACCAGGTGAACACACACATACACACACACCTATAAACATTTAAAACTCTTAAGCTGCTGTGAGTTCTTATTGATAGGTGTATTTTTATCCTGCACTGTGCTGCTGTTTGTTTGGTTGCTTTCATTGTTTTACAACATTTCTATTTATTACTCTTTGCAAGCTGCCCTGCGAATGCCAAATGGTTCACTGGAAGGTGGGGCACACATTTCAGAAAACAAACTGCAGCAGTAGTAAGTGCTCCCAGACCATTATCTAGACAAACACAAATATTAATTTGCATTATTTATCGTGTGCTCTTAAGTAGTTTGCAAAGACGTTTGGCTCTGACCTACAGTAAACTGGAGTCTTAGCCTTGTATGATACCCTTTTAGTTAGCCCAGTGCTGCAAAAATCTCAAGATCATTTGGCTGGGGAATCAAAATTCATTTCCCATACTCTACAGAACTTTCTCCTAAAAACGAGGTGCTTTGTCCTAACAACTATTTCCCCCCCCCCCAATGTCAGGAGAAATTGACCTTCAAGAATTGTCTGTTTCTTTTTTGCATGAATATCTGGGATTGAGCCTGCTAGCATCAAAACTCAATTTTCATTCAGATAATATTTATGAAATAGCTAGTTAGATTTTATTAACCTTCCACAGCTTCCACAGTTAATGCATGGACTGTGCTGCTTCCTGCATTTGTCCTTTCCATGTGATTAAAAATCCCTTGGTCCTTTCATTTGCATTTATAAAATGAGACTGGCCATGTTCTCTTCCCAACCATGTTTTCTAATTGATCAGAACCAAATCTAAACATATCCCACTTCTTCAGTCTCGGGATATAAAAGTTGTTCCTCCTGACATGCAAAGAAATAGATCAGGACAGTTAAAGAGCTGTCCATAGCTTTTGAATATCTAATTAGCTGTTTAAAGAAGGCCTTGTTTGTCTCCTTTTTCTTAATGGACAGTTTTAAAACCAGCTGCATGGAGGATCACAGCCCATTTTATTGGCAAGTGGAACTTGCTAAGTAAGAAGGAGAGCACACCATTGCCTATTAACAGGCACACCAGATGGTTTGGCTGCCCATGTTCCTCCCTAGACCCAGAAATCTAATAAACTATTGTAAATCTGATTTCCAAATTCAAAACAGAAGCCTGAAGTCACAGTCTAGCCTTCCAAACAGCAGCAAATTGGCTCCATCATACAGTAGGCTGACAAGCAACCATGCTCCATTAGTTAAACATACTTTTTTTTTTTTAAAGACAAGCTGCCCAAATAAGTATTTAGTTGATGAACTGTAACAGCTCTGAAGAAGCGTTTGGTGCTAGAAGCTAAACAGTGGCTGTTTACAAAATGCTGTAATTACAAAGTCATCAGTCCAATTATTTTGGCAGCCTGGCAGGAAGCAAGATAGACATGTGGCAAGAGAAATGCGTCAGAGATAGAAAGGTAAGTGGTGTTCCGAGGGCATCTAGCTCTACAATGGAATGTGTCTGTTTTTGCAGGAATATAAACCTGTGGGAAAGGGGGTGGGGAGCAAAACAAGTGGCTGGACCGATAATAGACAAAATTTGAGCTCTTTTGTGTGATAAACATTAAAAACCGAACTCTTCACTCACCATGACCTGTCCAGCATTCATAAAGAATAATTTCTTTGCAGCAGTAGGTAAGGTTTGAATGTGCAGTTGTGAACAGAGGTTTCCATTGAAATTAGATGTAGCGGCAGTAGGAGTTCTGCACTATGGCATAGAGAGAGAGTAAATTTACGTGTGCGCACACTATATAGGAGATCTGTAGTCTCCTACATACAATGATCTTCCATGAATGGTTACAGCACTTAATTAGGAACATAGGCCAGTGTTCTTCCCGCAGGGTTCATCCATGAGAAAGCTAATCAGTAACGACGGGTAAACTTCCTGGAGAGAGAATTTTTCCCCTGCAATGCACAGATGCAGGAAAGTACAGGTGTGTTCTAAGGTATACCTGAAATTAAGGAAGTTTGAATAATTCCAAGCAACACACCCTCCCCCCAAAAAAGTAAAAACCAGAAGTCAATACGAAATTAACATCTTAATGCAAACCATCCAGCAAGAATTTCCATTGCCATTATATGCTTGCGATGGCTGTGGAAAATGCTTCGTTCACATTTCCTACAGAGTTGCATTCATTTTGCACAGATGTACTCCATTACTTCCACTGCCAATGCAGAATATCCCACAATGCGCACACAACAAACACACAGTGTTATTAGAAAAATAATTCACTTCAATAAACAGCTTTAGCTCTGTCTGAAGACCACACATTGATAAATGCAGACTGGAGCTCATGCAATTCCCACCTAAAATGTTTTGAAGTTGAGACGACTTTTCCACCAAGTCTTTTTCTCCTGCCTTTAAGTCCACTGCTTTGAGCCACTAAGGCTGAGCAAGTAGGATGAAAGCTTTATTTCCGAAACTTGGGTCTCCAGCTACAATTCCCATCATCCCTGACCACTGGTTCTTTGGAGCACATCAGCGAAGCCAAGAGGTGGGTCTTGTTGTCTGGGCAGCTTAGGACCTCCATACCCACTGCTCAGGCTTACACCCTGAGGAAGTCACTTCACCCCTGGAGGCACACTCCATTGTCTCTCAAGACAAGTGGATGGGTGCCAATATGTACAAAGCTGCAATTCTTCCATCTTTAAATTATTATTATTAATTGGATTTATAAGCCGCCCTTAAATCACAAGATCTTAGGGCAGTTCACGGGATAAAAATACAAGTAAAAACACAAGCAAAGAGTTAAAAACAACAACAATAACCCCCCTCTCACAAACACATTTAAAAGGATGTAGGATGTTAATCAGGACACGGGTGGCGCTGTGGGTTAAACCACAGAGCCTAGAGCTTGCCGATCAGGAGGTCGGTGGATCGAATCCCCGCAATGGGGTGAGCTCCCGTTGTTCGGTCCCTGCTCCTGCCAACCTAGCAGTTCGAAAGCACGTCAAAGTGCAAGTATATAAATAGGTACCACTCCAGCGGGAAGGTAAATGGAGTTTCCGTGCGCTGCTCTGGTTTGCCAGAAGCGGCTTAGTCATGCTGGCCACATGACCCGGAAGCTGTCTGCGAACAAATGCAACTCAAAGAACCTAAAGGATATTAATTCTCAAAGAACCTAAAAGGATATTAATTTTGTATGGCATAACAGCTGCCAGGATATTAATAGCCAGAAATTGGAAAAACAAAGAGTTACCAAAATTTTTGGATTAGCAGATATTAATGGTGGAATATTTACAACTAGCGAAGAGCACCGGAAGAATAAGAGGACAAATGAGACAAAAAGTCCATTAAGAATGGAAGCTCCTTAAGGAGTATTTGGTGAATAATGGAGTAGGTAGTTTCCTTATGGCAGAACTAGACTGAACTTGATGAAAAACCAAGATAGAGTAAATTAAGAGATAAAAAGAATAAAAACAAAATTGAATAAATGTGTGATAATGTTGGGAAAAAGAGTTTCTTACAGCGAGATTAATTGGAAGTCATTTTTAATTTTTTGTGAAAATTTGGAATCGTCGGCAAGTTACAGTATGTATAATATGTAGATTTTTTCTGTTACTTGTTTTGTTTTGTCTTGTCTTGTTCAGAGTTGTTTGATGTTTGTTACTGTCTTTTAGCGTTATTTGTAATTTTATTATAACAATAAAGATTTATTTAAAAAACAAAAAACAAAAAAACAAACAAAGTGCAAGTAGATAAATAGGTACCGCTCCAGCGGTAAGGTAAATGGCATTTCTGTGTGCTGCTCTGGTTCGCCAGAAGCGGCTTTGTCATGCTGGCCACATGACCAGGAACCTGTACGCTGGCTCCCTCAGCCAGTAAAGCGAGATGAGCGCTGCAACCCCAGAGTCGTCCGTGACTGGACCTAAAGGTCAGGGGTCCCTTTACTTTATAAAACCAAAAAATACAAACTACAACAAACATATAATACTTAAGAACTATCTAAAACAAGCCCCCCCCCCAATAAGCAACACCCACTGAAGTTAAAACCCCATCCCCATTAAAACCATAATTTTAGCACAAGGGGGCTGGCCCATACCCTGAAGTGCTTACCCCAAAGAGACTTCCCTCTTTCCAGTTCAGGCAGGAAGGCTTTCTAGAGCTGCCTCAGCAACTGGTGCAAGCCTAGCTGGGGCTACCTGCCCCTCCAGGGTCCTGGTCCCTGCCCTATTTGCACAGCTGCAGGCAGCTCCACCTCTCAGCAACCACCACCTGCGCCAGCCCAGGAGCAGGGCTTCCACATTTCAGAAATTCTCTTCTTAGAAATTAATCACTCAAGAAAGACAGCAACGATGATTTTATTCTGGGAGTGAGAACATCAGATAATGAACATTTTTGAGGCTGAAATGAGCAAAGGGGGGGAGCAGATCAAAGGCTGGTGGGAAAATATATATAGGGAAAAGCAATTAAGCAACTGCTAGGTAAATCTCAGGACAAAAAAAAATCAAAATGGTCTCATCAAGTAAAGGGGATTATTGAATAAACTAACACTGAAAATAACTGATAGATCTCAGAAGGCTTCACATGGGCATGCTGTTCGGTATGTCTACTGAGAGAGGAAGATTCTAATTAACACAAAGAACAATGGGAGTTGGTGACGGCTGCAGTTTCAGCGACAAACTGCAAATCGGAATTCGTGGCATGCAAAGATGGAAGAACTAAACTGCGCGTTTGGCTCATGTACTTACGACCTTCTTCCTTGTGTGAGGTAGCGGTGGCAGCACCATTGAGAGGGGCAATAAACATGCTGCCAAGGCTCCTCTTCAGAGAACAGGCTGTGTACGGCCATGAAAGTTAGCATATGGTTGTATTTTCTGAAAAGTTTATCTCCAGAAACTCTGCAATGATATGATCACCTCTGCTTCACAATCCAGGATCAGAGATAAGTATAAAACCATACTAGAGCTGGACGAGAGAACAGTAAAACCCACCAGTGAAATAATGGGGAGGAGCTAAAGGCTAAAGGGGGTTGTGGGTTTGAGCCCCATGTTGAGCGAAAGATTCCTTCATTGCAGGGGGTTGGATTAGATGACCCCTGGGCTCCCTTCCAACTATACAATTCTATGGTTCTATGGGCAACCTGTTGCCCTCCAGATGTTGCTGAATTTCAACTCCCAGCATTCCTCCCCACTGGCCGTTCTGGCTGAGGCTGATGGGAGATAGTCTAATAAGATCTGTCCTTGCTTCGGAGGATGATGATAATATACCTTTAAAAAAAACCTATGCACTGTGAATGTGTGTGGGAATACGTTTTTAAGGTGCTACTGCAACTGTTTGTTTATGTTTACTTTAAGGTAACCTTCCGCGTTAGGAAGGAAGGGCAAAGGATCCAGCAGGGAGTTTGCTGCATGGATCCCTCCGCGTTTGGGCGAAGCGCGCCAATTTAGCCAATGTAACGGTCAGTAGATAGTTTCCCGCCCAGAAACTAGCATAGCGACAAGGTTGTGATTGGTTCGTGTAAATGTTATGACAATGTTTGATTCCTTAATAAATAGCCTCCGCTCTCTGTAGCGTGTGTGGAGAACGCGCGAGACAAGCCAGAGAGAAACCGAAAGTAAAACCAGCCACACAGAGCAGTTGAGAGCTTCTTCACCATTGACTGCAGTCTCTTAGTATTTATTTCATTTTATTTAAAAAGCTTTTATTTGGCCTTCTAAGTTTTGGCCGCTACCTACCTTAGCCTATCTTTCACTCCGGAGACCTCTGCAATCTTTGGAACCTCCAGATACCTGCAGAAAACCTTCAGAAACCTTCAGCAGCCTTCAGAACTCACGACAACTACCTTCAGATCATAGCCAGCGGACCCTTTCACGACGCAGTGGGAGCAGGAACTCCGGGATTACTGGTCGTCCCATCTGCTGGCTATCCCCACAAATATGTACATTAGAACAGGAGACAAAAATATCTGAAGCTCCAGTTCACTGTCATGGAGGCTACGGAAACTCCTTAGACCTTATTACTGAGCCAGGCTAATTAAAAAAGGCCCCCGTTTCACATCAATAGCTGCCTGGAACCAAAGCAGAAAGTTCAGAGAGGATATAAATAGTAGGCATAAATAGTATGGGGAATTTCAGAATTAATTCAAGCAACAGCAGAGGGTGAGAGCTGCTCAGTCAGTCTCATCACTTCTTCCCTTTTTCATGTCTGTTTTTCAGCTTCTTTCCCCCAGACCATTTACTGTTTAATAACTCATCCAAAGTCCTGCTTGGATGCTTTGATGCTCCCTTGCTTGAATGCATTCTCTTTGGAACTTAGAACTCGCTGCCTCTTCACTGCTTTTTTCTCTGTAAAGCTCCTTTTGCTCTTTCCTTCCGCAATAGCTGAAATAGGTTTTTGCCCTCAAAGTACTCACAAGGCTTCGCAAAAACTCTCATCAACTTTGGTAAGCCCAGTAAAATGCTAAATTAGCCCAACTCACCGCTCAAACACGATTTAGGACGCAGCTCTAACACTATTTACTTGGAGTAAGCCCCAGTGAATTCAATAGGACTTACTTATGAGTAGACATAAGTGCTGCAGGAGACTCTTGAGAGTCCCATGGACTGCAAAAAGATCAAACATATCCATCCTTAAAGAAATCAGCCCTGGGTGCTCACTGGAAGGGCAGATCCTGAAGTTGAGGCTCCAGTACTTTGGCCACCTCATGAGAAGACTCCCTGGAAAAGACCCTGATGTTGGGAAAGATGGAGGGCACAAGGAGAAGGGGACGACAGAGGACGAGATGGTTGGACAGTGTTCTCGAAGCGACTGGCATGAGTTTGGCCAAGCTGTGGGAGGCAGTGGAGGATAGGGGTGCCTGGCGTGCTCTGGTCCATGGGGTCACGAAGAGTCGGACACGACTGAACGACTGAACAACAACATGAGTAGACATGCTTTGGATTGCACTGCTATTCCTTTGGCAGTTCAGGTAGCATTCCCTTCATTTATAGGAATGCAGGGCCTAACGTCTAAAATCATAGACTCATGGGATCATAGAATTGCAGAAGTGGAAGGAACACCAGTTCAACCTCCTGCAATGCAGGTGCGCCACAATTCATGACTGTCTGTCAACAGCATCTTCTGCATGGACCATCCTTTTTCTTAATACCAGGTAAGAGAGTGCTCTGTGGTGCCCAGTTAATGAGAAGACATTCCGTACATGCTCCAAGGCATTTGCTTAATATTACTTCACATTTCCCCCAGGGCCAAGCCCTGCTGAATGTGCCATAGAAATCCAAGGGTCTACACACACAATGTTAGAAGGCTACACAAACAAAATTAGCAAAGAATTCTCTTACCGTATGTCATTCTTACAATATAAAAATGCTCCTCAAGGAAAGCACAAGAAAAAAAAGTTAATGAGTTTATTTGTAACATTAAGAAGTCATTATGCAAATATTTTGTCTTATATCTGCTATCTGCAGGAACCGGGAACTTCTATGCAGCTAACTTAAAAGGGTCAGAGCTCAGGGGCACAGTACTTTGTGTTGCAAGCAGAACATTCCCACTCCCATCGCCAGGAGAGACCCTGCCTGGAATCCCAAAGAGCCACTGCCTGTCAGTGGAGACAATACTGAGCCAAATGGAGCAATAGTCCAACTCAGTAGAAGCAGTTTCCTACAGCCACATGCACTCATTACCGTATTTTTCGCTCCATAAGATGCACTTTTTTCCTCCTAAAAATTAAGGGGAAATATCTGTGTGTCTTATGGAGTGAATGGTGGTTCCTGGAGCTGAATTGCCCAGGGGCCAAAAGCAGATTATTTTACAAAGAGAAAAGGGGGTGTTGAAACCGCCCGCTCAGCAACTGATCAGCAAGAGATCGGAAGAGAGATAAGAGTCCCGGCTCCCTATCGGCCCCACCCCCTTGCCTAGGCCTCCTTTGTTGAATGTGCTGCAGAGGGAGGTTGTTTGTTTCCCCAGAGACATGTGACTGGCTGATTAGATTATCTGTCTGGAAACAGTAGAAATGGCTCCCTTTCCTTAAGATTTTTCAGAAATGTGAGTTGAACCCCATAAACACGGGGCTTTTCCTCTTTGCTTTTCCCCCCTTGCAAAAGGAGCTTTGCTTTTCCCCCTTTGAGGAAAAAAGCTGCAAAACTTTTAGCTGATCCTCAAAAAACAGGGCTTTTCCCTTTGCAAAAAAAGCTGCAAAACCTTTAGCTGATCCTCAAAAAAACAGGGCTTTTAGAGGAGGAAAACCAGAAAAATATTTTTTTTCTTGTTTCCTCCTCTAAAAATGAGGTGCGCCCTATGGTCCGGTGTGCCCTATGGAGCGAAAAATACGTTATCTCTAGCTCCATTCAGGCATTACTGCACGATGGGGCAGTGTGAGTATAAACAGGTTACAGGACCACACCTTTAACCCAGCCCACCTCAGGTTGGCTTCCAATGTGCTCAGGTGAACATTTTGCCGTAGGGAGATTCTTCTGCTCCTGGACGGTCTCCATGATCTTCCCATAGGTCTGAATTGCACAGGGAGACTCTAGCAAGTAGAAGAATCTCATTGCTGCAAAACTGTGGGCAGCAGGCACAACCCACTCCACGATGGGAGCAGGGCTTAAAGTATAGCCCCCTTTGCACTCTGCTGCCCCTGAATATTAGCAATACCTAGATAAGGGTTCTTTGTTTATGCAATCAGGTCTGTAACTCCTATGCTAGGTAACGTGGGGGAGAATTCTTTGGGGCAAAGCAACAGCATGTCAAATGCTGTTTGCCAATATAAATCTACATGCTGGACCATGTAGATGTTTTGCTTTTAGCTGCAGAAAATGTATGCAGCATTGCCACTCATAATAACCCAACCGGATTTTTTCCTTTTAAGCTTTACCTTGATAAAAAACAAACAAACCATTATTAACTCATCTTCCATTTATTAATGTTCTCTTGAAATTTATGTTTGCTTTAAAATGTGTCAGTGCTCTTGTTGGTTTTCATCCTTTGCCAGTTTTCATCACTCAGAATATCACTAATTATCACCCTATAATTCACAATGAGTTTACACTGACTTGGCTATTTTTGGCTATTTTTTTTTCTTAAAAAAAAGAAGAATTATTTTTATTAAAGATTTTCTTGGTTTACAAAAGTACATGCCTTGTTTCTTTTTTCAGATTGTACGGTCTTTTTTTACAAACCCCACCCCTCCTCTCCCCCCACCTTATAATGTACCTCTTTCCCTTGGTGGCGGCAGCAGCAAGCTGGTGCTCTGCTGTGTGTGTGGGGGGGTCCTTTTTGCTCTTTGCTTTATGTGCGGCTCTGGAGGCCTCCGGGCCTTGGAGCTCCACTGGGCCATCGTTGGGGTGCTCCCGGTCCCAGCGGGTTCAATGCCACTGGGGGGCTGGGGGCTCTGTGCGGCCTCCCTGGTTGTCACGGGCACCCCGGTTCCCCCTCCCCGACCACAGTGGTGGCGGTGGCCATGTTGGCGGTGTGGGGACCAGCCAGGCAGTGCAGTTGGTGCCTCAAGAAGAAGAAGAAGAGTTTGGATTTGATATCCCGCTTTTCACTACCCGAAGGAGTCTCAAAGCGGCTAACAATCTCCTTTCCCTTCCTCCCCCACAACAAACACTCTGTGAGGTGAGTGGGGCTGAGAGACTTCAAAGAAGTGTGACTAGCCCAAGGTCACCCAGCAGCTGCATGTGGAGGAGTGCAGACACGAACCCGGTTCCCCAGATTACGAGTCTGCCGCTCTTAACCACTACACCAAACTGGCTCTCCAAGAGCTCCACGCGGCTGTGGTGCCCGCCATCTTGCCTCGCCAGAAGTCCCTTTTAAGCATTTCTAGCCTGTGTGCCTTGTTTGCTGTCCTAAGCAGTACCAACACAGCCGTGGCCAAAGTTGGCACAGCTAAAGAGATAGTGTTTGAGTTGCTCAAAGCCCTGAACCTGCTTCATGTAGCAACTGTGGGTATGGGGAGATTTTTACATTTTATTTTGCCATGCCGACTCTCGTTATTTATTACGTCTCTTTGGACATAAATACAGCCTTAGGGGAACCAGGTGGCGCTGTGGGTTAAACCACTGAGTCTAGGGCTTGCTGATCAGAAGATCAGCGGTTCGAATCCCTGCCACGGGGTGAGCTCCCGTTGCTTGGTCCCAGCTCCTGCCCACCTAGCAGTTCGAAAGCACGTCAAAGTGCAAGTAGATAAATTGGGACCGCTCCAGAGGGAAGGTAAACGGTGTTTCCGTGTGCTGCTATGGTTTGCCAGAACCGGCTTTGTCATGCTGGCCACATGACCCGGAAGCTGTCTGCGGACAAACACTGGCTCCCTCGGCCTATAGAGCGAGATGAGCGCCGCAACCCCAGAGTCGGACACGACTGGACCTGATGGTCAGGGGCCCCTTTACCTTTACCTTACAGCCTTAAATAATTTTTCGCTATCTAGCATCTCACAAACAGTAGCTGTCATCACGTCTAACACACACACCATCTGACAATTGTATATGAAAATATGTACATGAAAGAGTTATTCGACTTAGAAACTCCATAAAATGAGGGGGAAAGAACCATCACTGCCACTCTGCTTTAAATTTGTCAGGGAGCACTTCTGTTCATCTACTGCAGGGATGAGTCCCATAGGCAGCATGGAAAATAGCAGGGCTGAGGGACGTTGCAGTAGTCTAAAACATACAGAGAGTCACAGCCCCCCCCCCATTCCTGCTTTATTGGGTTTACACACATACAACCTCCCCAAAGTTTTGTCTACTGATGCATTGGAAATAGCCGTTCACTTTCCTAGTCTGGTAAACAAAGCAATCCAAAATATAAACTAGTTCTTTGGTCTCTGTCCTACCTCCCTCCCTTCTCCAAATGGGAGGATTCAGCCACACATCTTCTCAGTGGGGGAAGCACTAAGAAAGAGGTTGAGAGCTTGTAATGTTGATAGCCCTCTTAAAAAAAACCAACTGCCATTTTAGGGGCCTTCTCTGCACTGACAAGTTTAAGCCAGCAGTTCCTTCAAGCAGACCAAACTGACACAATTCAATCTTCCTCACAGGTCTATTACAGAAATATCTTCTCTGGCAAAGCCATCCTCTTAAGGGCCAGCTGTCTGCAGTCACTATTTCGCTTGGTTGCCTTCTTGATATATTGAGGTTTTAAAGTGGAGACACCACACACACAGGTTTATCCTTCTTCTAGGTAAGGAGCTGCATGTTTCTGAGGTAGACAGATTTCCCCAAGAATTGCTGAAACAAAAGTATACATAAATCACTGATAGGCGCTCTCCTAAATATTTTGTAAGTGTTTGCCTGGGAATCATGATTTTTGATAGCTGGTTTTTACAAATATGATTAAAATTATTCAAAGTACTTTCACGTCCATTTAAGATACTGACTCTCGTCTAACTATTGGAATATTTCTTTGGCCAGGGCTGGAGGGGCAGCCAAAATAACTGATGCGCCTGTACTGCAAAAGGAAATTCCATACTGTCAGTGAAAACCTAAAAAACCTGATATAAATAGAAACTAGGTTTCTTATCAATCCTCTTCCAGCTTTCACTTGCCAAACTGCTTTCTTGTGAATTATACCTTTTAATAACATATTGCCATCACCTTTGGGACCTTTTGGGGAAAGAGTTGGTGGAAGGTTATTTTTTATACCATTTCTATTTACTACTCTTGTTTAATAGGATGCTAATTCTCCTTGCTCCCTTGAGCTCTGCTTCCTGTTACTGTGAAACAATTTTCAAATCTTTCTAGATCTTAAGCGAGAGACCTGTGTTCATTTGCAACTATGCTAAGCTATTGCCTTCGCATTTCTGATTGGATTCCTTTCCACAACACAGTATCTCTCATAACCCTGCATCCTTCTTTTAGAGTGCGATGATTTCAGTAAGCTTATATGAATATTGTATTAGTTTGGATGATGGGTGACAGGCTTCCTTGAACAGAGCTTAGGAATCAAGTAGTGATGCATTTCCCAAGAGCATTGATTGAAGAGTTCAAAACTACACAAAGGGGAGAGAAGCGAGAGAAGGGAACTCAGGCAACTAAAGGAGTCTCATGAAGCAGCCTTATTTCCAGACCTATGAAACGGACCCTTCAAGAAAGCACTCAAGACTGAACACAGAGATCTAGCAAGTGAACCTTTCTATAGGGAAAGGGAACATCTTGAGGGGTGTCTTTCAAGAAAGAAAAGGGGGGGGGATTGCTGAGTGAAGCTCCTGAGCAGAGTGGCTTGGAAAACTGAGTTTCTGTCCGTATCTCCAGCAGAGGTTTCCTATGTCAATAGCTGTTAGCAGTTTGATGTGCAGCGCAGCACCATTATGGTGTTGCTTTACTGCAACCAGGTCCTTAAAGAGGATCAAATTTTAGGTTGGATGTTGGGAAGGTCTGGTTTGGTTTTAAAGTAGCTGATGAAGGGGTCTGCATGTCCAGAGTTCTCACGCTGGTAAGCATACCTAATGGGCATGTTTCATGAAACAATATAAACCAGGATGGGTATACTGTACAAATTAGAACTTTCTTGCCCTGGGTGACCCTAAAGCCCCCTGGTGGGATGAGGCCACCAAGAAGTGGCCCCTCAAGACCCCCCAAATCTGGTTGTTGTAACATTCAAAGGCAGGTCATTTTTTTCCTGCCCTTTCCATGAATGCGCTGCCCATTAGACCTCTTCCACAAAAGACACTTAAGTGCATTTTCCACAAAGGATGAATCCATAATCCTATGCAGCAGACATGGCAAGATTTATTTCCACCTTCAGCCACGCTGAATGAATCCCCGCTTGATGCAAACAGTAGATGATTAACAGGCCCATGGAGGAACTGCTCATTAACCCCTGTTTTTGAAGGAATCTCTACTAACTTATGCCTTTAATTAACCTATTCACTTGCAGACACTATGCGATGATCCCATTATCCATGTTCATAGCAGCCAAGGCCTGTTCTCGTGTTTATTTTGAGTGTCTTATCTGGCCATATCATGAAAGGTGAAATATACTTACTGAAAACAGAAGCAGGACTGATAACAAAACAAATCAACCTCAAGAAATAAAACCAGCCCAGTGAAGCGATGATTACTCCCCATCAGCTCTGCGCCAATGAAAAACAGACAGACCTTTGCATGATATCTTTCACGGGTCAAATGATGAGGAGCATAGGGATGCAAGCCAGGAGCTCCTGAGCATGAACCAAGAGTCTCAGCTTCTGAGAGCAGGACCTAGCTGGCTTGATCGCAAGAGCTACTACCTTGGACAGCATGTGCTCAAGCCTCAGAGTCCACTGTATATGCAGGAGGAGATGGAAGTACAAAACACAGCTTACCGCTCAGACTAGGGGTCCATCTGAAGCCTCTGGGTTGGCAAGGCTTTGAATAAATACTAAGAGCCAGGCCAAAAGAGGAGCACTTCGAGCAGCAGCTTCCAGTCTCTCCAGTTTCACCCCTCCAAGGTCTAGATTTTGGTGCTATTCGTTTTTATTGTCCATTTCATTTCTATACCGCTTTTTTTTAAAGAAATAAAAATATCAAAGCAGTTTACAACCGACATTCAAACATCAAATAAAACAATCCTGAATAAAACATGACCGAAGAAAGTAAAATATTAAGCATACAGTCAAAGCAGCATAATTAACAGGAAACTAAAATATTATCATAAAGATTTCAAAATAAAACATTACAAAGGAGGTCAATTACATTTAACAGAGCAAAGGCAACCCCCCCAAAAAATGATCTTGAACGTTTCAAAAGAAAGCATTATTAAAGGAAGTCAAACAGAAAATGCACATTTTAAATAGCATAATTAACAAGGGAATTAAATGTTATCATAAGCTTAGAACATTTGCCAATGGTGGGTCATAGCAGGTGGCGGCTGTGGAAGCTCAGGCTCAATGATCTGGGTCTGCACTAAGAAACAGCCATCTGTATCTGGGCAAAATGTAGCTCTGGGATTCAGAAAAGATGCACCTTTTCATTGGAAAGGGACTCTGAATTTCCCATCAGGACCCAATTTGGGAAACCTGTTATGACCACAACATCAGAGTGTGATGAAGAAGAAGAGGAGGAGGAGTCTGGATTTGATATCCCGCTTTATCACTACCCAAAGGAGTCTCAAAGCGGCTGACATTCTCCTTTCCCTTCCTCCCCCACAACAAACACTCTGTGAGGTGAGTGGGGCTGAGAGACTTCACAGAAGTGTGACTAGCCCAAGGTCACCACCAGCAGCTGCATGTGGAGGAGCGGAGACGCAAACCCGGTTCCCCAGATTACAAGTCTACCGCTCTTAACCACTACACCACACTGGCTCTCAGTCAACTAGGTGGTGATCACACAAAAATAAAACAATGCTTTATCAATGATGCCTTATCAATAATGCTATGCCTTAAAAAGTGGCAGAGAAACACATTAAATAAATACCTGGTTTGCTGAAGAGGTTTAAGAAGTGTCACTATACATAGCAAAGTGTTCCTTCCCTGTGACCTAAGATGTGCAACAACCAAAGAGTCATTGCATTCTCCTTTATACATTTCAAATGTATTCCCAGTGTTAACTATTAATCAGGCATAGGCAAACTCGGCCCTCCAGATGTTTTGGGACGACAACTCCCCTCATCCCTAGCTAACAGGACCAGTGGTCAGGGATGATGGGAGTTGTAGTCCCAAAACACCTGGAGGGCCAAGTTTGCCTATGCCTGCTATTAATTACGGAACTCCACATATTCTATGGAAAGAACTTTGGTATCTTGAAAAATCATGCCACACTTGCTTCTCCAAATATTAAAGACATTTTCTTTAGGCTCTACAGTTGTGTCCATTAACATATCAGACCCGCTTGTGATTTCTGAAATACTTAATAGTCTCTGGCTTGTCATCTGTAGTTGAATCCTTATGATTGGTAGATCCAACAGGTCATGTTAGCCACTTCTTGAGAGCCATTGCGAAAGAGACTTTAATTATGATGCAAGTGACTTGCTCTTCTTAAATCACAGAAACCTGCAGAGGATTGTGGCCATCATTTGCATTCTTGGAAATCTAAGATTTGTAGAATAGATAAAAACTAATCAGAATGTCTCAGTTTATATATTTTTTCCTTAAAAAGGGAGAGGACAGAAAACTGTGCACTGGTTCATATGCAGAGAATAATTTCAGAGAACTGAAATTTCTATGGATGATAAAAACAAAGAAGACGGATTACATGTGTGTGGGAAAAGAGCTCTCTTTTCATCTCTCGTTATTCACTATACAATCTCACCAACATTCAATCCATCTCATTTATTACCTAATTTTCTACTGACTTTACCTCCAGATTTGTAACAAAAACTATCCAATCATTTCTTTGCATCAGACAAGCCACTAAACAAAACAATCACCAAAGCGAAATAAAAGATAATAAAAATCAGAACTACGTGGAATTCTGAGTGGCAAACAAATAAATTTAAATTGGATTCCTACACCCACCTCAAATTAGAAGGACAGAAAGCGGCCTTCTTGTAAGTCAGAACATGGCTCCATCTAGCTCAGTATTGTCTATATTGACTGGAAGGGGATCTCCAGGGTTTCGGACAAGGGTCTCTCCCAGCCCTACTGTCTGGAGTTGCCAGGGATTAATCCTTGGACCTTCTGAATGGGCCCATGGCCTGGTGAATGCTATGATTGCACACCAATGCTCCATTCATGGGGGGCGGGGAGGGGCAGGAACACAGCATATAATAACAAGGTTTACAGGTGAAACTCAAAAAATTAGAATACCATGGAAATGTTCATTTATGTAAGCAATTGTTTTCATTAGCTACTGGAGTTTAATATATGAGATAGACTCATGACATGCAAAGCGAGATATGTCAAGCCTTTGCTTGTTATAATTGTGATGATTATGGCGTACAGCTGATGAGAACCCCAAATTAACAATTTCAACTTTGGGGTTTTCATCAGCTGTATGCCATAATCATCACAATTATAACAAATAAAGGCTTGACATATCTCGCTTTGCATGTCATGAGTCTATCTCGTATATTAGTTTCACCTTTTAAGTTGAATTACTGAAAGAAATGAACCTTTCCACAATATTCTAATTTTTCGAGTTTCACCTGTATTGTACATCTGGCATCAGGTTTACAGCAATGAAGCTGTAGCACTGTGAACACTGAAAACGGTTGCAGAAATACTTTTTAATTGCTCCCACAAACATCGACATAATGTTAGTTATGTTGCTTCAGAACGGGAATGAGAGTTTCAAATACAGCAGGCAAACCTTGCATCCGTAAAAGAGGGTTTGCTCAGGTGAGAGTCGAATTCTCCTGCTCCTCATCCATCCCACCAAAGTCACCATTGGCCCCAAGACAAACAACAGAGCATAAAGGACATATACTGTATAGTGGTTGAAGCAGGACAGATTCTCTCTACAGTCTTCTAAACAGAGGAACTACACAAAATAAAAACCAGCATCAAACAACCTTAATAAGAGCAGACTCTTTTCCACAAAAATAGCTGTTACACTTTGAGTACCAGGGTCCAACCTCAAGGCTTAGACTTTGGTGTAACCACTCACCCAAAATCCTGATCAATTACAGACACACTGTTTCAGTGTTAACAGGACTCCTGGCTCACTCTGAATTCCCCATGAGAGCACAATTTGTGCAGTCTGGTATGACCGCAAAATCAGAGATAAACAGCCAATTAGGTGCTAATTAAACATAAAGAAAGCAATGCTTCCTTAATAATGCTGTGCCCTAAAAGGCATTTAACTGATCACTGAAATCCCATTGATATAGCACTTTCTAGGGGAGCCAAGGAGAAGGGGACGATAGAGGATGAGATGGTTGGACAGTGTTCTCGAAGCGACTAGCATGAGTTTGGCTAAACTGCGGGAGGCAGTGAAAGATAGGCGTGCCTGGCGTGCTCTGGTCCATGGGGTCACGAAGAGTTGGACACGATTGAACGACTGAACAACAACAACAGGGGAGCCAGGGAGCAAAGTTGCCAGTTCTGCACACTCTAACAGTTACAGAAGGAGGATGGGTGATGTGGGCAGAGGGTCAAAATCTTGTCCCATCTCTTCCAGGCAAAACCCGCCAAACAGCAAGGAAATATGAGGATTAATCACTTGGCACACATTTTTAAATTGGAAGGCTTTTCAATGCAAATAGCTCAAAACTTGCAGACAGTGACAGATGACTAAAATAATCTGAGTGATTAAAACTTGCAAAGAATTATAAGGTGATGGCAGATTCTGTAGGAGAAAAGTTACAATCTAAAGAGACCAATACAAATGAGGATGAAGAGGGAACATGAAGAGGAATAATTATTCTGTTAATCTATACACCCAATCAGGGGCAGTACACATCATGCCAAATCCTGGCTAATGCACTAAACACTCACTGGATCCCGCAATCAAGGTTCAAATTTGCTCAGCTCCAACCCGGTAGAACAGAGAGTGAAGTTTAACCAGCAAATCCACAGACTCAAGATTGTAACTTAAATGAATCACTCGGATTATTAGCCTACAAAAGTTTAATGGTATGATTAAATGGTATTAAATGGTATTATGAAAGATTATGGGAAATAAAACATGGCAAAGCAAGTTAAAGCAACTTACATATGGGGAAGGTTAAAGCAACTTAAAGCCACTGGATAGGACTGGATATAATGTGCATAGATTAATAATGCTATGAAATAAGAAACAGCATTGACAAAACAATCAGGGTAAATAACATAATCCCCTCCTAACTCTTTCCAGTTATGAAAAAATTCTTAGTTCCCTAGCATATTAGATCAATAATCTAAAGCAGTAGGCTATTGCTTTGTAGTCTTCAGTTGGGCGAAGCACATGAAGGAAGAAATGCAGATAGTAGATGGCAAGAAAACCATACAACCCCCATTAGAAGAAGAAGTTCCTTAAAAGACTGAATACTCCTTTTATACTGATCAGCAACAGGATCAGGGGGCTGGACGTAGGCCCCTTTGACATGCTCTGTCGTAGTTATGCCACTCCAACATGCTATGCTGCCATCTTTGTTTTGCCTTCCATGGTGAAACCTCAAAATGTGAGTTTTGAGTAATTTGAAGCTGATATGTTGAGACAAGGAGGCTCCCCCCCCCCCACTGATCCCAAAAGACACCGAAGGCTAGCAAAATTTACACAGTTGAGAAAGATTATTGAAGTAGGGGTAGTGCTGTTTGTTTATTTATTTGCTTTTTATTAAATTTATAACCCTCCCTGTCTCCCAAAGGAATCCTGGCCAAAGACAGAGGCAGAAAAGCTGCTTTGAACTACATAATGGTTGTCTGCATGTGCCTAGATATGAGAGATAGAGATAGAGATAGAGATAGAGATAGAGATAGATAGAGATAGAGATAGAGATAGAGATAGATAGAGATAGAGATAGATAGAGATAGAGAGAGAGAGAGATTGAGATTGGAGGCAGACCAACCTGAGACTGAGAAAACTGCAAAGGACAAAGCCCTCTAGATCCACATAGTGAGGTGAAGAAAGAGGAGGAGGTGGCAGTGATGATGACAGATTGCATTTTGCTATTGCATTTTGTCTGGAGTTCTAGAAAAATAATTTGCCAGACTTGGTGCTTGATCTTTTAGAGACTATTTTCAAGCATTTGGCCCAGTCTGGGAGTCTGCCAAATGCCATATGTTCATTCCTGCAACATGGAGGGGTTTTTGTACAACACAGAGTCTGACTTTTCATGTGTCTCACTTGCCTCGGATTCCTCCATCTCCTGCAGCAAGTGAAAGCTTGTGTAATGAATGTTTCAAAACAGGCATGCTCAAATTGAGATGCAAACAAGTGAAAAGAGCAGAGAAGCTTGTTTTAGTTCGTGTAAACTTTCAATTTCCTGGAGTCAGTGAAGGCCAGTGTCAAAGTTCAGAATCTGAACCTATGGATCTTTCAGATATCAATTCCCATTAAAGAAATTTGAGTTGCAATTTTGTTTTCAGTGGTGCATTCTGTGCTGGGAGGGAATGGTCTAAACAAAATAAAGGGCTTCCCCTAGAGTTACTATGACCCTTGCAAGTTTATTATGAAGCAAGTCTTCTGGGTTCAATGGGGGCTAACTCTGAAGAGTGCATATGACTACAATGATAATATATTGATAAAAGTTTCAATGCTGTGATGAATTGTAATTGAATATCAATGTTTCCTGCTATTCCTCAATTGTATTCAATGATATTTTCTCAGTTTTCCCACATAAGCTTAAAAATGAGGTGTTTCTGAATGACAACGTGGAGGTCCAAATTTGGTTTCTGTGATCTTGCTCATATACCACACTAACCATGGCATAGTGCAAATGTGCAGGCTCTGAAGGAAGAGAAGATCAAAGCCCCTCTGCTCCACCCTAGACCTGCTGCTGCTGCTGCACTGAGCCATGACTTGGCATCTCATGCAAACTCAACCAGTAGGAGAACACTTCAATCTCCCAGGACATTCTATAAAAGATCTCAAAGTAGCTGTCTTAATACAAAGGAATTTCAGAAACAGACTGGAAAGAGAAGTGGCTGAATTGCAACTAATCACCAAACTTAAAACCATGGAGAAACCTGGTCTGAACAAAGACATTGGATTCTTATCTCATTATACATGACAAAGCTATCTTTAGCCATCTCACCCCTTGCCTTTCCCTGTAAGACCCTGTAAAAATTGCAGTCGTTAAGAGTCGTCAACAGGTTTTCCACACCTATCAGCTGATCACCCATTCCCACCACCCTTCTGAGTAATACCCCTCCCCACTCCCTCACTATATTTAAGGGTCTGGTGACTTCCATTTCAGTCGAAACAAAATAAAAAATTCTTTCCAGTAGCACCTTAGAGACCAACTGAGTTTGTTCTTGGTATGAGCTTTCGTGTGCATGCACACTTCTTCAGATTCCATTTCAGTGTATCTGAAGAAGTGTGCATGCACACAAAAGCTCATACCAAGAACAAACTTAGTTGGTCTCTAAGGTGCTACTGGAAGGAATTTTTTATTTTATTTTGTTTTGACTATGGCAGACCAACGGCTACCTACCTGTAACCCAAGCTGCTCCATGCAGACTAACCACAACCTGCAGCCAAAGTTTGTGCTATAGCTGACATATTGTGGTTTGTCCACAAGAGCTAAACTTCATCTGAGACTAACCACATATGTAAGCCAAACAATGGCTTGACAGAGCCATAATTGGGGAGAAGAAGTAGCTGCAATCTCTGCTCCGAGAGCCTGTACATTCACTCTAAGTTTGCCTCAGTGTGATGTGTAGACCAGACATATATATTGATAGTTTGGGTGCACCTCAGCTTGCAGAAGAGGAGTTTGCATGGGCTGAAGATGATGGAGTGAGGGACATCCACATTCCTAGACTATTCATGTGCCTTTAACCTATCCTCTTATTTCACTATCTCCTGGTTGTTTAGAATAATACTCTCAGGCAGTGATTTTTTCTTCTTAAAGTAATGTTTAGGGGTACTCTCATTTTGACTTAAGAAAATCACCATTTTATAGTTCAAATCGGGGGAAATAAATACAGTAAATGGACAAAATTACAAAGATTCACAAAATGTTTAGGGGTATGTGTACCCCTGCACACACCCACACCCCAGAAAAAAGCACTGCTCTTAGGTTGCATCCTATTTACAACTTCTTCCTCCATGTCACACTTCTCCCTTGGACCTCAAGATGAGAGGACACCCCCAACTATCCTCTGACAGAATGAAGGAGCAAGTGTGGCAGTCTTGTTCTTCTCCAAGCTGGTTAATTAAACCAGAACTAGATTTTTTTTCTACCCAAGTTATATGTTTCCTACAATAAACAGCTTTACTATTTTCTAACCTACAATCATCTCTCTGTGTGTGATTAGAACAGGTAAGGTCTACTGCCTAACCAGGACCCACTCTACATATGAAAGGGTTTCAACATCCCGATACTACTCTATTTAGATAAGGAACTATTCTTTGCGTTTGATGTTTACTACATTCTCAAGGAAATCGGCCCTGAGTGCTCACTAGAAGGGCAGATCCTGAAGTTGAGGCTCCAGTACTTTGGCCACCTCATGAGAAGAGAAGACTCCCTGGAAAAGACCCTGATGTTGGGAAAGATGGAGGGCACTAGGAGAAGGGGACGACAGAGGATGAGATGGTTGGACAGTGTTCTCGAAGCGACTAACGTGAGTTTGGCCAAACTGTGGGAGGCAGTGAAGGATAGGTGGGCCTGGCGTGCTCTGGTCCATGGGGTCACGAAGAGTCGGACACGACTGAACGACTGAACAACAACAACAACAATGTTGACAGCTTCTAATGAAGCCCCCCCCCCCCACTCTTCCATCCTCATTCTTCCAACTGGCAAAAACAGAATAAGGGTGGAAGAACCACTCTTCAGAAATTATTTTTTCATATAAAGAAAATCTCATTTTCACTTTCGAGAAAAGCAGAGGGGATATTTATGATTAGGGAGGGATTAAGACTTGTAGCTTAGCTGAAATTATATGGTTTTAAGAGTTTGACTGCTTTGCAGCTAAGCTTAGAGAGCGCAGACCAACATACAGGATTCCTGGCCCCCCCACCCCCGAACTGTCCCCTGCCCCAGATACGAACACAAATGCCATTTTTCAAAGGGCTGAGTCAGGTCTTCACCTCACTGCCGCACCCAAGGACAGGTCTTTTAATTGTTCGGACCAGAGAGTAAGCCTGTCCTGGAAGATTTTGTAGGGCTGCGGCATGACACACACTCTGGTCTAATGTGGCTTCCCCAGCTGCTCTTTGCAGCAGTTCCTCCTTTGGACCACCGAAATGACTCGTGGTGCACAGACTAAACCCCAGCTCAAAAACTCTCAGATCGAAAGACTCACTATGAGCTTGCACCCCAGTTCGGAACAGCTTTCCACCGTGACATCTTGGCAAGGAAATACAAAATCAGAAGCCTCCCTCCTCAAAGTGCATTTTGATGTGCAAGCATATGAATTCTGTGCAGCTGCTCTGAGCACACAAAGCACAGGGACTCTTCATTGCCTTTGCCAGGCACTTGAAAGTGACTCAGGACCCAGTACTGGGGCATCCCAATATAATGCAAAATACCACCAGGCTGCGGCTTTTTCCAGGCGAGGAAGGGGATGGAAATGGGGTCTAAGCCTCCACAGGTCTCTTCTAAGAGTGCCCAGGATGACGTCAACTGCCTGACGCCAACCCACCTTATTCTGCCATTCACTGTATCTTGTAGCAGCAACATTGGACAGAGTTTGATATACAGCTCTGTTCGTTCCACTGTGTCTGTATTAGTGCAAGTAAGACACCGGGAAGCAAGTCACAAAACAAAGCAAACTGCAGCAAAGAAAAGCATGAGCAAGCTTTGCACATTGGCGTGCACAGCATTTTACCCAGAAATTGCTTCCCACAAACTCAGGAGTTGGTTTTAAAGAAGAAGAAGAGTTTGGATTTGATATCCCGCTTTTCACTACCCGAAGGAGTCTCAAAGCGGCTAACATTCTCCTTTCCCTTCTTCCCCCACAACAAACACTCTGTGAGATGAGTGGGGCTGAGAGACTTCAGAGACGTGTGACTGGCCCAAGGTCACCCAGCAGCTGCATGTGGAGGAGTGGAGACGCGAACCCGGTTCACCAGATTACGAGTCTACTGCTCTTAACCACTACACCACAATGGCTCTCAAAGTGGGTGAGAGATGAAGGTTTCAGCAATAAAACTGCTAGCACGTTTGCAAAGCTGAGCAGGGTCCAGCTTGGTTGCAAACTGAATGGGGGACTTATGTTGAGATTCCTGCATTGCAGGGGATTTGCCTAGATGACCCCCTGAGTTCCTTCCAACTCTGATTCTACGATGCCGGCTCTTCTCAAAAGAGGCTTTTCCTAGGTTTTTTGAAGCATTATAAAAATCTGTGAAACCTGTGCACATCACCTACAGCCACCTCCCCCCCCCCCAATTATCCATCTCTATTCTTAGTCCACACAGAAGCTGGAGCAGCTTGCCAATGACACCAATGGTTACTTGATTCTTCTCTGGGCTCCTCACCCCCCCAAAAAATACCTACAGGCTGGGTGCAACCGAGTAAGGCATGCCTAAATCAACAGAGTTTCAGTGCATAAGGGTGTTAAATTAAGCAGTGTGTTATTGGAGGATGATGGGTGCCGGAGCCAACGATTGGCTCCAGCAGTTCGGAAGCCTTGCCCTGCCTGACTAAATTAAGATCTGGGCAAACTAATGGCTTGCATATTAAGGGTGCACAAAGGATCAGTCATACATGACAGCAAACACAGTTCTTATCCCAAGACTTGCTTGCAGAAACATTTTAATTCCAAGCCGTCCTGTGCCCAGCACGCACCAGATTCTCTCGGTCTCAATATCCAGCTTTACTAGGAAATATATTGGGAGGATCACTCTGCCTCCCTACTCTCCAGAGTCCCAGTTTATTGGAAACTGAAAACCTGAAACATACAAGGAGATTAATTTTCTTCTGACATATGGGAGCAGCCGAAGCTTGTCACTTAAGCTGCAGCTTGCTATCAGTTCCCTTATGATATTTCAATGTGCCATAAGATTGTCTGCGGGAGTATTAAGGATACCCATAAGATACACAATTAGAGGTAAATGGTAGTAAATAGCACCGTTCAGAATTTGAGATGGCCTGCCAGTTTGACTGAGCAAACACCAGACTGCACTGTCTGTCTCTGTCTTATTGTATGGTGTTCGCAAATCGTATCTTCCCTGCTAGACATCTTGTAGCAGTGGACCCTACAAAAGACAAAAGAAGTTGAAACAGAGACTGGATACCACCTGCTGGGGATGCCCTAGCTCTGAATTTCCTGCAGAAGATTGGATTCAGTGGCCTTCAAGGCCCCCCCTTCAACCAACTCTGTGACTCAGTTTCTTGCATCGCAAGGCATGATGTTGAAAGTCTAGGGTGTAATAATCCAAACACACATAGATACAGTTACCCTTAATCAGAGCTTTAGCTATGGGGGGGACGGGGACTAGCCAGGTTTTCTGTCCCAGGTGGAGTCTCCCTAGGGGTGCCATTGAGGCTCCCAGCCTCTGTGTGTGTGTATGTGCAAATGCTTGGGTGGGGTGCCAAACTGCATCTTTGACCTAGGTGGAATAAAGCAGAGTTTCGCCCCTGCCTAAATTACGGTATCCAACAAACATCCTTTCTTTCAGCTCCTTCCCAGAGGGTATAGTCCCTAATCCTCTGAGGCCACTACAATGAGCTAAAGTCTATGCTCCCTCTGCTGGCCAGATGCAGCACTACTTGCCTACGTCCCGTTGATGTAAATCAGGGGTGTCAAACTCAAATTCATCGAGGGCCGCATCAGCAGTTTGGTCACCCTCAAAGGGCCGGTTGTATCTGTAGGACTATGTGTCCACTCTTTATTATCATAAATTATTGTCACTGCATTCAATTATTACTGTTTTTTGTAATAATGTAAGTAATAACTAGCTCTGAAAGCAGAAACACAGTCAGACCAGCCACCATTGAGGTTCGGCAGCCATCCCTCCAGCGGAGGAGGCTTCGCCCACCCTCAATAAGTTTGGGTCTGCTGGGCTCTCATTCATTAAGATCCTTGCTACACCAGGCCAATAACTCATCTAGCCCAGCGTCCTGTTCTGCCAGCAGCCAACCTGGTGGGATCGGCACACAGGGCGAGGGGTGGAGAAAGCTGCATCCCCGCTGATTTCTCTACCCTGCGCCCTGTCGCCGATCCCAAAAGCCTGCTTTTGGGATCGGCACACAGGGCGAGGGGTGGAGAATGCAGCGGGGATGTTGCTTTCTCCACCACTCCGCGCCCTGCCGCCGATCCCAAAAGCCAGGCAGGGGCAGAGAGCTGCGAGTGCGAGCGCGCCCAGTGCGGCCGGGGCCCCCTGCACCCCCCCACGCTACGCCACTGGCTACACGGGCCACATGACGAGGTCTGGCGGGCCAGATTTGGCCCGCGGGCCTTGTGTTTGACACCTGTGATGTAAATGGTTTGGGAATGAGCACAGACATGACTTCTTCTTCTTCTTCTTCTTTGGTGATCATTCGTAGCTGAGTAAGATTGTCTTCCATGAATATGGTCTTAATGGTGTGTCCGTGACTGTGGAGGCCAGTTCTGGATCCACACGTCCTTCCACAGTGGGGACATAGGTTTCTGGGTGGGAACATGACTAGTATACGTCCCATTACTCCTAGGAAATTTATTCTGTGTGTGCATGATAAGGGGGAAGAATGGAAAGATATATCAATTATGGGTGATCATAAATCAATCCATCTACAGGCAGCTATTACAAATCACCAATTCACTATGCAAGGGAAGCAACAGCTGGGGGAGGGGAGAGGTTTTTTTGGCTTTTCTGCAACAAGTTCGCACTTCAGCCTCTCTCTGCCACCTTACTGTGTTCAAGACTGTGACCTTGCCTATTAAACTGGTTTTAATTACAACAGCTGAAAGAGCACGATCCCGCCTTCCTCCGGAGCCAAGACTTCCATCCAACATCTGTGAGATACGCAGGTCTTATCAAGGAGTCAGTAGGGGTGCCAGGTTTCTATTCTGGCAGAGTTCTTGGCTTTAACGGCTTGCATGTCAGGCAAAAGATAAACAAGCCTCACATTTTGCACATCCCTGCATCACCACAATGGGGAAGAGGCACCTGTTGAATTTCTAGTCACCGTGCAGCTGCTAAAGGCACAGAAGTCCTGCCAGCAAGAGAAAGGCAAACCTCGTGGCTAGGAAAAGAGAGAACAGAACAGAACTCAAGGGTGGGTGGGAATTTTAAAGTGAGAATTTGTCCCTTTACTTCCTAAGACATACAACTGAGGAGCCTCTTTCCGTCCAGGGGCCGCATTCTCTCACGTGGAACCATCCAGGGGCCACAGGCCATAGGCAGAAATGGGTGCATCAATGGATATGACTCTTACCCTTCGACAGCAGGCCACACACTATTCATGTGGCTTAGGACCTTCGTACCTAAGGGACCGCCTCTCCTGGTATGTCCCATGTAGGACCTTAAGGTCCTCAAATAATAATCTTTTGGAGGTCCCGAGCAACAAAGATGCTAGGTTGGCCTCAACTAGGGCCAGGGCCTTCTCAGTATTGGCCCCGACTTGGTGGAACAGTCTATTACAAGAGACCAGGGCCCTGCGGGATTTGGCATCTTTCCGCAGGGCCTGCAAGACGGAGCTGTTCCACCTGGCCTTTGGGTTGGTTTCTATGTGATACTTATGCTTCATTCTTTTATTGGTAGGTTATTTGAAAATTGAGACTGCAGTTTTAATATTGAATTTTTAAATTTGTATTTTAATCTGTTATTTTAAATTGATTGTGTTTATGTTTTTGCTGTGATTTTAATTAGTGTTAGCCGCCCTGAGCCCGGTTTTTGGCTGGGAAGGGCGGGGTATAAATAAAAAATTATTATTATTATTATTATTATTATTATTATTATTATTATTATGTGTTTCTATGCACATACTGTATATTCTGGCGTATAAGACTACTTTTTTATCCAGGAAAATCTTCTCAGAAAGTTGGGGGTCGTCTTATACACCGGGTGGAGAATCTGAGGTCGAGTATATCTCAAACTCTATATTTTAACTGGAAAAGATGGGGGTCGTCTTATACGCCGGAAAATACGGTACTTGTGTCTGCATTCAGGACACAATCTAGCCAGCGTTCGAAATAAGCCAGGCGCCAGGTGCACTTTGCACCTGGCTATCGACCACTTGTGACCAAGAGAAGATACCTGGGTGCCAGGATGGCGCCTTACATCTCCACCATCCGGAGGTGCATGCCTGGGGATCAGTGGATCAGCACTGTTTCCACACACTAGTACCCCATCCTGTAGAATTCGATCCGTTCTATTTTATCTGCACAATCAGGATGGATTTCAGGAACCAAATTGCTTTTTTCTGTGCAGCCTGAGCAGGAGCAGGAGCCATTAAGGAAAAGGGGTTGGAATAGGCCAGAGGTTTATCTGAGAATCAATCACAGTCAGTCCATCGTCTTGCCCCCCAAATGGCAACCAGAGATTCCATTTTGGCAACTCTAACCTTGGTTTAAGGAGCCACTTGGCACCTACCTTATATATCTGAGTTTCTAACACTGACTCCAGCCCGACATACACAACTGAGCAGGGCACAGAGCAGGCCTGGTGAGAAGTGTCACCTAGTGAGAGTTCCAAGGGCCAGATCATGGGTGTCCATGGAGGTGGGGAGGGGACAGTTGAAGCATAATCTCCAGCTTTCATTTTAAAAAAATAAAAAGAGAGTGCATTTCTAGCATTTGTAGAACCTAAGATATGGAACAAAATGTATAGGCACTGTTATTCCTATACAGCCTGCTCACACTTTCAGTTTTACTTTGCAAACCCCACCACCCAAAAAATCCTGGAGATGCTCACATAGAGATAGAGACGGCTGCATTTGGCCCCTAAGGTTCCACATCCCTAGAATATCATGTTGTATCTCTATATCCAGAGGGGATAGAGAACAGGGACATTAAAAAAATCCACTGCTTCGCATTTTCCTACAGAGCTTGAACTACTGTACTGCCCTTTCCCCAGCCTGGTCCTCTGTAGAGCACCTTGGATAATTGAGGAAACACAGATGAACTTACGGATGTCTTCAACGGAAGAAATGCATCCTCTCTTTGAATGGGCACTGTCCAGGCTTCAGCTACATACACCGCTCAAAAGGCCCCACCACGAATGGTGTGGAAATCGACATCAGAGCAATTCAAACAACAGGGCAGAGAAGGGCACCATGTGCTGTTGCTAAGTAGCTCTGAAAGTAAATGAGGCTCGTAGCACATAGCAGGATAAAGCTGCAGCCCTGGCAGCTTCCAGCACTCAAACTGGCACAACAGGAATTAAAACCCTAATCGCAGTGCCCTCGTGGCCAGCTAAATGAGAGAGATGTGGCCTTCGGCTTTTGCCATTTAGGAGTTAATGCCTCTTGCACCTGTCATGCTGGGGATTGTGTCCTCCATGCCTAAGTTTCTAAACACCACTTTTTTTCATTTTGTTCTTATTAAGCCTTAAAATTTTCTGCGCCCCTTTTAAAGACTGGTGGGGCCGAGCTTGTATTATGACACAACATGCACTCCACGCAAATAAGGAAGGGCCTTTAAGAGTGAGTACAATTTTACTCCTAGATTAGCAGCGATGCCATGACTGAAACATGACAGATGTCAAAACAGAACCGATTCCCTCATTAATGCAGAGTCAAAAACCATACAGAATATGTTGTCTCGAATAACAATCCAATGTAGTGATATATCTGTGCCATTACTTGTCATACTGCAGATGGCTGCACATAATGTTGAACAAGGATAAAATATGTTTCGTTTTCGTTTCTGAAATCCGCTCGCTGTAATTACAGAAGGTTTATCTATTCCACTGATTACTTCGAAATAAAGCAACATGACCGCTGCTCTTCAGAAGAGTTGGTACAGCAATATATGCAGACTTATGTTCAGAAAGTCTATTGGGAGTAAAAACTGAAGGATGAAAACAAATCAAGTTGCCTGTATATGACTCCTCTTCCCTTCCATACTCTATGGCAGAGATGGCCAACATGGCGCTCTCTAGAAATAGCTGGACTACAACTCCCATCAGCCCAAGCTGGCATGGCCAGTGATGCCATGTTGGGAGTGGCAGTCCAGCTGCATTTGAAGAGCATCATGTTAGCTACCCTTGATCTATGGATTGTAGCCAGCTGAATTCTACTCAGCATAGACCGACTGAAACTAATGGACCTCAGTTAGCTGTATCCATCAGTTTTAAGGGGTCTACTCAGAGGATGACTCTTGCTGGATACAACCCCATGTCTATAAAACTAAAAATGAAAATTAGATTGGAAGACTATGCACCCAGTTTGACGCTTTGCAGCACCACCTTTCTTCTGCTCCGGGAGGCAAGTCCCATGCCCTGTGCCACAGTGTGCCAGGGAACCAGCCTCAATCAAATTCTATTATTGGAGAAAATGCAAATGGTTTTTGTCCTTGGATCAATGAGAAATCCAGCAAAGTGTGCTGTGGAAAGTCAAGGTCTCCCATTGACCCTGCACCCAGTCCTAAGGGCCACCCAAGTAGCCTTTGGCAACCTGGTGCCCTCCAGATGTTTTGGATTACAGCTCCCAGCAGCCCCAGCCAGCATGCTGGGGATTGTTGCTCAAAACATCTGGAGGGCATCAGATAGGCAAACACTAAACTACAGTCTGTTTCTCCTCTACTCAGCCCTTTTTGCAGCACTTCTCACTTCCCTGCCTGCTGACCCTTACAGCTACAGCAAGGAGTAGGTTTGCCTTATTCTTTCTATAAGAATAGTCAACACAGTTTGATGTGTAAAGAATAAAGCCTACCTCAAAAGTGTCAAATGCTGCCAGGAAGAGTGAAGTGAAGGCACACGCTTAGGAGTTGGTTGCAGGGTGAGCTGCGCCGGAGCGAGCTGAGGGCTAGCTGGCAGAGAGTCTTTTTATTAGCAAGAATATGCACACGTTTAGGAACAGGTTGACCTTTAGCATGTTTACATCATGAGCCGACATGCATGTTTCCTCTGACATTTGTGAGACCTGCTCCACCATGCCATGTTCCTACCTAGTGGAAAGTAAGCCATGCCTCTGCAAAGGCGGTAAAGGTCACAGACATGAGTGTGACGCACGGGACAGGCTATGGCCTACCCAGGTCAGGCCAGAGTGATTGCTACAGAAGAGTACTTCTGTACTCTCTCCACCTGATTCTTTGTTCTGAACTGCCCCAAGTAGCTCCTGTTAGTCATGCCACACTTCTAGCAACCATAAGATGTGAAACACTGCAGAACAAAGCTACTATCTCTAGCCAATTCAATTCTTAGACATTACTACAGGTCTAACTTTCATGGATTTGTCCAACACAAAATGCTCTAATGATCAGTGTTGCCCTGTATAAATATAATAGGGTACAGAAAATGACAGTTCTGTTGTACGTAGGGAAATTAAAAAGTGCAATGAGGGGGACAAACAAGGAATAGAAAGTCAAGGACATGTGGAACCAGAATTGGCCTCCATAGTCACTGTTTAGACCGTGTTCATGGAAGACAATCTTACTTGGCTACGAGTGGTCGCCAAAGAAGAAGAAAGTCAGCATTGCTATAGTAATGCAAAGTTTGTTTTTATTATCCTACAATGAAAGTTAGAACTGGATTCCACTATCTAAAGCCAATAACAGCATAAAAATGTAAACTAAACATCATATGGAAAACCCAGCAAAACATCTACCTGTAATCAGTGCTCAACAACAACAACAACAACACCACACTCTGTAGCATCAGTTTGGAATTGATGGATCATAAGCCGAACGAAAGTGGGTACCCCCAGAGAGAGCCGAGTGGGAGAAAGAGGGAGAAAGGAGGAATGCAAGTTGTGGAGAAATACATGTCAAACGTGGTAAAAGCAATCAGAATCGGGCTCCATTTTCCAGCAGATGAGGTTCAAAGAAGTGCCATGGGTAAGTTTGTAGACTACTGACCTACATTATTAGCACCAATGCAGCTAGCTAATCCACTCCTTTGCCCAATCAACCTCCACAAGGGCCATCATCTCCACCACCAACTAATTCGAATCTGAACTGGCATGAACACTCCTAGTTACTAATTCTTTTCTCTTTTATCTTCCCCACACTCAGTACCCAAGCTTAAAATGGGAATTCATCGCAAAGCCTGTGACCGACAGAACAGCCTTCCACTAAGCTCCATTTACTTAGAAGCCAGGGCTTTTTATTTCCTCCAAGGAAGAATGATCAGAATTGCAGCCTTCAGGTGACAGTGCAGATACATAACATGACTGAAACTTACATATAAAACTATACTTAATTCTTGATAGCTTTACATCAGACACTGTACAATTGGTTCCCACTCTGTGATTGTTCCTGGAACTGAAGCTATATTAGTCTAGTGATTGAATTATAATGCAAGACTATGTCTGAAATAATATTATAGTCAGTTTTAGAATTCATGCTCCCTCTACAATTTTCTGCAGAGAACAGTTACTGCTAAGAATTTATTTTTTTATTTATTTAAGTACCTGGCTAGGCTCTCCACAGCATGTAAAAATGTGGGTGTACTGGCAACAAACTATTCAAGTTATTTTGCTGACTCTGCATTTTATTGCAGCACACACGACTGGAGCATCTATTCTTTCCCACCATACTGTGCACAGTTATATCCCAATTTGACTACATAGTCCCAAATATTATATACCAAATGAACATCGCATCTATTGTTAACAGGCTGGGCAGAATGGGCTGCATAACAGCAGCTTTACAATGCCACCATAAAAGACGGATATGTTGGTATATCAGAGTAACAATAATTCATGCATTTATGCAAAGAATAGGAAGTTCAGTTTATAAGGAACAAAAGAGACGTGTATAATGCATACCAGTGCTACTATTT
This sequence comes from Lacerta agilis, assembly GCF_009819535.1. Classification (NCBI taxonomy): domain Eukaryota; kingdom Metazoa; phylum Chordata; class Lepidosauria; order Squamata; family Lacertidae; genus Lacerta; species Lacerta agilis. The sequence goes on from NC_046321.1 coordinate 64,228,655, forward strand.
TATGTTAATCCTATTTAAAAATGATGAGGTTGCCACTGTAATGTGTGCCACTGAAATCACTTTCAAAGTTAGGTGTGTTGTTAGAATTATGGGTTTCCTCGATAAAGGATCTGCACCGTTAAAAGCTTTAAAAAGAAAACGGCAACAGCAGTTTTTCCCCGTAATGGTTAACTCAACGCTGGGGAAAGCTGTACTTATTGAATTTATCACACCACTATTAATGGCAGAGAACCCTTGAGGGGGGGGGGTGGGAAAGGGTGGCAACAATGCTTACAGATGTTTCGCACTACAGCCAGCAGCAAACATACCACCACAACCACATCTAGGTAGTACTTAACTAAGAGGTACTATAGTTAGGAAATAAGGAGTTTCAGTGGTTTGTATATTCCTTCTCCATTCCACTTTCCCCCTGTTCTTTCGGTAGGTTTTTTTTTTTTAAGTCTTTATTATTATTTTTAAAAATTACAAATAACACTAAAAAACAATTGACAAACATCAAGCAACTCAGAACAAGACAACACAACACAAAAGAAATAACAGAAAAGAAAAATCTACATATTATACATAACTTACAATCGGTTCTGCATCTTCACAAAAAATTAAAAAATGACTTCCAATTAATCTCGCTGTATATAACTCTTTTTTCTACATTATCACACTATTCTTTCGGTAGTTTGATTTCACCCCATTTAGCACTGGCCTGGTTAATGCCAACCAGCAAGGCCTTCAAACGGAGAGTCCAGGATTTGAGGTGGGTTTCTAAGCCCTGGTTATAGGGCAAGGCTGCTGCAGGAGTTGCCCACCAAAGGCCAAAGCAAGGGAGGGCAGCCGCAGCCGCAGCCCAGCACCAGTGTAGGAGGACAGGACAGAGGGGGAAGAAAGAACTGAGAGTGGTGGAGGGGACCCTTTCCCCCATTCTTTGGACCCCATGGGAAAATTAACATATCTGCTGTTAACTGGAACTGGGTATGAAGAGAGCAGCTAAATGGGACACAGTTGTGGGCAGCCTAAGGAAGTACCACCCACCTTGGGCCTTCCCGTAAAAAGCAAGTCTAGTGATGTCTAGACTAGGGTGATGTCTGCTGTTTCTAGAACTTTTCTTGTTGTGGAACTCTTGTGGGTGAGTTGAGCGTTTGTTTGGACCCCAGGTGGGAACCCAGAGGCAGAGAGGGAGAGTGTGCCAGAAGGAAAATGAATTAATATTGATTCATATATTAGTAACTTTGCATTAATATAACATTTTTAGATGCAACTGTTTTGTTGTTGTTTCTGTTTACTCCAGACCCACACCTGGAACACTGTGTCCAATTCTGGGCACTACAATTTAAGAAGGATGTTGACAAGCAGGAACGTGTGCAGAGGAAACTAACCAAGATGATCAAGGGTCTGGAAACCAAGCCTTACGAGGAACGCTTGAAGGAGCTGGGTATGTTTAGCCTGGAAAAGAGGAGACTGAGAGAAGATATGATAGCCATCTTCAAATATCTTAAGGGCTGTCACATGGAGGAGGGAGCGTGCTTGTTTTCTCCTGCTCTGGAGGGTAGGACTTGAACCAATGGCTTCAAGTTACGAGAAAGGAGATTCTGACTAAGCATTCGGGGGGGGGAACTTTCTGACAGTAAGAGCTGTAGAACAGTAAGAGCTGCAGTAGAACAGACTCTCATGAGAGGTGCTGGACTCTCCTTCCTCGGAGGTTTTTAAGCAGAGGTTGGACGGTCATCTGTCATGGATGCTTTAGTTGTGATTCCTGCATTGCAGGGGGTTGGACTAGATGACCCTTGGGTCCCTTCCAACTCTAAGATTCTATGATTCTAAGATATCTGTTGCTGCTTCTGTTTGCTGAACATTTTGAATACAGTCAATCCTCGTTTTGCATGGGGGTCCCGTTCCGGACCTCCTGGCCCATGACAGCCGAGTATGCATAAGCCCATTGTGCCCCTCCATGACATTTTGGAACTACTTCCGGATTCGGAGCACAACTGCGTGTCATTTAAATGCGTCTAAATTGGGAGTTGCCTGTATAGTAAACAGTGTAGAAATTCAATAATCAATCAGTCAATCAATCAATCAATCCTAGCTGGCACCAATATAGAAGTGATTCTGTGCTGTGGTTAAAGCAAACCATGAAAGAGAGTATCTCATTCATGCTGGAGATGAAGCGCAGAAACCCAGAATGCACTTCCTGAATGGGAAGAGAATGTTATGGCTACTGCACCAGACCAGAAAAACCACAAGAGCCCATGTGAGGTAATGATAGCAATATGTTCACAATCATGAATATCCCTGTTGGATTCCAAGGGAGAAAAGTCAAGGAGCAGCCTCCACACCAGGTGGTAAACATGTGTTCTAGATTAACCATACATCCGCATTAGTGTACAGTGACTGTTCCCATTCTATATGCAAAAGGCACGAATCTATTACACTTATTTATAAATAAGTGAATAATTCATCTGTCAAGAGCAAACAATAAAAAAAATCTAGCATCTAAAAGCAAATAAAAGTATTAATGAAATTCTTGTTGTGGAATATCAACGGATTCAAGGGATCCCTCCTGGCAGGCTTGGTTTGCTCCCCCTCTAGATTTATTCTGGTCAGGGACATAAGAGGTAACTGAGCAACTGAGGCATTCACATTACTGGTTAAAATAAGAGTTGTTAGTTACCATTAGCAATTTCAAACCGTTTTCAGTAGCTCATATATATGAGGTAACACTGATCTGGAATGGTAAAGAATTGGTTCAGCAGGTGAACCAAGACATAGGCTGGAAGAAGGGCCTACACACACCTGACTCTAGATACCTTGCCATAGAAAAAAGCTCAGGTTTAAAAAGAGCCCTGGCAACACATCAGACTTCCAGGAGGAACGATGGCGGACTAATCGTCTATTGCCAACACTCTGTCAACAGAGACAATTATGTGGCGATTAATGATAGCCAAGATATAAATCTTGGTTAACACACACACACACACACAGAGAGAGAGAGAGAGAGAGAGAGAGAGAGAGAGACAGACAGACAGACAGACAGACAGACTGAGATTGAGACTGAGACTGACTTGAGAGCAGATAGTTCTGCTGCTTCTCCTCAACAGGATGGTTGGTTCCAACAGCCTTTGGGGGGGGAGGCCCAGCCGGTGGGGGAAAGTAGCAGAGAGTAAAGGTAAGTGTAAATGGCCACTCACCTGCCTGCCTGCCGCTGCTTTCCTTCCTCCTAACCAACAGCTGTACACTCAAACCTAGACCTTCTCCACTGTCTGTATTTGCAGATGAAAACTTAAAAGAGCCATTGGCAAATCGCACCTCAACAAGTCAAGATGATTACAACTGCCTCTTTAACTCCATTATTTGCAAAACAGTTTCCATAGCAGCCTAACACCAGAGTAATTATGCTGCTTTGAAAGAGAAGGGCAAACCTTGCAGAGAGACGTGGTAACTATGCATTATTTTGTGTCATTTATGAACAAGCAACCCAAAAAAACCCTGAGACCTTTAAGTTCTCAGTTTGGCTGCCCCTGTCCACTTTAAAGTGTGTTAAGGCAGTAATTAGTGTCCCGTGGGCTTAATCTATCCTGACAAATGAAGGGCTTTCCAGCTTTAGCTAAGTACTTCATCGCCAAATGCTGAAGAAAGGGGGAAGCTAACAAACTTTCATGGCTGCTCCTTCCTACTTTTCCTGCTGTCTCCCTCTTGCTGCCAGAACCAGTCTTGGTCAGCTACAACTACACCAGGGGTAGCCAACATTGTGCTGTCGGGCTACAGCTCCCATTATCTCTAACCACTGACCATGCTGGTTGGGGCTTGTGGGAGCTGTAGCCCATCAACACCTGGAGGCACGATGTTGTCTACCCTTGGACTACACCAGTACTGTCAAGAGGAAGGCAAAATACTTGACCCATCATCACCCGTGTTTTGCTGTCAAGTGGCCAGTTAGGTAGTCACTGTCGGCTGCAGTTATGCAGGCCATGGCCTTACAACACGACTAGTTTGCTAAAGCACATCAGTTCCTAGAAAAGCACCGTCATATTATTTCTGAAAAGGGAGAAGCTGCTGTTTGCCAAAAAAGCAATCTTCTGTGACTCAATTTAGCTGACCAGAGGAGTCCAGGCATGAAGCCACTGTTTTAAAAGCCTAGAAAAAACAGGACCATCGAGCATAGCTTGCTTTATCAAGAGGATGCCAAAACAAGAAAGAAGGAGACCATCCAAAACTGGAGAACAGGTTTTCCAAAAAGAGACATCATGTCATTTCCATTTCAGTTTAAGCACTGATTTTCCCCATGAAAATAACCACCTGCTTCAGAAACTTTACTGTGGCAACATTTCACTTAAATTTCAGTCATCGCTCTTTGCCAACTGTACACTTGAATTTTCCCCAGCAATCCAATACATTAAAACAAAGCCAAGCTGTAATTAGTTTTCCTGGGTGGAAGGAATGGAGTCAGCAATAAAGATGACAAACCTGTGTTTTGCCAAGAGACAGAATCCATAACTTTCCTCTCTGGGATTTAATCTAGCAGTCTTGAATTAACACTTTAGAAAGCTGTACAGTATTAGAAACCTTCTTTGAGATTATACATTGCTTTAATTTTCTCTGGGAGCATAATAGCCAAGGATTTAGCTGCTTCATCTGAGTAGAAATCTAAGAAACATAGTCTAGGGTCCATGGTGGGGAACATCGAGCCCAAGAGCCTAAACAGGCCCCCTAGGCCTTGCCATTTGGCCCACGAGTCTGTTTCAGCAAAGCCACAATGACCAAATAAGGTTACTCCTTTACAGTGAAAGGGCAATCCCTTAAGAAAAACTATTGGACTTCAGGTATCTGAAGAAGTGTGCATGCACACGAAAGCTCATACCAAGAACAAACTTAGTTGGACTCTAAGGTACTACTAAGGTCTTAGTTGGTCTCTAAGGTACTACTAAGGTCTTAGTTGGTCTCTAAGGTACTTAGTTGGTCTCTAAGGTACTACTAAGGTACAAACTTAGTTCGTCTCTAAGGTACTACTGAGTGCTCACTAGAAGGACAGATCCTGAAGTTGAGGCTTCAGTACTTTGGCCACCTCATGAGAAGAGAAGACTCCCTGGAAAAGACCCTGATGTTGGGAAAGATGGAGGGCACAAGGAGAAGGGGATGACAGAGGATGAGATGGTTGGACAGTGTTCTCGAAGCTACTAACATGAGTTTGGCCAAACTGCGGGAGGCAGTGAAGGATAGGCGTGCCTGGTGTGCTCTGGTCCATGGAGTCACGAAGAGTCGGACACGACTGAACGACTGAACAACAACAACAAGGTACTACGGGAAGGAATTTTTTATTTTATTTTATTGGACTTCTGTAGAAGCAAAGCATACAGTTCCCCATTACTCTTTAAAAAATGAGTTTGCAAATTAATTTTCAGGACATTAGTTAACATCAGTAGGCTTTTTATAGTTATCTTGGGTGTACAGCATGTAGAGAAAGGACCTATATAAACTGCAAGGGCATTAAGTGCACTGAGAGAACCATATTTTGAAAAAGCTGGACAGCCTGCAGGAAAAATTATTAGCATTAATTATAAGGAACTGAAATCATTGTTTCCTTAACAATTTCAAAGCCATTAAATCCTCTTTCCTCCACCCCACCTCTCCTTACCAAACACTGACAGGATAGCAGTAGTTTATGGGAGGTACTATGCTTAGGAACATTCAAGGGGTGGGTTTAATTACCGTAACTTGCAACTAAAGTGAAGCTGCTCCACAGTAGGCTGCTCCTTGAATTCTTGACAGGTAAACCAGTAAGACCACAATAATATGTACTCTTTTTTATTTAAGTGAAGCAGTGTAGTGGTGTTTATTTTTTAAGCATTTAATTTCCGTCTGTCTCCAAACACATGTCTATTCTGCAGCTTTGGAAACTTTAACCTTGTTGGGGGGAAAGTGCATACAAACTATGTATACAGAGGACTTTGGTACAAATTCAAACAGAGAGTTTATAAATATTAAAAATATTGCCATTTAAAAAAAACCCAGCATTGCTCATTTGTACAGTCATAAAGTTAACAGATAAGTAAAGTTGGCTTCCTATGTATATTAATTATATGTATAGAACAAATGTGCCCGAATCCATTTCTGCTATGTGAAAAGTAATCAGCACTAGGCAATATGCAATAAAGAGGAAGGCACGCTGTTTTAGTAAAATTAATTTGGAAAATTTAACGGTCAGCTTGCAATGTTAATTCACAACAGTGCTCTTGAATTCACCGACAGATTATAAGCATTATGTGGAAGCAAATTATCAACATCTAATGATACCGTGACCACCTGAGAATGGGTTCAGTAAAGCCTTTCACAGACATAAGTCTCTAATATAGCAATTTGTATTTATCTGCATCATGTTTTATATGCAGGGAGTGATTTGCAGAACCATTTGTATTACTTTAATCTGAAAAACAGTCCTGATGAACATGCAGTCGTTTATCAAATGTGATTCACACAAGTGAGGCACAAATCACCTTATATATTTAGCATTCAAAATGATACAATGGTAGTGGGCATTGATCAGAAGTGGAATTTAAGTTAAATCTAACATGTCTGCAAATCCAGAATATTCTTCTGCAAGCCAGACCACTTTATTGAAATACATTCGTTTTTTTCATCAAACCCACTGCAGGACATGGAGGGATAAAGGAGGGTGTGCTCATGCTTTAAGTATCAATTTTGCAGTAAGCACTAATGTTAATATCAAGATACCTGTATCCTGGGAAACTTGCAAGCGCAATAAACATTAATGTGTAGTAATGATTCACATGCTTCGGCGCTACAAATGCCACATTGCTATTACATGCCATACATAACAAATATACATGCTCACTCAATTCCACGATGGACTTAAAAAAAAAAACCAAAAAATCGAAAATATGAAATCCTTGTCCAGGTTACAAATTAAGGAAATGCAAAGACACACTAATTAGTACCCTTTCAGATCTTCCCAAAAAGTGAACAGCGAAACATAATTGCAAGCATTTTACAAATGCAAAATAAAAATATACTTATGATGTAATACCTAAGTTTACATAGCCCACCCCACAACATAAATTTTCTGGGAAGCTCACAAAAGAAATACAAACAGAACTAGATATGCAGATTCACCTAGGTACATAATAGGCGCATGCTTTTTTAATCCTATAATTTTATCTCAATCCAATATGTAATGAACTAAATCTGACGTTTTGAATGGGATCAGACTTGAATGAGAGAGGTCAGGAAGGCAAAAGTGCCTAGAAAATATACCAGAGGTCCATACAAAATCACAATCTCTGGCAGTAACCACCATTCAAATTAATTTCTGAACGACAACTAAGCTTGCAGAGCACACATCTCTGCAGAAATCTCTACTATATGGCTAAATATAGCACCTGAGTAAAACTTCCAAGAGCATATTGTTTGGAGGCATTTCCCTCTGATTTCAACCACATTATACCTACAGCAAGAACATGCACCTTCCGTTCTCTCTGGAAGAATCCCAAGAAGAATTTCTGTTTGGATTTCACATAACTATATCCCACCCACCCACCCACCCCGAACACAAATTAATCACCCTTTTTTATTTGATTTCCCCCCCCCCCCCAAAATATCATTGCCTGCTTTGCCCTGGGACCTCCATTCCTCCTTTCACTTTCTGGCAAAATACCTCCGTAAAAATCTCTGTCATTTGCTTATTTGTCTCCCCTCTTGAGGCTCAAATAATTGACACTTGAACATAACCAAGTTATATGCATTGCACCATACCTTTCTTTAAAAAACACACACACCCCAAAACCTCTTTCCAAGGTGCTTTCCAAGGGCAGATTTATACCCCAGGTTACACATCTACACCACAATGTTAACCGATCAGATCCTTCCCCCTGGAACATGTTTTAATGTTGTTAGCCACTGTGGGCATTTTTTAAATGGAAAGGCAGAGTATAAGTGTAACAAATATATAAAACACTGGCCATGCCTGACCTGGCCACAAACTGATTCATATTGACGATATCCTCAATAACTAGACCCAGACCCTTCCTCGTCAGCTATAAATGGATACCCTGTTAGAGGGTTCATCTTGGTACTCTCGGCATTTCGCTTTATATTTTAGAGGTTGAAGTGGTGCGGCATATCTGCGTTTCCCTTGCCCTCTTTTGTCACATTAGCTACACAGCTGTTTTTGTCACTCCAAAGCTAAGCCTTGGTCAGAAAGGTTGAACAAGAGTCAGTGTGACGTAGCAGTTGAGTTGCTGGACTTGGCTGCATGCTCAGATTCTCAACTGGTCAGAAGCCTCGGAGTGGTCATCCCATAACCTACCTCAAAGGGTTATTGGGAGGATAACACAAGGAAGGAGGGAACAATGTATTTTTCCTTCCTTGCAGGATGTAAATATATACGATACATACATAAAGAAAGGCTGGAGACAGTAAGCAATCTACTAATGTCATGGGCTTTTAACTGCCATCTCTTTGCTTTCCAAAGAGTCACTTAACAGCTAACTTGGAAGCTACAGATGTAGGCTGCACACTTACCTGGTGCTATGCAGCATTGTGACTTGTTTAACAAATAAAACGTCTATAAGGTTGGGCTGCATGGCTCTTGGGGGAAAAACTACAGAGGCTTCCTCCCATTGTACTATCATACAGAGAAACCAAACCTTGCAAGAGAGACTCCCACGACTCCCAACAGTCACAGCTGTCCCTCAACCAGACATGAATAACAAGACCTCACCCATGTTGAGAAGCAGCATTCATTTGTCATAGCAAGTGCCACCGAAAGCTATACCAGAAGCACCTTAAGAACAGAGCAACTTTGCTTGTCTGGTGGGATTTCTTTCAACCATTCCCCAAGGTTCTCATTACCATTTCCTTGTGACCTTTCCTTAAGTACCAGCCTCTGCCAGAGGACAGATTTGTCACTGTGAGCTAAAACGTGGCTCTTGCAAGGTCTCATCCACTCAGTCCTTTGGAAAGGTGCACAGCAGCGGTCCTGTGTCTTTCCCCCACATGCAAGACCCTAGTGCAGTACAAATTTGCCCAGAAAGAGAGGCATATATACCGTACGTAACCTGTCAGCCCACATTTGTCACTGCTAGTGCTGGTGTGGCAATTTTCTCTCTTAGGGACGGTTTCAAACCCCAAGCAAGCATCCCTAATCTCTGCAAGAGTTCTTTCCTGGGTGACAACGCTTTCCGACACATTGCTTTGAATGCAACACACCCACCCCTTTGTGGGCAATGTTTTGCCCCAGCTTATCCCTCCGCATCTTTTAAGCGCACCTAAGTTTATTTCTACTAACTATCCAGCCCTGCAGGGGAATTTAACCTGCGAAAGCCATTACTCCCCTTGGAATACAGCTTTCTCCCCACCACCAGAGCAAAAAGGCTACCTAACACTTTTGCCACCCACAAAATGAAGAAGAGCTTTCCATGCACACAGGTTTGCACCTTGCATTTCTAGATGCTGCCTTGCCCCCGGGGTGCATGGGAGATGCTTGCTTATATCCCGCCCGCCTCCTTTGGAAGCGACTGGTTGGTCCGGCGGGGTGACAGTGGTGCCAGCCCGGCAGGACTCGGGGACATCATAATTCCAAGGCTCGACTCCGTGGGATGAGCAGGAGGGTTCCCCTGCCTTCCTAAGGAAATGCACATTTCGAGGACCAGAGGTGGGGTAGGCTGTGGGGGCGGGGGCGGAGGGCGTGAGGCGATCGCGTGCAGGTTACCTAACTGCCCCACGGACGGGGCTGGGACGCGCGAGTTCCCTCCCTCCCTCCCGGCCCCTGGGCAGGTGCGCCCTTAACCCCTGACTCACCGGAGGTCAGCTGCATCCAGGCGCAGATCTTGTAGACGGTGGCCGTGTTGCAGAAGAAGAAGAGGATGAAGCAGACGATGCAGGAGATGATGAGCACCATGGAGAGCCCGATGAAGAAGGAGGCGGCTTTGAAGGCTCCCGAGGGCAGGCTCGAGAAGTCCGTGAAGCTGCCCTGGCACGTGAGTTCCCGGGAGAAGCCGCTGCCCGTGCAGAAGTGGAAGAGCCCGAAGTAGCCCGCCTGAGGCGTCTCCACGCCGTCGCCGATCCAGTACGGCTGGAAGAAGCACACCACGTTGACGATGGCGAAGCAGATGGTGAAGATGGCCCACAGCACCCCGATGGCGCGCGAGTTCCGCACGTAGTTGGTGTGGTACAGCTTGGCCGCCTCCTGAGGAGGAAGGAGAGCCCCGGCCGACGCCGAGCCCCCAGCCAGAGACGCCGAGCCCCCGGCCGACGAGGCGGCCGCTGGAGCCGCCGCCGCCGCCGCCGCCGCTCCGGGCATGGTGGCCGAGAAGAGCCCCTCTCCGATGCGCCCCGCGTGCCGCAAGCGCCAGCCCCGCTTCACGCGCCCAGGCGCCGCGGCATCGCCAGGCAGGCAGGCGGGCGGGAAGGCAGGCGCGCTCCTCCTTCTCCCTCCGAACCCGCAGGAGAGGCGAGCGCCGGGCGGGACCCGAGGAAGCGCCCGGCTCGCTTCTGGCTGGCGCCGATCCGGGATTCGAGGGACCGAGCTGCCGCCGAGCCGCCGCTGCTGCTGGTGGTGGTGGTGGTGCCGCCGCGCGCGGCAAGTGCACTGAACACTCCCCCTAGCGCAGCTCCGTCGCTGCGCTGGAGAGCCCGGCTTCTTCGCTGCTGCGCAGCCGCGCCCGGGGTGGGGAGGGGGGGAGAAGGTGGGTGAGGAAGGAGGAGAGAGAAGCGGGCAGGCGCCCCTCACTCACTCACTCACGGGCGAGGGGCGGGAGCTCCGCCTGCCTGCCTCCCTCAGGCCGCGTCTCCAGGCCCACAAATGGCGGGAGCAACAGGAGGACGGTGGCACGTGTCGAGGGCCCAGTCAGAAAAGGTTATATATTTAATATATGGAGGGGGGGGGGACCGAGGAGGATATGTGGGTTTCAGCCTGTGGTTGTTTTTTTTCTTCCTTCTTCTCCTTCAAATTTTTCGCTAATACATTTCGCACCGATAATATTTAATTTTACACTTATAAATTTCACCCTGCGTGAGGCGCTGAATGCTCAACAGGCAATGCTTTCTCCTGCCTCCCTATCATCACCTCCATGGGGTACAGCTGCACCTGTTGAATCACTGATAATAGAAGAGGGGGGTGCTAAAACGGGGGGGGGAGAAACCGGGTCCTTCTGAATGGCCCTAGGAGCACAAAGATCTAAAACGGCTGTCAAAACGCATTAAATCAATCAGTTTATTTATTATTATTATTAATAATAATAATAATAATAATAATAATAATAATAATTTTATTTATACCCCGCCCTTCCCAGCCAGAAAACCGGGCTCAGGGCGGCTAACATCAATTAAAATCACAGCAAGAAAACATTAAAACGATCAATTTAAAATAACAGATTAAAATACAAATTTAAAAATTAAATTAAAACTGCAGGTCTCATTTATTGCATTAGCCATATGGCCATAGCACATAGTAAAAGACCAGGCAGTAGCCTGACACGATTATGCAAAGAATACAACAGATACTGTTAAAACAATTGGAAGTAAAACCGTACTGGATAAAACAAATAAAATAAAAAGCACTAGCGGGCGTGACGACAGTGTCCATGTTGGGAATATACATAGGACTAAGGCTAAGGGAAGTTGGCCAAAAAGGTGGTCCTGAGTTTCAGGGCCTGTAGTATGTAGATGGCCACTCCACGTGAAACCAAGGGGTTGGCATCCGCCAGTAGATATTTCATGCGGTCATCGTCCCTGGCGATAGTCGGTGGGATTAGAGGGAGAAGCCTAGATCTTATTGAGGCATAAAGTGGGCAGTAGAGGAAGAAGTGAATAAAGTCCTCTATCTTTCCATTGTTGCATGGGCAGAGTCGAAGATCCAGAGGAGTATTGGAAAATACACCCTGTAAGAATGCTGTGGGAATGGCATGAAATTGAGCTAGTGTAAAGGCCCTTCTTAGCGTAGGATTTATCAGATCACTCAGATAGTGGGCCAAAGATCTAACTGCCTTCTGGCCGCATTAGATAGTTAAAAGAAGATATTTAAACGCATTAAAAGAAGAACATTTGGTTGATTTACCGCAGCAGATTTTTTTTTTTTTAAGGAACCATATTTGGATACCCGGACAAAAAAGTTTTGCCCTTCCTGATGGCTGTGGGAACGCAATGATCTGATGGCAGAACTTTTGGGTTGGTGAGCACAAGTTGATAATCCTGCAGGGAAGCCTGTGAGTGTGCTTTCAACTGACAATTGTAGCACAAAAGAAAGCATACAACTGGGCGCCAAGCCGCCCTCTCTAGGGAAAGCTTTCTACAAACAGGAGTGGCAATTGCCGAGGGAAGGACCCTCTTTTGTCTAGCTGCCCTCCACATAATTCAGAATTCGTGGAGACTCAAATTTAAGACAGGTTATATGAAGGACAACCTACACATGCTCTGAAATCAGTACAGGTGCCATGCTCTTGAGAACCAGCAAGCTGGCAGGCACAAGAAACAGGACCTTTTTAGCCGTGGCCCCATCACTGTGGAAATCCTCCCATCAGGTGCATGTCTGGCTCCCTCCCTGGTTGTCTTCAATCATGAGTTAAAGACTTGACTATTCCAAACTGCTTGGAATTAGGTCGGTGCTTAAGTGCTGCTGCTTTTAGCCACCGTGCTGTGTTGGTTAGTTTAACTGCTTTAACTCTTTTAAACTGATTTTATGATTTTCACTGAAAACACCTTGAGAAGGCCTTTGGCCCATAACGATAGTATTAAAATACCAAAATAAATACATAAGTAAAGTAAACCTAAGCACAGTGACAGAGAAGGTCTCAGCCAAGCACACTTCCGGTGATGGTGACAGAGGCTTTTCTATGTATTTATGTTGATGCACACATAATAGATTATGACATAAGGCAGATACCCCAGTCTGGAAACAAATCAGAAGCCAGTGAAACCGATTTATTACGGAAGTCATGTGACCCAAATAATGAGCTGTGATCAACAATGTGGCTGCTGTATTCCGGGATAGTTTAAAGTTTCCAGACACTTTTCAAAGGCAGCCGCACACAGAGAACATTGCAATCATTCAAAGTATGATGATGACTAAGGCATGTGTCATCATGGACAGATCAGCATTTTCCAGAAATGAAGACAGCTGACACACCAGTCTGTGCTGAGCAATGGTGCTGTGGGCTGCAGCTGCCACTTGAGCAGGAACAACACCAGGCAGGAAACCTAGATTCTTTTACGGGAGGGCTGCCCCATCCAAGAAAGCACAAACTTGCCATCCCCATCTGTCTCTTAGCAACCTCAGACACTATTTCAACAACGATAAAATGTGGCTTGGAGATTTTACTCATTAAACTGGTGGTTCTCAAAGCGTGTGGCAGGAGATGATGGCATTATCGTTAAATAAATTGGAGTTCTTGTGATTAAATATACCAAGAAAAAAGTGCACCAAGAACTCTGGCCAGTAAATTTCAATGGTGGGAATAAATCCTACTCACAAGTCAAAAAACAAATTTGTTGTTTTTAAGTAACAACAAATTCATATTAGTCCATACTCAGAATGGCCGTTTCATGTATTGAGCCAAAGTTAAGAGCCGATTCTGGGTCAAAAACCAGGACAGGGCCCTGTTTCGATGTGGACACCTTCGTCAGCTAGTTTTTTAGGGGTAGTGTTAATTTGTAAAACTCGTATGAATATATCTTGTAATTTCTATGATGTAGCAACTAGGTGTGGATTGATCAGTGTGTATCTCAAACGCACAGAAAAGTGTCCACATCGAAACAGGGCCCTGTCCTGGTTGTTGACCCAGAATCGACTCTTAACTTCGGCTCAATACATGAAACGGCCATTCTGAGCATGGACTAATATGAATTTGTTGTTACTTAAAAACTTTTGTATTCTTATACTGTAACGAATTATTGTGCCACACATATCATTGTGAGCTGGAAGTTGTAATGTTTGTTAAAGTTTGCATTTTTTGTTTAAGTTTGTAATTCTTTTCAGAATACATACTTTAGTTTGATTTTTGACTTGTGAGTAGGATTTATTCCCACCATTGAAATTTACTGGCCAGAGTTCTTGGTGCACTTTTTCCTTAGGAGATGATGGCAAGCATAGCGGGGGTGGGGGGGAGAGGGAGAGTTTATATTATATTTTGGGAATGACTCATGGTCTTATGTAGCTGCATTGTTTTATACTTTCTGGATGTCCCGTGATCATATTATAAAGTAGTTGTGTTCTGTGTTATAAATCAAGCACTGCTAGGAGTTGTTTCTTTTTGTTTAAAAAAAAATTGGTGTGGAGTGAGCAAATTTTTATTTTGAAAGCGTGGCCTAAAGAAAAAAGGTTAGAGAACCACTGCATTAAACAGTCTATAATCCCAATCAATCAATCAATCAATCAGTGAGGCAAAATTTAATGCCACTTGCATAGGAACGATACCAGACTTCACATTACCAGCAGTTTCATGTAGATGTAAAAAAGGACAGGAGACAGAACAGTACTCTGTATTCTTCAGCACTATCTCTGGTACTACTCTGAGTACCACAGTACTACTGTAAAACAGTGCTTTGTCCTGGTCTAAGATATGGGTGATCATATCAAAAGCTTCAGATTTACTAGTGAAACAGTTATAAATTGAAGGTGTGTCCCTAGTGACTTTGGAAAGATACCGAATGGTGTATCTTAAGTTCTTCCATTCTCTATCTTGTCTGTTTGACCTGACACTGGACTTTGATGTTAGTGAACAGTAAGGAGCATTTGAGTATGAAATGTTGTGTGTAGGACTGCTGCTGAGGGTTTCTGGTTTTTTATAGCCTTGGTACTTATGACCATTGGACCAATATGACTGTATATTGACTTGTTCTTTCAGTTAGCACCACTAACTGAGTCTAGTGAAAGGATCCCAGTTTAGAAATGACGTGGAGCTACCAGATTTAAATGACCATTCACCAAAAACAACTCACAAACCCAGCTGATTTCTAGACACAAATAGCAAGGGTGTTGTTCATTGCTACTATTGGAGTGAAGTAAACATAGTATTTAAGATTTTCCTAGCTCTGCTAGTGCCAGTAAACAATCCCGCTAAGTATCTGGGCCTGGATTTATGAGTTATTTATTGGTTTATAATCTGCTTTTATGGATTATATATTTGCTAATGATCACTGGACAAATACTGCAGTATAGGAACAGATCCATTTAAAGGTAAATACTTTTATTTCTGGATCCGATTGTAAGCCCCACACCCTCTCCAAAGCAAAATAATAGCCTTCATAATGACAAAGTATTGTATTTATGTGTGCTCATACTGAATTTTTAGGAAAACACAATGCATGGGACAGCACAGAATCAAGAGTCTCTTTCTAAAACAATCACTGCAAATCGGTCTCTTTATAACCATGCCCTCTGGAAAGGCACATGTTTATGCAAGAGTTGCCCTCTTAGGGTCTCTTATCATTGGCAGCAAGTTGCTTCAATCCCCTCCCCACCCCCAGCCTTGAAGAATTGGCTTCAACTTTAGCATTAATAATTTGCAACCACCTCAGTCATTTTAAAAGGAATAAAGCAGTAGCAATTCTTCCCCAAGGTGGTTTCTTTGTTCTGCTTTGTTTCCCCTCCACATGTTTCTCTTTGACTTAGGTCCTGCCTGATAGAAGTCTGGCTTGGCAGGCCCTCTGAAAACTTATTATTACTTATGTCTGGCAGCAGCACCAGAAACATGAATAGTGGTGAGGCAATGACAGCATTTAGGTTAGGCAGTTACAGGGTAATAATAAATATCCCTAGCAACAGTTTTCTTAACTTTCCCTCTTCACTTTCTGGTTGACTGGTAATGCCAGTATGGCAGGCTGACTGCACTCATACCTGAACATTATAATTGCTCTGCTCTTCTAAAAACTTATTCTGTGGTCGGCAAAATGGGGAGAAATGATAGGTCACTGCAGAGCCCTGTATGCAGAAAGTAGCAGGTCCAATCCCAGGTGTCTCCAGTTAAAAGAATCAAGTAGCAGGTGATGGGAAAGACGGGTGTTTGAAACCCTTGAAAGTTTCTTCCAGTGGGGTAGGAGAGCTGAGGGGGAAACACACACCTGGCAACCTTTGGTCTACATGGGTAGACAAGTCTAAAAAGCCTGGAACACAAATTTCCACGGCCCTCTAGCAGCTGTGGTGGTGGCTCATCAACCAGAAGTAATATATTTAGCGTTAACTCTGGAAATGTGTACTTGATTCTGACCAAACTAAGCCTCCTAATTTGAATATTATTGTATTTGAAATTTGTTTGTTTCTCATTCTTGTACTGATGTATTAAGTTGTGCCTTAAGGATGCTGCATATCATTGATTAACGTGGGATGGAGGTTTTATGGACATATGGGGGGGGGTCATAGTAATGTGTATTTTGCTCTAGGAGGCTTAGTTTGCACAACAGCAGGAGTCTTATCATGCGAACACAAGTCTCATATACCTGTATACATGACTTGAGGCTACAACACTATGTCTCAGTCTTCTCCCATCTAATATCCTCCAGGTCCTGATCAGAGAACAAGGGAGTTGTAGTCCAAAACATCTGGAGGGCACTAGGTTTAGGAAGCCTGCACTGTCTTCAGAACAATCATGGATTTCCTGCATCTCATTTATTTTTGCCCTGTATGGTCAGAGATGCAACAATAGGCCCAGTACCAGACGTCCATTGTGAATGCTCTGCCCTGTGGTGGATTTCAGCAGGTGCCTGACTGCTCAGGCTATGGCTGGTGGAGACATCTGATTTTTTTTTTTTAAACAGAATTTATTGACATTTTCATAATATAACATAAACCCAACCCCACACCTACAGATAACAAAACAAATACAATACACATAATGTCAGGATTCTTCTTCTTATCTATATACCTTACAAAAAAAAAATTTCTAGTTCTGAATCTTGACGCTTGACTTCCCCCGCCTATACACCTTCGGTTTTAAATGAATATACTATTTCCTTAACAACTTTTCTCTATAAAAAATTTAACTTTACTTAAAAAGAAAAAACACAATTGTCTTAATCTTTGCATTATAACCTAAATCTTAACCAAATATTCTTATAGCTAAACTTATTTCTTCTATCCTTTATCATGCTGCTTTTAACTTAAAATTCAATATCTCCTTACTTATTTAAAATAAACTTGTAATTAACAGGCTTCACACTCCGATCTCGGATACCGTGGCAGACCATTCAGATTATACATTTATTACTTCAACCCACTCCCCTTCTGTCCATTGTCTTTTTCTGTCTTTCACCAGAACCGGATCTCCAATTATCTTCTTCTGGATGTCCACAGATCCAGGCTGCATTCACAACAAACCTTGCATCGAGCTTAAGGATATTCATCCCCTCCATTCTGGGTTTCTCCGTTTCTTTGTGCCATACTTCTTCTTCTTGTAAAAATCTTAATTCCATGTCCCTTGCCCCCAAGCTGCCACCTCGGAGTCTGGATATTGTAAATTTTCCCGTTCCAGGGCTGCCACCCCCAGAAACCGGCCCCCCTTCCATTCGGAGTTGCCCAGCCATCTCAGACCATCCTTCAAACACCTCTCCCAGCTCTTTGCAAAAGTCTGTTTCCATTGTGTAAAACTTTTGAAAAGCCTCTTCTGTGGAAAGTAGGTTCTTTCCATTTACAATTCCACTCAAGACTTGTAGTTTTCGACCAAGCAGTTCCAGTTGAAAGACAGTAAGCATTTCCTCATCCTCCAAATGAGAGTTCAATATCAGCGCGAGCGCAAAGTCCAGCATCTTGGGGAGAAGAGTGGGTATCAAGTTTCAGTTCCTGTCTCTTCCTTCCTTTGTTTCAGTTTTTTCCCACGAAAGTCCAAACCGCCGCCATTTCTCCGATGCCGGAGTATAAAGACCAAAACTTCAAATGGAGATATTTTTTCCCCAGTTAACCCCCGAAGGGAAATCTCAACAGTCTCAGTTTTCAATTTCCAGATACTTTCTGTCAATTAGTGTAGCAGCAGTCACTTAAAGGGTTAATTCCTTTCATCTGCCGAAGGGAGGGAGGCGGGCTGCCTTTCTTCTTTCCCCCAGATCGTTCCAGAGATACAAAGAGTCAATCCATTACTCACCGCCTCTGGGTTCTTTTCACTCACTAAAGACAGGTAGAACTTAGATGCTCATCACAGGCTTTGCCGCCGCAATTTACATCCCGGTTGGGGCATGTCCCCTATAGCCCGGCTCCGTCGCCCCTTCACCCCCACTCCCCCTTTACAGGGGGAGCGGGGGAAGGGTTCGGAGCCACAACGGGCACAGCCGGGGAGCCCAGGGAGCGGGACGCTCTTCCCGCACCCCAACCGGAGCCCCGCTTTGCGGTAGCGGGGCTCCTAACCCCCGGGATGGACTGGGTGCTTCGCAGCCGAAGCAACCCACGACCACCCGCAATGGCGTCAGCCGCCGGAAGTCGGAGACATCTGATTTTGAACCCTTTCTCCATAGATCCAGCACTGAGGGCCTTCTGGCGGTTCCCTCACTGCGAGAAGTGAGGTTACAGGGAACCAGGCAGAGGGCCTTCTTGGTAGTGGCACCCGCCCTGTGGAATGCCCTTCCATCAGATGTCAAGGAAGTAAGCAACTATCCTACTTTTAAAAGACATCTGAAGGCAGCCCTGTTTAGGGAAGTTTTTAATGTTTAATGTTGTATTGTGTTTTTAATATTCGATTGGGTGCTGCCCAGAGTGGCTGGGAAAACCCAGCCAGATGAGTGGGGTATAAATATATTATTATTATTATTATTATTATTATTATTCCTGTGAATTCTATGGGCGGAATTCCTCCTAACTACTATGAAGTTGGCCAACTCTTGTAACTGGAATGGCAGCCTGCCCTTCCCTGTATGGCACCGGCCCTTTCATTGGCATCGGGGTGGTTATTTTCAACTGGCAATGACTAAGTTTGGGCAGCTGGGAGATTTAGATCCCTAGCTAGGGAAAGACCCAAAGTTTGCAACTGCACACATGGGTCATGATCCTTCTCACCCCTGGGCCATGGGAGGCCTCTGGTAAGGTAGACTCTTCCAGTCAACCTGTTTGTGCATTGTGTGGAAGAGAAGGTGTTGGCAGCTGTGTGGTGTTATTGTAGCACTGATGGTCTGCAACATAGAGATCAGTGGGTGGCAGTGGGGTTGGCTGAGATAATTGTGGGAGCGCCTGTAGATGCTGCTATATTAGGGTTTTATTTCTACAGCTATTCTCAACTCTGCTGCTAGAAGTACGTTGAAAGGGGTCGGGGAGAAATTTGATTCAGTTTGCATTTAAATGTAAAGCTTCCTGATCTGTACTTTCCAAAACAATATGCAAACCGAAACAGAGCCATCCTAAAAATTGCATCTCTCGGAATTTTACAGCGCAGTCTTCCAGCCGTGCAATGTGTACAAAAATGCATATAGCAGGAAGTGCATAAGAAATGCCTTCATTATTGAAAATAACATAAAATGCATTGTATCACAGGGAATTTGTTTGCAAAAACATTATGTATATCTCGCTCATGTGGCTGGGTTGCTTTAGACAAAATTGAACACAAAAATGTGTAATTCAGGAGAAATTAATACTAGCATGCTTATGAATTTTAATCAGGTTATATATTGTTGTTGTTGTTCAGTCGTTCAGTCGTGTCCAACTCTTCGTGACCCCATGGACCAGAGCACGCCAGGCACGCCTATCCTTCACTGCCTCTCGCAGTTTGGCCAAACTCATGTTAGTAGCTTCAAGAACACTGTCCAACCATCTCATCCTCTGTCATCCCCTTCTCCTTGTGCCCTCCATCTTTCCCAACATCAGGGTCTTTTCTAGGGAGTCTTCTCTTCTCATGAGGTGGCCAAAGTACTGGAGCCTCAACTTCAGGATCTGTCCTTCTCGTGAGCACTTAGGGCTGATTTCTTTAAGAATGGATAGGTTTGATCTTCTTGCAGTCCATGGGACTCTCAAGAGTCTCCTCCAGCACCATAATTCAAAAGCATCAATTCTTCGGCGATCAGCCTTCTTTATGGTCCAGCTCTCACTTCCGTACATTACTACTGGGAAAACCAGTACAGTATATACAGGTTATATATATCTCAAGTTTGGTTCTTCACATGGACACAATGTTATGTGTTGGGATGGGCAATCTTGTCAATTTCTGTTTTTTTCCACTTTATTATTTTTCCAATCTCAAGTTTGGTTCTCAAACTGGTGAGGAAATGTGAAGAACCAAACTTGAGATTGGAAAAATAATAAAGTGAAAAAAAACAGAAATTGACAAGATTGCCCATCCCAACACATAACATTGTGTCCATGTTACTGGTAGGGCATTGCAGCCGTTGTTCATGGTTGGACCATGGAACCATCCAGTTCTTAATATGATTGTGCTCCTTGTGGCTTTATTTGTAAGTTGCTTTAGCTCTGTCTGCTGTTACCTGTAAGTGCTTTGTTTCAATTGCCACATTTTAGTGCCTTTCTAACGGCTTGCTTTTTCTTGTAAACTGCCTTTGGCATTATTGGTGGGAAGGCAGGATAAAAAATACTTGCTGTAACATATCAGCAAATAAAACATACCTGACTAAGTGGCATACGACAACTTAATAACATGCGAATCACTATGCCAAACAGCTCTGGCTATTTTGGTTGCCATGACATCTCTGGGTGCTATAGACTCTTCTGAGATGTTCCTCAGTCTATCTTGGGGGAAACAGCATTGCCTAGAAGCTGTATAAGCTCATGTTATCTATTTGTTTCTTATGTCCCTAAGACCAGTTTTCGGTGATCCACACCTTGGTTACTTCTGCAGTGCATTGGATATAGGGCTGCCTTTGGAAATAGTCTGGAAATCCCAGTGGGTACAGATTACAGCTGCTGGAGTACTAATTGAGACTATGGGGGACATGATCGTATAATGCCAGGAGGACTGCAGTAGTGATCACTGCCTCCTGTTGGCACTTTTCTAGGCTATTAAGTGTTGATTTTGACCTTTAAAGCCCTTCAGAGCTGCACCCTTCAGTATCTGGAGAATAGTTTCTTTCCATAGCTACCCAGACATTGAGATCACCATTTTAGGACCTTTTCAGAGCAAAATATAGCAGGTAGCAGCATGGAAGCGAGCTTTTTCAGTAGAATGCTTTCCTCCGAGTTGCCCAGCTCGCACCTGCTCCCATTTGTTTTTAGTACTAGGCAGATACCTGTTTAGTTCTCAGGACTTTAAAACTATGCAGTGGTTTCATTATTTAGCTCTGTGAAATGGGATGGTTTCTCTGCTCTCTTGTTTTAAATTGACCTGGCTCCACGGTTTTATTTCTTGTTCTCTGTTTTGAATTGACTGCTTCGATTTTACAGTTGCATTTCCCCCCTGCTTTTCCTGCCTTTTTATTGTAAATATGATCATTTTTATGTTTTAAGCCACACAGCAGACCTTTCTTATAAAGCAACACATAAATAATGCATATATATATATATATATATATATATATATATATATATATATATATATATGCCTGCTGTTCCTTATGATACTTTTTCCATTGCTAGGATTGATTCCTGATAATGGATAGAGATTCTAGGGCAGAGCCTTGGGATGCTGTCAGTCACAATTAGGACCACTCTCATGAACCTTTGATCACTTTTGCTATATTCTGGTGTTGGTTCAGCCACCTGCCTATTATTTTAGCCTTTAACAAGAACACATACTTTCTCCTGCACACAAACAGAAATATAATTCTTTTTTCTCTCTCTTTCTTAGCCTAAATTGGTGCTTGTCTTACCGGAGACCAAGCTATAATAAGCAGTAGTGAATGCCACTTGTACAAAATCGGCATAATATTAATCTTCAGGCTTGTGTATTAACAAAGTATTAAGGAGCAAAAGAGTGTAAAAAAAAATACAACAGGCCCATTGAGCAATATTACTATTGCCATAGCAACAGAGGGGCTCTTCACTGATGAGCTATTGCTGTTTATCAAAAAGCCTTAAGTTTTCCATTCTGCCGCTTTATTTTACTTTTATTTTCCAGCCCTTTAGCCTTCCCTATTCAGTGAAAGGAGCACGTTTGATTAGATTTCTTTTCCCCGTTATGAGAAATGGCATCTGTGTCTGCTTTTGTATATTGGTTCAGTTGTGCACATCATCAACATGACTGGAATTTTTATTTACAATTTTGGCGTAATGTGGCATTGTGGCTATTACGGTTTCATTGTTGGGGTGACAGTAGTTCAGTGACCAGAGGTATTTATAAAACGGCAATGGGAAGTGTTTACTTGACTGGCACCCTGACCTTAAGTTAATTTAATTGGCAGCTAAGTCTCGCTGGCTTAAATCTGAGAGCACAAACCAAAAGGACACTCCCAGAAATAGAATGAATGATGCAGATGATTGCTGGGTAAACACAGGAAATGGAGGTCTGGAAAAAGGAGGAGCCCATATTAAATGAAAACCTGCCTTGGAAAATGGTTAGGACTGAAATGACATCAATAAAACCAGTGGAACTGACTGACGAGGAAGAGATTGCTGAAAGGTGGGGCATTTGCTTTTGAGAGGGAAACTCCCTGCTATTAAGTTGGCTTCTCTGAAACAGGGTTTAAGGAAGATAGAATGTGTAGAGATAATGTGGGGAAGAACCAACCAAGAAAAAGTTTATTTGACAGTTGATATAAAGGCAGCTTATTATATCCTAGAAGGAGCAGTTGGCCATTTGGTAGTTTCGTTTTTGTAATAGAATATGTTGTCAATAACCCTTTGAGAGCAATCATACGCTCCTTGGGAAAGTGCCTGAGGGTGGTAGGAAGTGCCCGTTCTCTCTTTCCATGGACAGAGAATGATGTCCACAAGTGGAAGGCTCCCCAGTGGAGCAACTGAAGGCTCTGCTGCGGTTGTTCTGCCACCAGCCATGGTCTGAGGGCAGAAACAGGATGTTCCAGGGATGTGTCAGAGGAGGCTCCATATATCTGCTGGATCTAACAGCCCTCTTGTCCACATGCCTCCCATTCACTTTAATAGAATTGAAGAGTTGGAAGTAACCTTGAGAGTCATCTAATGCAGGAATCCTGCCCACAGCCATCCCTGAGTAGGCTCAAACCACCAACCAGTCATGCAGTAACCCATTTTGCTCCCTGAGGTGCTCCCAGAAGGGTAAAATAATATTCCAGGCCTGGGGCTGACAGGAGAGGAACTTTTAAAGGCTAAATGGGTTTACTTCCCCCCCCTACCCACCCATTAGGCACGAGCCAGCAGGGCTTAAAGAACAGCAGTTTCTTCATCACAGAATCTCCACTTGATTATTACTTTGCCCACCCAAATTTTCCAGAAACTTCATAACACATCGTATGAAAGTCCTTAAGGAAGGTTCATATTATTGTCCCTTCATTACTGTCTTGGGACTCAGGCTGAGAGATACTGGGTTTTGTATACAGGTGGGTAGCCGTGTTGGTCTGCCATAGTCAAAACAAAATAAAATAAAAAATTCTTTCCAGTAGCACCTTAGAGACCAACTAAGTTTGTTCTTGGTATGAGCTACTGTGCTACTGGAAAGAATTTTTTATTTTATTTTGTTTTGGTTTTTGTATGTTGGGGTAGAGCTAACATTTTGACTTCTAGTGTCTATCTCATGCCCTGTCTTCACCACTATGCTTCTCCAGCTATGACTGTGCCTTAAAGAAGAAGAAAAAATTAAGGCCAGACTTTCAATACTTC
The DNA here is from genome assembly GCF_009819535.1 of Lacerta agilis. Classification (NCBI taxonomy): domain Eukaryota; kingdom Metazoa; phylum Chordata; class Lepidosauria; order Squamata; family Lacertidae; genus Lacerta; species Lacerta agilis. The sequence goes on from NC_046321.1 coordinate 64,252,311, forward strand.
ATATATTAATTTGGAATGACATCTTCCCTCCCACCCCGGGTCTGTCTTCTAAGAGAATAATTGACAGGCTATTAGCCACACATCCTTAGACATTGGATGTGCCTGAAGTTTGAATGCTGTTTTTGATGCTGTTCCTGATAAAACTATCCTGGGGGGATATTTAGTCCATCTTGAAAGACTGCATTATGTAATATTTCAGGTTTTCCTTCTCTGAAGGTAGGCTCTTATAGTGACAGAATCAGCTTCCAATATTTGCATCTTTTAAAGACCAGAAAGTTTACTGATGCTAACAAGGTGACTAGTTGCTGACTGAAGAGGAACCCCAGTGACAGTCCAATTAAGATGCTGCATACTGCCTCCAGTAAGCTCCAGCTTGCTTCTAATTTTAGAACGGAGAGTGAGAGTGAGGTGAGAAAATGGGAGAAAGGAATTCACAAAACAGGTCTGAATTCTGGTACTTGGGCTGTGTAAGATTGCTTTGCACAGGTAGCTCGGAAATGGCTGTCTTTTGTTATGCCAACATTAGGCTTGGGAATAACTATGCTACAGCACTTTGGTGAGGAATGAGAGGCAAGGTCCATAAGGAAACCTGGGACTGACACAAGCCGGTTTTGATGATGCAGAGCGAATCAGTGCTCTGATATCTCATTAGGCTGCTGCGGATGGTGCTGTGATTTTGGATAAAGTGTAAATCGATGTCTTGACTGTGTGCCAGATGGTGGGAGGAAAGTGAAGGGCACGTTAGACAGAGCATCCTTAGCTCACCCTTTCCTGATTAATGCCCCGAGAGTACTGTGTGATTGACACAGAGTATTTCTTCCTTCATCCTTAAGAGGGTGAGTCGCAGAGGAGCCTTTCCCAATGTGAGAAACTCATGTCCAATCAAGGAATGAGAAGAAAACTCAAGCTGTTTTGTAGAATAGCTTTGAGCCTCTGAATCATCTATGTGTGCTCAGCATAGGCAGCTGAACATTACCCCAGTTATCTAGTTTCAACAGGCATTCACTATTGCCCACAGATGGCCTAAAATGGTCAGTGCCTTGCATGCCCAAGAGTGTGGATCCAGAATTGGCCTCCACATTCACTTACAGACTCACTTAAAACGAGTGAACGCCAAGTAAGATTGTCTTCCATGAAAACGGTCTTAACAGTGAGTCCGTAAGTGACTGTTGAGGCCAATTCTGGATCCACACATCTTTCCACAGTGGGGACATAGAATTCTGGGTGGGAGTTGATCATGGTGAAGGCAAATGTGCCTTTCCTCTTAGCTCGTTTCTCCTTTTTGCCCTGAGTTTGTGCTTCTTCAAAGTCCACAACACACACACACACACACACACACACACACACATATCTCAGAAGGCATTGCTTTCTAAGTCCGGGTCAAAAATCCTCATGGGTGAAAAGCTAAAATGACAGGAAGGAGGCCAGCTTAGAGCCCCCATCTGCAACATTACCACTTTCAATATTCAGAAGTTGTTGTTTTTTCTTTTACTTTGGAGAACATTCCAATATGCTATCATCCACCTACAGTCTGAGATGATACAGTCCAGCAATAGTTTCATTATGTGCTGAGTTGCTAGAGAGTGTCTAAGAACAGATTTTTTTAAAAGCAATGACAAAGTAATCTGTTTTCACCCTTTGGTATAAATTCCTTGCATATGAACTAATGGGCATTATTTACAGGAACACTTTAATGAAGAACAGTTTTTTGAAGTTGCTGTATCAGAAGAACATAAACAGGTGGACTTCAAATGATGAACACTTTGCTAGCTATTTACAATTTACAATATAATTTTGTGGGGTAACCATTTCCCCCACACTGATATTTGAATTCATATTTTTTCAGCAGTGGCAATCTCCTTTTCCTATTCCCCCCCTTTCAATGATTTGATATTAAGACTGATGGACATTAGACAGAGAACCTTGCAGCTGACTTGTCACTCAAAAATACGAGGATATATCATCATCAACATTCTGCAAACATGGTATTGGCCCATATTGTTTAGGTATTAAATTGTTTTTAGCATACTGTTGTTCGTCTCCGGACAATAAATGCGTACTCCTCAATAGAGGTTTGCTGGAAATTGATATAAATCCAATTCACACAGCTGGCTGTATGCCTCTTTTTCTTATGCAGGGATTGTTTTGCTTGAATGCAGTGAATTGGATATTTCTTTAACACAGCTTGGCATCTCAGAATTGCCTCAAATACTGAAAATGCTGATCCTCCGACAAAGCCTCTGCGGTGCTCAGCCTAAGCTTTCCTCGGCCCTTTCCTTACATATTGGATTGATTATTTTCTCCTGGAAATTATGGATTTCCTTCCAGAGCTGACAGTCAGAGATGGCAACTGCCTTAGACAAACTGTCAAATGTCAGTGCCTTCTGGCATGGAACCTTGTACAAAGTGTTTCTTAAGGTTTTGGCAAACCAAGCACTCACCCACATTTGCTACCAGTGGCACAACCTGCAAGAAGACACTCATTTTATTCTCCTAGTATGTCATGTGTTCTGGGTTACCGCACTTCCCTTTTAAGGGATAGCCTGAATATCCTAGTATACTGAGTCTGGACTGTGCCAGTTCACAATGCAAGTTGGGAGCTTACTTGGCTGAAAGCTTCACCATCAGCTCCATGTCTATCATGTCAGACAAAAACCAAAGCTAGAACAGTGTTTCCCAACCTTAGTTCTCCAGCTGTTTTTGGACTACAACTCCCATCATCCCTAGCTAGCAAGACCAGTGGTCAGGGATGATGGGAATTGTAGTCTGAAAACAGCTGGAGACCCAGGGTTGGGAAACACAGTGCTAGAACCTACCTCACAGGGTTGTTGTGGATACATAATGAGCAGAAGGGAGAACTATGTGTGCTACCTTGAAGTCTTTGGGATAGTGCAAAGGATAAAAAGCAAAGCTTGAAAGGGAAAGAGTTACACTCTGAATATATTTAATGGCTGAAGTATCTTGGGGAAACTTCAATAAACTTAACGCAATTAAAAATACATACAAATAAATTCATGAACAATCTGTGGTTCTGTGAATCTGCCTTGAAATGTGAAGTTAATGCTGTTTATCCAAGTTCAGTTATTAGTTCCCATAGAGTAGACCCTTAAAAACTGGGCCATCCTGTTCTTTACAGACTTGTTTATATGCCCATTTATCCCAAGATAACAATCCCCTTAACTAACTTCAGCCTTGGATTTGTTGATTCAGTTAAGAAGAGTAAATCAAGTATTGAAGAAGGCAACAAGCTTTGGGATAACCGCAGGCTGTTTTTAGTTATTATTATACATTTTTGGAGAGGCCCAGTGAAAAATACTTTGCAGAACCAAAATTGGCTTAAGGTCACAATTCATAACAAGCACAGTGATCCAAGAGTAATCTAAGTTAGGAAACATGACCAATTAGACCTGATCAGTTTCTCCTGGAGTTTCCTGCCCATGTAAGCAAATCGAAGATGTTTGTGTGGGAGAACAATGGCACATCAACAAACTTGCACACAGAATTGGTATCTAAGAACAGTGTAAAGAAAGTTATGCTAAGAAAGCAATAATGAATGCAAGCTGGCAAAGAACAATCCATTTAGAAAAGAGCCGCAATTTCACATTTTGTGCCTGTGTTTTCTAGACCAGTGGTTTTCAGACTGTGGTCTAGAAAAACATTAGCTCCACTGGAATTGGAGTGGGTTGCAGTATATTCTCCAGAATCCTCTGCGTATTTCCCTCTGCAGCACAAAGGTTTTCTATGGCAGACTTGCAAAGAGTTTCTAAGTAGATAAAAGCCCTATCCAGAAGTTATACCTGCACATAAGATCTGCACATGAGTGAGGAGTAGGGCCATGCTAAGTAACCATGCTCCCAACATCACTCACACTCACTAGCACTACAAATATCTACAAGGAGGGAGCCTTGGCACATACACTTGTATGCACAAAGATACCCTCTCTGCAGATGTTCACCATCCATGGATGGATGCCAGGCTATGGGGCTAGTCATTGGAGCACTATACATTGACACAACCCTTTTAATGCATTGACCTTACTTGCAAGTATAACTTCTGAATAAGGCTTGTGAAAATGTGAAAAAGTGTCTGTGAAGCCAGAAGTTATGTTCCAGGCAGATTTTCATCAAAGTACATTATTTTTTTAGTAGGGCAAAATCACATCAAAGCCACCCAAATCAGCTATGCAAATGCAATGTAAGGTTGCATTTACATTAAAGGATCCTAACTATATTGGCACATTCTGATTTATAGGACTAATAACACCCAACCCATTAACTGCAACTAGAGAAATAATGAGCCTTTGTAAGCTCAAATCATTTCCAGGGATCAATCTATCAATATCAACAAGGCACAGTGTTTCAGGAAGCACCATAGGTTTAGCAAGAGACATGGTTGGTGAAAGATCAGGTGCACACTAGAGATAGTTCACTAGGTCTAAATAACTTTTAATTTAATTTTATTTTTAAATAATTTTTTATCATTTTATACTAAATTACTACAAAAAAATAAAATATACATTTACATACATTTTTCAAATTTGTCTAACATTGCCGTGACTTCCCTCAGACCTTCCACATGGCATTCAAAATCATATCTTAATATTATACTCCTTTAATCTACCATTGCTTACATTATCATAAATCTCTTACTCACTCTACCTACCATAATTACAATAATATTTCTACATACTAACCAAAGCTTCTTGAAGTCCTATTAGTGTATTCAACTGCGAATTGTTTGTCAAATAGTTCGTATACTTTAACCAGTCTTTGATGAATTAAATAACTTTTAATTTTAATGACTGTTTGAAGGGGGGAAGTAGATCTGTGAGGGACAGAAGAAGTCTGAAAAACAGCAAAGGTGATAAATGATAGGTTTCATTAAAAAAAGACCAATACAAGGCCAAAAGGTTTATTGCCATACAAGACAATAGGGGTGTACATTGGATTTGGACAAATCCTGAACTGACACAGGGTGCTTTGGACTGTTTCAAAGTCTGCTTGTGCACAAGTAGAAGCTCTTGGAAGTGCTCCAAATCAAAGGAGTGTTGTGGGCTGATCTGGAGATTTGGATCTTTAAAAAAATGCTGCAGAAAAGTGTGTCTGCAAAAATCAAAATATTTTCCCTAAATGTATGGAGCATTTACAGAAAACATCAGCATTGGGTGCAGGGTTGGAGAGCTGCTTTGGAACTGACAGATCTAGGTTCAAACCACAGGGAGAAAAACTTATCTTTTTTAACACTGATTTTTTTGGGTGGGGTGAGGGGGAGAACTAAATGTGCCTAGCATGCATGCACACACACACAGAAAATTCCTCAACCTATTTATTACTTGGCAGATTTCTTAGCTAGGAGTACATTTATACGCTGCTGATTATTCAGAATTTTTTTTAGGCTGTGTACATAAAAACAATCCAAAGAAAATGGGATTGCCCATAAAACAATTGGGGAAATTAAGTGAACCCCTTTTTAATCTCCAAAGTCCAAGGCTGTTCTTCAGAAATTTGGCAAGTTCCATCCCCTCAGGAGGGATGGCCATTCCTGCAAATTTCATCCACTTTTGCAAAAAAAGAAAAAGAAAACATTTATAGATGGTTCCCTTCTGGACACCCTCACACACATTTTAAAAGTGCCCAGCACCCTCCTCACAAACCTGTTTGTCTGCAGGTGACACATAGTCAAATGGGACAACAATGTGTGAAAAATTCACCCAATTCTGTAAAAAAAAGGGAAGTATAGCCATTTTGTCCGTCCCCCGCATAATAGTGAAGGAGGAAAACATTAAGCTTCATTCCTTCTCCCCCACCCCCACCCCACCCCCAAAAAATCAGTATTCAGATTTGAACCCTGAGTCAAATCAGACATCCTCTGAAACACTGAATCAGGGTCGAAACTCAATATTGTGTCCGGTGTACACTCCTAAAAAGAACAAACCTGGACGGCTCTATCAATCTGCTGGTATTTAGTGCAAATGCTCATTCACCCCATTGCATTCAGTGCAAACATAGCTGTCTGGTGGTGCTGACAGCATTTTTACAATCTGCCTTCAAGGTTCCCTATTTGCCTTAGGCTATATACTATGGCAGCAGCCTTATATCTTGGAAGAGAACTATCCCAATACAACTGCAAGTGGCAGTTGGTTTCAAATGGAGAATAAGCAGGAGGGTGAGAGCTGCAGCTGGAGACTTCCTTCCTCTGCCCTATCACTTCCTTCCCCCTCTCCCCTGCAACCCTCTCCCCAGTCCATTCCCCCTGCCCCCTGCTGTTGCGTAATGGCCCATATCTGAAGACACAGATTGGCTGCTTAATGCGCCAGTTTGGTTTCAGCTGTAAGAATGCAAAGAACCAAGTCTTTAGGATTGATTTGCCACTGAATTCCACACACACACACACACACACCCCACAATACATCAAGGTGAATTTCAAGTTTCCTCCTCAGGCGAAAAACGTCTGAGGAATCTCAAGCGGGGTAGGTGGGAGAAGAGAGCTGATAAGACCAGCAACATTTGAACGCAGCAGGGGGTGCTGGCTGAGACTGAGCTCCTGCTGAGATTCAGTTTTTATTAGTACAATGTCAGCTTTGGGGCTTCTGGCTGATTTCAGAAGACACCATTGCTTGCGGACACCCTTGGCTCAGAAGCTGTGGAACTGAAGGGTTTGCCATACTTTTCCATAGATTGCTGGCATCTTTCTGTAGTTTGTTTTTAAATTTCCCCTCAAATCTAAAATCTATAATCCAGGGACCCAGAGGAACGAATAAAGATTTACAAGTCAAATATAATGGCACGGAGAAAATACATGAATTTGAGGAGAAATGTACCCTCAACTTGCTTGCCTTCCCTCATGGAGTCCTATGGGTTCTCCTGTAGGACTGTGTGTGCTCTGCACTAAAAAAGGGGGGGGGTTAAACCATCTCCCCCCGCCCCCGCAACTCTAATTTTGTGTCAAGAAAAGTTGGATTCTGCAGCCTGTATCAGTTATACCAAATGATAAATTTCTCATGTTTTGCATAATTTAGTATCTACTTTTATTATAATTTAGCTTGGGTTTTGCTGGTCATGAGTAAGTACCGGTATCTATGCAAGGCACCGAGGCCTCATCCTGAACTATTCAGAATCTTATTTACTCATCCCCTCTGGTTTCTGAGATTTCAAGAAGCATTGCCAGCATGTCTCCAGACCTATCTTTGCAGCCATAAGGGCTACACACACACACACACACAGAGAGAGAGAGAGAGAGAGAGAGAGAGAGAGAGAGATACGTAGAGTATGAGAAAGTCAAATCCAATTCCAAGTTGGATATCTTTCCTACTCAAATGAAAGAGCAGATAGTTTTAATGTATTAAAGCAACTTAGAATCTGATTCTATTTTGCCATACACAATTATACACTTTCTACCTCTGGACTGTAGGCTTTGCAACCAACTTGGCAATACAGTAAAATGTCATTGATCCACAGACAGAGGATGGAGCGAGGGTCTACAAGAATATAAATAGGTGAAGATCAGTTACACACACACACACACACACACACACACAAACTATTGCAACTAATATCGATCTATTCCTAGGAAAAAGGACAGCTTTCTTGTTTATTTATTTAAAAGAGTTCATCCCATAGGCAGGGGCCACCATGGAAAAGGCCCTCCTCCAGCTTGCTGCTTGATGAACTTCTGCAGGACATGTCATGATTAACACAGCCTCCTCCAAAGTTCTTCATGAATGGGAAGTCTATATAGGAGAAGGCAGTTTCTAAGTTCTTTAGGACTTTAAAAGTCAATAACAAAACTTTAGTTATATGTGCACAGTAGGATGCTCCACTTAGCAAACTAGCTGCTGTATTTTGCACCAGCTGCAGCTTCCAAAACAACCTTAAGGGAAACACTATTGCATTGCAATAGTCCAGTCTTGAGGTTACCGATGCATGGTTAGCTAGGTTATCTGATCCAGGAACGATTGTAGCTGACCAAGCAACCAAAGTTGGTAGAGGCTGCTCCAAGCCACTATGGTCAATTGGGGTGGCAACGACAAAGATGGAACAGGGAGCACCCCCCAGACGATGTACCCATTCCTTCAGTGGGAGTGCAACCCCATCCACAGCAGATCCACTTCCCAGCTCCCAGATGTGTGAATGACACACACACAGGGCCTCCATGTTGTCAGGATTCAGTTTCAGCTTATTGACCCTCATTAAGCCCCTCATTGCATCCAGAAACCACTCCAAGGCTTGCACAGCCATAGCTGATTCCAATGTAACACAGAAACAGAGCGTCATCATTGATGACACTGCACACGACACTGTGGCACATGCAGAGGCAGTGCCTCTGCTGCTGCTTACAAGGATATGCAAGGGGAGTAGAGAACCTCTTCTGCTTTGCCACGCAGCCTGCGTGTTCCAGTTAGATCTACAGCCACACGGGTGGTGCTGTGGTCTAAACCACTGAGCCTCTTGGGCTTCCCAATCAGAAGGTCTGCGGTTTGAATCCTCGTGACGGGGTGAACTCCCATTGCTCTATCCCAGCTTCTGCCAACCTAGCAGTTCGAAAGCACACCAGTGCAAGTAGATAAGCAGGTACTGCTCCGGCGGAAAGTAAGCAGTGTTTCCGTGCACTCTGGCTTCTGTCATGGTGTCCCGTTGCACCAGAAGCAGTTTAGTCATGCTGGCCACAGCACCTGGAAAGCTGTCTGTGGACAAACGCCGGCCCCCTTGGCCTGAAAACGAGATGATTGCCACAACCCCATAGTCACCTTTGACTGGACTTAACTGTCCAGGGGTCTTCTACCTTACCTTTACCTTTACCTTACAGCTACCACTCTCAAGAGCTGGGTCTTGGGAAAGAAGGTATTGCAACCTGTCGTGTCCACACTGATCACACTCTTCCTCTTCCTGAAAGCAGTGTCTTCTGCTGCTGAATACTCAATGAACTGAATGAAATCCACAGATGTACGTAGAAATGCTAGCTTTTTGTAAGAGGTTATTTGCTATTTGTGCAAACAGATTAAATATTTAGTTGCAAATATGCTCCCTTTTCTATCAAGAGCTTAGAAAGTAGGAAATTAGATTATCCACCAATGCATATTACATCGTCCTTACAGCTATGTAGATGTCTGGATGTTTGGGGAAACACGATCTCTTTGGGCTGTCCAAATAAGTCCAATCACTATGCCTTTAGAGGTGTATTTATACAAGAGACAGAAAGAGGTGTCTGCAGATAGCCTGCTCCAGTTTTAATTATGCACAAAAGATGTGTGCAACAAGTGGCCTGAGGCAGTGCATAGAGACATACGGTACATTTCCGTCTGCTTGTACAATGTATGCATTTGATACACACACACACACACACACACACATATATATATATATATATATAGCTGGAGCCTCTTAGAATGGCTAAGCCTATGTAAAAACACCAGAAGACTATGTAAAAAACAGAGCAACAGAGAAACAGTACAAACCAAGTTAGAGCTGGTGGTTAAAATTATCATTTAAAAAGCCAATGCAAATAAAAAGTTATTGCCAGGCACTCTGCAAACTTCTGTGGGTGCCACAACTGTAAACGCTTTTTCCTGGGCCCCAACCACAGGTCATCCTACACTTTCAGAGGAAAGATGTCCAAGGTCTTAATCAGCTTCATTGGGACTAAGTGCAACTCACAGAGCTTAGATCTGATCTGGTATGTTTCTGTGGATAAAACTAATGCATTAAGTTGAGGGTCACTGATTGTGAAATGAGTGAGATACTATGTTCATAATTATCATATTTGGAAAATAACTAAGTTATGGTAAAACAAGATCAATATGACCGTTTTCCTTTCTGAACTGTAATTTGCTTGCTATAATGAGAGTGAAAAGCAAGGTCAGGATGGGACCTGTATTTGCCAAGCAGAGAGGATGCAGTAATAAGGCAATCTAGTTCTAAAGGGCTGGGATTCATTATGCTGATTGGCTGAGCAGATGGTAAGTGTAATTCAATGCAAAATTATATAGAATAATTAGTCTAGGATCAAGGAACCATCCTGAGAAATGCATGCTTATTGTTAAAAGGAACACTTATGTAATCAGGTAAGGGATTTGCAAGCTGTTGCACAGCAAATAATCGAAAACTGTCAGTGCAGTCTAAGCCCAAAGCGAAGAAGTAAACAAGAAACAAGGTGAAGGAGAGAGAGGGAGAGGAGGCTGTATTTGACAAAAGCTGAGCACAGTACACAACCATTTGAAATACCGCTGTCAGTATTGATAATTGTAGCAGAGAAAAGGCATCATTACCTTAAGAAGGATGCTGTTTAGGACAACAAAGATGATGCCAAACCTTAGAAGAAAAAAATATTTCCCCCTATGAAATAGTTGAATAGTTGATAATAAAGGACCTGTTTACTATCTATTAGATCAACAAGATTTTATAGGGGTTTGTAGAATGCTTTTTTTTTTAAGTGACCCTCTAAGACCCGGACACAGAATTCACTGTCACCACTGGGAGTTTATGGGGTATTTCACATGGGAAGAGACCAGGTATATAGGACAAAATTCTTTTTCCACTGATGTAAGTGAGGATTTCTGTTATTTGCTGACTTTTGTGAAGTATCCCATTTGTATTCACAAATGAGTCCAAGAGCCATATGCTTCAGAGATCAGTGCAGAGATTGGGAGAAGACTGAGGACAGGACTACAGTTTAAAGGTCTTGTCCTACAAGGCACGATGCACCATGAGTTTTATAGGCTTTCAGTTCTGGCCATAGTAATTATTTCACAATAGAGCTGCTAGTTTTGTGCTAAGCTGTTGCATGCTTTTTGGCAGATTCTCCCCCGACCCCCTCAAACACATCCAAAGTAGATAATTCGTGATAAAGAACAATTCATAGAATCATAGAGTTGGAAGGGACCCCAAGCGTCATCAAGCCCAGCCCCCTGCATTGCAGGAATCTCAGCTAAAGCACCCGTGACAGATGGCCATCCAACCTCTGCTGAAAAACCTCCAAGGAAGGAGACTCCACAACCTCTAGAAGGAGACCATTCCACTGTTGAACAGCTCTTACTTTGAGAAAGTTTTTTCCGAATGTTTAGTTGCAATTTCCTTTCTTCTATCTTGAAGCCATTGGTTTGAGTCCTCCCCTCTAGGGCAGGAGAAAACAAGCCTGACAACCTTAAATGTAACACAGCATTACATGTACTCACCAGGTATGGAAATCTGCAGCAATATCATGGTTTCCCAGAGTTCCCTGTGAAGAGGGATTGGTTGATAAACCACTCTGTAATTGTAGCTCTTCCAAGGGGAATAGGGGTCTAAGCTTCCATAATTCTTTGGGCAAAGCCATGGCTGAACTTTAAAGTGGTATCATAGCACTTTAAATGTATGGTATGGATGTGGCCTTACTCATCCCAACTGAGGGTGCACAGGTTTTCAGTCTTATTTTCCTTCTTCACTAATATCCCCTGTCCAACATTTCTGTATTCTAAAACATATCACCAGTGTTTCCAATGAGAGCAATTAATGCCCAAACAGAAAAAGAGCGAAACTAATCTGACCACAGAAAGTGAAGCCATTTTTATTTACAGATTCCTTTTCCTTGTGGCAGAATTAAGATACATTTTTTAAAGGTGATGCTCTCTTTCAAATTCCACGCACTTGTTTGCAAATAGAAATAAATGAAACTCCTGGCCTCATAATTCTGTTTTGAGATATACAGTCACGTTTACCTTGGCATGGTCCTTGCATCCACCAATCAGCTAATCAAAAAGCAATACACCTGCCAGCTGTGTTTATTTCCTTACCGGCATGCATAATGCCCTTTTCAAGAGGGTCAGCGCAAATAGTGTGACTAGATGATTCATTTATCACACAGGAATTGCTGTACCACCAGATCCAATTCGTATTAATTACATGGCCACGCTTACAGAAATTTCTTTCAAACAGGTAATCAGCATGGCCAGCGCCCCTGTTCCCAGTCACCATTTTTGAGATAATCAAAATAGATGGCTCTCATCAAATGTTGTCGCTTTTCCTCTGGCAGCACATTTCTACAATATATATATGTAGGTCCTCATCTGTTTTCTGAGATGATAGCTTCAGTCTCTTTTTTCTGCCCAAGAATCTTGAAGGGTCAGACAAGAGTTGGAGAACACGTTATAGGATTCCAGAGGGATGCTGTGAAAGGGGGCCTCTCCATCCTGGGTCATCTTACACCTAGTCATAATGCACTGGAGAACTCACTGGGTGGATTGGGGCCACAGTTATAGCTCATCGTGACAAGTTTTGCTTGAAGTGGCAAGTGAAAGTGCCTTGCCTTTTTGCATCTGGGCACCTCCTAGCTTAAACATTGCAATGGCCAGAGAAAACCTGAATTACTGTTTGTTCTGATTGAGCACTAAAGAGCAATTTTTCCTGGGGGAAAGCAGCAGAGCTAGAGGAAGGGTGGATAAGCCCTTTATTTGCTATCACACCTGGTTTTTAGATATCAATATTTATCGTCCATAAAGAATCCCCCCTTTTCATCTTTAAGACCTTAAGCATTCCAGAAAACATTAGGTTAATCCTTCATCCTAGACTATTGTCAATCTTTTCTATTTGCCAGTCTCACCACCCACAAAATTTTCAATCTCATTGTGTAATATAATCTTTTTTTATATGGAGGCCTATGACTAAAAGCAATAAAGTCTACATGTATAATCATTATTGCTTAATTTCATCTAGTCAGCATTAATTACTTCTAATTGCCTATTAGAATCTTAATATCACTATGGGGGGGGGGAGAACCAACACTTTGAACGACAATGGAGCTGTTCAACAGAAACATTCTTTGTTGAGGAGAGGCATACATCAGCTCCTATCGGCCTCAATCACAGTGAGCATGGCCTATGGTCAGGGATGATGGGTGTTAGGATCCAACAACATCTGGAGAGCCATGGGTTAGCCCAGAGTTTCCCAAACTTGGGTCTCCAACTGTTTTTGAACTACAGTTCCCAGCATTAGCTAGGGATGATGGGAGTTGTAGTCCCAAAACAGCTGGAGACCCAATTTGGGAAATCTGGTATTAGCCACTTCCTGCCAAGTCAGCCAAATTTGGTGGGCAGCATCATGTTCTCATTCTCACATTCACAATTTGCAACTTGCTTCTCTTTGAAGACTAGGAGAGCTCAGGGAACAGAAGCAGCTTATACACAGGAATGAATAACTGAACAGTTCTTAGAATAATCTGGGAAATATCCTGGTTCTGCCTCTCTGTATATCATGCTCAGGTTCCCCCACCTCCCTGCTTCAAAAAAACAACAACCCTTTCCTAGTGTGATATCCTGCTCCATTTAACATCCAGTCTAAAATATTATTGATTAACAGCAATACTCGAATCATGAAGTTGCTTCAGTTGATGTACCAGTAGCAATGTACACACAGAATACTGGGTTGTCCTGACTTTGCAGGATGCAGTCTAGTTTATGCTCCTTCTCACTTTGGGTTCACATCTGCACATACATCATTTGAAGGCTGACTGTTCTGATGATGCATGTCATAGTTGGAAGACTGTGGCATCAAATGATGACTTGTATGTGTGAAAAAGCTATTCACTGATCAGATACCACTCATGGAATTTCTGCGTCATTTTTGCAATCTCCCAGAATCATGCTTTTTGGTAGAGTTGACTCACACACACTTCACTGTGAGTTTCCAAATGATGCAAGTGAAGTACATCAGCAATCTGTTCCTCATGGGAATTTGCAACATGAGGACCACTTTGAAAATTTGACTCTCTCTCTGATTTTCTCATTTCTCTCACTTTCTATTTATTTTTTTAATCGCCCCATCACTGACGAGATGCAGTTTGTGAATCCCAATTAGGGTGGCCAAATACAAAAAAGGATAGGGCTCGTGCATGTTAAAAAAGGGAAGGAATTTCAGCAAATGTAGCTTGTCATGCTTGAAGACTAGTGATGTATGTGTATACAAAGGAAGAGATGTGTGGTGGTGGCAGGTGACTCCCTACGGAGAGGGACAGAAGCAGAAATGTGTGGAATGACTCATGGCTTCAGTTGTCTCTACACAAATGTACAGAGCAAGGGAAACAAGCAAGAAGAACTTGAGATGTTAATACAGGATGGCAAATACTACCTAATAGGCATTACTGTGTCCAGTTCTGGGCACAATAATTTAAGAAAGATATTGACAAGTTGGTGCATGTGCAGAGGAGGTCAACCAAGATGATCAAAGGTCTGGAAACCAAGCCTTATGAGGAACTTCTATTGAGGGAATTAGGTATGTTTAGCCTGGAAAAGAAGAGACTGAGAGGAGATATGATGACCATCTTCAATATCTCAAGTGCTGTAACAAGGAGGATGGAGCAACCGTGTTTCCTCTTGCTCTGGAGGGCAGGACCCGAAACAATGGCTTCAAATTATAAGAAAGGAGATTCTGACTTAACATCTGTGTTCCATGACCAGCTGATTATCACTTGGTGACACAGAAGTCCGCCTTGGATTATAACATCCATCTTCTTGAGTTCCACTGCTTGGGTAGGCAAAGACAATAATGGCCTCTAACTGCATCTTATAAGCTTATAGGTTTACCTTCTGACTCTTACATTTTTAATATTTTGTTATATGCTGCTCTGTTTTATTTGTGATAATCCAGTTGCATTTTGTTTTTATCCAGTTTTTAGAAAATGTTACTCAGTGTTGTTGTTTTTTATGTTAGCCACTTATAGGTTACAAGCACACCCATAGTAATTTATCTTATTTAGATTAACACTTCTTTATAGCATTTTTAAAATAGTTAACAACAAAGATACTAAAATCACAATATAAAACATGCAACAAATACAGTAATAATATCCCAGGGAAGAATAAAATAGCAGCTGAGCAGGCACATAGGTGATCCTGCAAGTAAACTGGTCCGAAGCCGTTAAGGACTTTATATATTGTTGTGAGTTTGTGGGTGCCAGACCCCTAAATTCCTGGGTCAAGTAAGTGTTGGAATTTAATCAAGACTTGGGGTATTAAACTGGATGCTTACTCTTCTAATTCCTGGATCCGTCAGGTTTTAAAAGCTAATGAGAAGACAGGTTAGCCTCCTGGGTGATGTGCCATTAAGAAAGCAGAGCATTAAAGGGCTTGTAGGTAAAGGTAAATGAGTGGGGGGGGGGCCCTTCCTCAACAAATAAAGCCAGAGTTTAGAGAGCTGAAGAGAGATGTGACCTAGAAGGAAAGCAGTAGCCTGGAGGGTGGGGAGATCAGTGTTAGAGAGCGATGCTTGATGCCTCTTTGAACCCAAGGCTGCGGCTATGGGAGAAACAAGACCCTTTTGAGGTGATGCTGCTACAAACCGCTCCATCATAGGCTCAGATATTATACATACGTTATGTAAATAACCCATATATCATAAATTGCACTGCGGTCTCCACTGTGCCTCATTTCCAAAAGGAAACACGAACCTGGGGGAGCGCCTGGAAGCCCTGGAATCTCATAGCACTCAGAGACTGGCGCGGCAAGCCACAGTATCAAGAGTAATATCCTGAACTTGGCCTGGTAACAGATGGGCACACAGTGCAGCTCTTTGGGCCTGGTCGTAATATGCTGACAGGGTCTCATTTCTGTTAGCAACCGTGCTGCAGCATTCTGCACTAGCTGCCGTTTCTGGAGCAGTGCAAGGGATGCTCCGAGTCCACATAGAGTGCCCTGAAGTCAATCAATCCTGCGGCCACCAATGCCTGAACTGCTAGCCTACAGTGTGGAATGGGAGTGCAGAGAGGAATTCATACCTGTCTGGTGGGGCAGGGGTTATGGAGCTCTGAGGAACTGGTGTGGGGGAAGCCCTTAAATAATTCACACCGCCCAAGGCAAAATGCTATACAAGCCGGAGTAAAACTTGTGTCCCTTTCATTATTCACAATCCTGACATGGACTTGCACTTACACAGCCTGTCCCTTGGAACGGCTTCCTTATCATGCTTTGCGGTCTGCATTTTAAGTGCGGGGTTTTTAATCGATATTAACACGAGTCGCTCAGAGACCTGGAACGCATGCATAACAGAGAAGCATGGGGTTTTTGCTGGGCTGGGGGCCGTTTTACTTCAAGGAAAATAGGAGGAAACAGAACCAACACCCCGAAGCACTTTCCTTCCCTTTTCTTTTTGTTAAGAGGCATAAAACGATATGTTGTGATCCACTAAGGAGTAATTGCACGGGGAAGTTACAAGAACGGCTTTTAGGAGGAGACTGTAAAACTACTCATTACTTCAGTTACAAGGTACTTAGGCGACATTTCAGTCGAGTTATCAAAGCTCTTGCATTATCCCTTTTCAAAGCCAGTGAAATCATAAGGAAAGTCTAACAAAGTTCACCATTGTCTGTGAGAGTCTGGGCTTGTAAAGCAGTATAGTGAGAGCAGGTGTTAAAGTTGCACCATGGGCTTATCCTAACTTACTTTTTACCCCTTGGTTTCCAGGCACAAACAGCAATTCGAGTTTTTCCATTGGAGGTTTTAAAGCAGAGGTTGAATGGCCATCTGTCAGGAGTGCTTTCCTTGCGATTCCTGCATTGCAGGGCATTGGACTAGATCAGGGGTCCCCAAACTAAGCCCCGGGGGCCAGATGTGGCCCAGTCGCCTTCTAAATCCGGCCTGCGGATGGTCTGGGAATCAGCATGTTTTTACATGAGTAGGATGTGTCCTTTTATTTAAAATGCATCTCTGGGTTATTTGTGGGACCTGCCTGGTGTTTTTACATGAGTAGAATGTGTGCTTTTATTTAAAATGCATCTCTGGGTTATTTGTGGGGCATAGGAATTCGTTCATTCCCCCCCCCCCAAAAAAAAATATAGTCCGGCCCCCCACAAGGTCTGAGGGACAGTGGACCGGTCCCCTGTTTGCTGACCCCTGGACTAGATGACTCAAGGGGTCCCTTCCAACTTTACAATTCTTTGATTCTATAGGATATGTCAGCAGTATTATCTCCATCATTCAGATGAACTGAAGCTCCAATCCTATACAAGACTACTCAGGAGTGAGTGAGTTTAATGGTGAGGAGATATAGAGGGTTTCAGCCTAGCAGCTAAATCCTACGCATAACTACTCATGTGTAAATGGGCACAGCAGCAGTTGCCAACGTGGTTCCCTCCAGATGTTCTTGGATTATAACACCCATCATGACTAACCATAGGCCTGGCTGGTGGGATTCGGGAGTCCAAATCATCTGGAGGATACAATGCTGGCTATACCTGGTGTATGGCATTGTAGTCTGATCAGTGATTTAGGATCAACAGGTGTTCTCAAATGAGATGGGACTGAACCCAGATTTCCACCAACTCATAACATTAACAATGGGCATAATGCATAGTTAAAATCAGGTAAGTAGATCTCCACAAATTAAACTGTTTGAAGAACTGTATTAATTTAACTGCTTGCTTTTATGTGCCTTTTCTTGTTCACACATGACTGGACCCGGGTGAAACCAACTCCTTTCCCACATGCTACCACTTCGAGCAAAACAATTCTCAGGATAAAACTGTAATGAAAAAGAAAACATGGAGACAATTTGGTTTTGTTAGCTCATCATTTACACAAGACTTCATAAGCATAATAATCTGTCAATGTTAAACTTCTTTATGAAGAATCTAGGCTGGTGCTGTGACAGAATTTGCATCGATCTATAAATAGCCAGGAGACACCTTTACTGCAAACTGGAGAAGGGCACGCTCTTCATCTTTGCCCTGCATTGTTTAACTCTGACCTTTACTCTTAGAACTGCTTATAGATTAATTTCTCAAGTCATTTAACAAGAGTGATAGTATAGATTTTGCTCCCAATGAAAAGCCCATTGCTCAAAAAGTGCATTATAGTCACGTTTGCACATTGAGATACTTCATAGCCTGGCTGAGTTCTGTGAACTCAAAATCTGCCTCAATATTAGTCCTAATAAAGGTATTGTCCAGCACAGCTGTTGATTTTTTTAAAATGACCTCTGCTTTTCATATCATGGGAGTACCTGAGGGGGCGGGGGGGGCAGTTGCCCCCCCAGAAGCAAAAAAAAAAAAAAAAAAGTTATTGGCAGCCTAAAAGGAAAAAAAGCTCTCCTCCTGAAAAAAAGCTCAACGACTAGTCTTTCTCCCCCTCCCAAAATCTCATTAACAATTGAGCTCTTGCCCTCTTGCCGAGGCACAGTTGGCCACTGTGTGTTGCGCCAGCTGTTTCCCCCTCCCTCATGCCGACAAAGAGCTGGCGTGCCTATCAGAGACTGGATCCTAGCCTGCACCCTGCTTGGTCAAATGGGGATGCAGGCTGAGACTTGGGCAGTGTCAGGGGGCGAATCCGAGGTCTGACCATGGTCTTAGCCTGGGTTCTCATCCTTCATCGTCTGCCTGCTTTTTGTATCCATGCTACATCGTGCTGGCAAGAGAGGAACAGTTTCTGAATTTGCCGGGATTCATTCATGGTGAGTAGTTCCTTTGCGAGGACTGAGGATCCTGGGAAACTGAGTTTTTCAGCCATTTGGGGCTTTTTGTTTTTCTGTTTTTTGAAGCTGTTTTTGTTTTTGAACCTGAACGACCATGGCTTGCCCCCCCCCCCTAGTTTTGATCCTGGGTACGCCCCTGTTTCATATCACATGTAGTTCTTGCTTTCCTCTGCTCTCCAAGCATCCAGTTGCTCACTACAAGGGATAGGGAATGTTCTCTGTGTAGGGCCATTCCATTGTCACGGGTGGGACACTTTGACCATGTTTTTTGGTATTCACACATGCGTAACAATGTAAATATACATAAAAATTAACAACCAAAATTTAAACTATGTTCTTAATAAGATACTGAACATTTTACTAATGTTTTATTATTTTTATGGATATTTTTGACAATTTTATTAAATGTTAAAAGTGTTGTCACGGGTGGGACAAAAAAAGGACATGGAGCTTGAGATAAGTTTGATTTATGGAAAAACTCTGTGAGTTGGGAGGTGACTCAATGATAAACTCAGCATATCTGTTTAAATCAATGTTTATTGGTTACAACTATGCAATCAGGAATTAAGTTTAAGAAATTTAATGATACAAAATTAAGGAAAAAATGCTGTCACGGGTGGGACAATCATCAGAAAACCTTTAATTTGAACACTTCTGTGAAGACTACGTGGGTGGACTTTTGAAAAGAAGGTCCATAAAATAAACTTCTTTTGTCTTTAGCTTTTAAAAAAATGGTTAGACTGCACGTTTGGAATCTTCCTCACCAAAGTCCAGTGCTCATCTAGCATTCTTATCAGGCTCATTTTTCACGGAATGGCCCTGTAGTCACATCACTTAAAAAGGTACACAGGTGATACAGAAATAAAAAGGTGATAATGAGATAAAAAGGTGATAAAAGAGGACCTATGTACTGTACTAGTTGCCCCCATGGAACAATTTAAAATAGCCTCCAGGGGGCAGTCACAATGTGGGTGTTGACCTTAGCAACAATGCTTGGGCACATCAACATCAAACATTTAAAGTACATTTAAAAGCACATTACTTCTCTCAAAGAATCCTGGGGTTTATTAAGGGTGATGAAAACTGTAGCTCTGTGAGGAGTAAACAAATCTCTCCATGATTTGTTGGAGGAAGCCGTGTGCTTATAAAAATGTGTGTGAAGGAGAGGCATTGAGCAGGAAGATTATCATCAGAGTTTAAAAGACTAGTCTTAGATAAACTCAAAAGACGTAAATTACAGAAATGCAATACATCCTTAAGGTATCTTCTCTCTCTTAATTATAGCGAGTGACGTTACCAATGCGAGACTGTCACGCACACTTTTTCTCGAGAAGAGATTTGTGCTTTTGGCATGCACACTTCATTCACAGGCACATTTAAATGCTTGCATTATTATATCAACAATAGCCAGTGTGTACAATGTGAGAGAAGCTAGCTGTATATTGGAGCAGCTGAAATAATCGCATGTTGTCTGAAACCTGCAGCTGAGAACTTGCTATCAAAGAGGGGAGAAGAAGGAAAATACTGGCAGGCAGCAAAAATGCCCGGCGTGGCTACAGTAGGTGTTATATTGTTATCGTCTAGATCGAGGAGGTGGAGGTCTCTGCATTAGAGAAAGCGGGTGGGATTTTATAGTGGATAGAAATGTTATTTTTTAAATGGAGAAGCAAATTATCAAATGGACATCTGAGCTGCTCTGTGACCAGGACAGGAGGTGAATGTATGAATAAGCAATTGAGTAGGCTGGGGAGTGATGAGGGCAGCATGGAAAAGCCAGACTGCAGCCATTAGCAGGGCAGAGGTGATCTGAAAGACGAGGTCGGCTCTGAGATTATGGTTCTCATGGAGGAAATGGAAGGATCATTTTAACAAAAGGTATGGGTGAGCTAATGGCGAATATCCCAGCTACTTTGTGAGGAACTCCTTTGAGTGCTTCTCGGGTGCAAAAATATAACCAGAGCCAAAGAGAGGCAAGTTCACTAGAGGAGCAAGATTGTAAAGCTGTACAGTCGTACCTTGGAAGTCGAACGGAATCCGTTCCGGAAGTCCGTTCGACTTCCAAAATGTTCAGAAACCAAAGCGCAGCTTCAGATTGGCTGCAGGAAGGTCCACCAATCGGAGGCCCCGACGGACGTTCGGGTTCCAAAGCACGCTCACAAACCGGAACAGTCACTTCTGGGTTTGCGGCATTAGGGAGCCAAAACATTCAACTTGCAAGGTGTTTGAGATCCAAGGTACGACTGGATTTGCTTACCTGGAAAGCAGTTCCATTGTACTCAGTGGGATTTACCTGTGAGCAAATATGCACAGGATTGTTCTGTAAGTCAATGAATTTTAAGGAAGCAAGTCCACGCTGATGGCAGTGGGGACTTTAAGGTTCCATCCACGTCATCCCTTTAAGTCGCAGGCTTTCCTCCCAAAATCGCGGGAAATGTAGTTTAAGTGTGCTATGACTTGTGGCTCCATGGGGAGTAAACTACGGTTCCTAGAGTTCTTTGGGGGCAGCTTTAAATATATCATGGGGCTTTGTCTTCTGTTTTTATACATCCAAAACTTTAAAAATATATATGTTTCATTATCTAAGAAAGGTTCGGTTGACCAAAGTAAAGGATGCTAGCTTTTGTGCAACCATGTAAATTTAAGATTCTGAGAGATTTAGTAGTACAATTGTAGGGAAAGAAATGCTTCTGGTCTCTAGTTCTGAAAATAATCAACCTTTGCTCACTTGCTGCCACAGCGATCACGTGTTTTTTTCAGTACAATTCCCAAATTAAGGATGGATTACCTTTTACATCAGCAGCAAGACAATTGGCTTAGCTGCCCCATCTGCATGCACGCCTCCTTCAATGATCAGATAATCCGGGTAATTGTTCCAACAAACCTTTACCACATTTAATTATGTTGCCGGCTGAGTTCTCATTTCCTAAATGCTGGGGTCTAGAAATTAATAAGAATTGTGAAGTAAGGCTCCTAGGTCAGAAAGCCTGTGGCTTGCAAAGGACACCAACAAATCTCAGCTTTCTTCATTAAATAAAACAAATTATTATACCTAGCCCCCCAAGTATTTTGAGGGGTATCTGAAACAGATGAGCAGTTTTTCAGAAGCTGCCTCTGTTGTAGAAAAAAAAATGGGCTTGGCTTTTACAGCCCAACTCTCCATAAAGGGGTTCAATCCATTACCAGTCAGAGAAAATTGATGGAGGCAATAACCAGTCAAAGCAAGGCCTATATTTATTTTCCTGTTGCAACAGAGTCCCCCTGTGTCCCCGCCGCAAGGAGGTGAGGACCCAGAACAAAGGTGTGCAAGAACTTTGAAAGGCTGTAGAAATTGCCCAACCCCTTAGCCAAAGACCACCCAAAAGCATCCCACAAGAGTCACAGAAAGAAAAGGTCTACAACAGAAATTTGAGAGTGTAGCTTGTCTCCTGTCCGTCAGAATACCTGATATGGTTTGCTGATTGTCACTGATTTTACACACACTGATATTGTCACTGTCTAATAGCCATCGGGAGCATTCCTCAGCACCAGAAATAATATGCAAGGTGACCACTTGCTCTGATTTCACAGAAATCGCTTAGAAGGCCACACATTTTGCTTCATAACTTTATTTCATGGTGAAAAAAAGAAAGTTTAGAGTCTGGGGCACATGCCCACAGGCACCAGTGAAAGCCTTTGTGAGCGCCACGTTGGCAACCCCTGCTGTACAGTGTACACATAATTTCCATTTGTTTCTTGATATATGGATCCCCAAGACATCTCAGTCAAGAGTCACCCATACATCCTTCAGACTTTGCATATAAAAATCATTGAATTTTAGTGCGGGAATGCCTTGTCACGAATTTGAGCAACCAAAAAGTCTCTTCCTCCGCATGCCTCTGCTGCTGTTCTCCCACTTATCTCTCCTCATTGTTGCTTTTCCTTACCTGTCTCCTCCTCAGCTGATGAGTAAGTGGTTTCAAAGTATGACAGAGACATTCAAGGGTATATTTAAGTAGATTCGTAGTAGATGCTGATTGCAATAAACCACTTTAAATTTAGATCACTTTGGAACTCGAGCGATAGCTTAACAATGCAGATACTGACCTTGCTGATTTATCTAGCCAGAAGCAGGCAGAGAGTGGCTGGCTGCCTTGTTAAAAAAAACCCAGCTGAGTGGGAAAGCAGACATAACATACAGACTTGGGGCGCAGGGCACTCCAACGAAGTGAGACTTCTTGGGCACATTACCATATGCCATTAGACAGACAGTGGGATGTCACGCCGTGCTTCTTTAAAGAGCAGTCAGGGGGAAGGAAGCATTAAGAGATCCTGACATGTGTTAGGAGGCCCTGACCTCACACTGCGGCTCAGCACGGCGAAAGGTATTTGGTATATCTTCGGAGAATGGTGATTGTTATATACTGAGCTGGAGCCTCAGATGAATCCCGGGAGTGAGTTATCCTGCGGACCTCTTTCTCCAGTACACAGAGGCATCTAAATTCAGGAGGGAATTCTGCTCCTATGCACTTGCCCTTTGCTTGAGAGGGTCTCTCTCTCTGCACAGCTTCCAGCAGCTTATTAGGGATCAGGAATAGCTGCAAAAGAGGAACTCTTCCAGCATCTCCCCCTTTTGCACACAGAAGACCCTTAAGAGGTCTCCAACCTCCACTCTAAAAATTCCTGGAACAGACTCCAAGGAAGGCAAACTTCCACCTCCACTTTTTTCTTCCGCTTGGATTTTAGTGTTATTGCAGGGCCGTAGAAGAAGCCCTATTACCACTATCTGTTGGCCATCATGTTATTACTTTCCAGTTGAACTTCCTGGCTTTGTGGGAGCTTGCCCTATACATGGTGGGGCTATTTGCCCATCTCACCCAGTATGGTCTCCTCCGAATGGCAACGGCCCTCTGGGGTCTCAGGCAGAGGGTCTTTTCCTATCACCTGTCCCTTTTAACTGGAGATGCTAGGGATTCAGTCTCCGACCTTCTGGATGCAGTGTAAGTGCTCTCCCTCTCTGCTGTGTCCCCTTGCATTAAGTACAGTACAGCCACCCTCTCTTCCTCATTCCAGACTTGCCCAGCAGTGATTTGTTTACTTATTATTAAAAATATTGTTACAACTTTAGGGTCAGTCTGCATTATGCCCTGAGTCCCTTCCAATTCTTGGGGTCCTGCACCCTGTGGGAGTAGGTTGCTGAACTAGTCGGATCATAAGACTGTGACCTTAGCTGGCCACTTAAGTGTTCCCATCAGCATCCCGAAAGAATGAGCAAGGGTGCAAGAGCTACAGCTAAGTGATGGTGCCCTCTGGACTAATGGGCGGGCCCTTTGCGTGTTCGGACCTTTTAACCTCACCCCCAATAAATTCAGACAAGACTCGCCGAAAAGAGGAAGCTCTGGGTCACGTGCATGGGTATTTATAGGTCCCTCGATCCGTTTAGCTTGCGTCCCGTTGGCCAGATTGAACCCTGCATCGAGGGACCTACCGATTGGGTGTTGTGGCTGCCAATCAAACCCACCCACAACACAGGGATTTGGTTGCCAGGTCTCACCGCAATACATGCTCTCTTTAAGGGAGGACCTGATTTCTCCACACACCCCTCACCTAACTACTAGGTAGGAGAACAAAAGCCAGGGAGTGTTGGTTTGCTGAGCTGGAAGCAGGCTGGAAGCTGGATACACAGGTATATGCTTGCTCCATGCTGGATCCAAAGTTATGACTAATGGAGATGCAACATCTGTTGGGGTGTTAAGGTGGTAAGCCCTTCATCTTATGCTCAGGTTGCATATATATATAAATAAAACCATAAACACTCCACAGACTCTGCTGAGCTTCATTCCAAGGAAACTGAACCTGGGTAAGTGCCCAGAACCTTGGAATTCTCTCAGCAGTCAGATATTGGGGTGGCTGGTAACAATATTTACAGTCCACCCTTCCTAGGTACTGATTCGGGGGGGGGGGATAGATACCATACTATAAGCGAGGTACAATAATTAACTTTCCATTATCTGTCTTTGAAGAAAAAGAATGGACACTATAGGCAGTTTGTTTGTTGTGACAACAGGATCCTCACAATTTTAATGGACTAAAACTCCCATCCCGTCCCATGCCATATAGAGCTGGGGGGGGGGGGAACTGTGTGTGTGTTTCTGTTTCTGTTTAAATCAGAGAATGGGAAAGTTAAAACACCTTTGTGATAGTGTGCGCACTCCCAACTTCTGCCAGATGGGTTAACATGTCAGAAAGGTGGGCCTGTGCCACAGGTGATATTGTCGTCTTTCTTTGGTGATCACACATAGCCGAGTAAGATTGTCTTTCATGAATATGTTACAGGTAGGTAGCCGTGTTGGCTTGCCATAGTAAAAAATAAATTAAAAAATTCCTTCCAGTAGCACCTTAGAGACCAACTAAGTTTGTTCTTGGTGTGAGCTTTCGTGTGCATGCACACGAAAGCTCACACTAAGAACAAACTTAGTTGGTCTGTAAGGTTCTACTGGAAGGAATTTTTTATTTTTCATGAATATGGTCTTAACAGCTGATATTGTATGTTGGTGTTAATGTTATGTGTTCCTATGAACTCTTGCATGTCGTTCCTCTTTCTTTTTTTGGACAAGCAATACTGTAATGTATTGTGGCGCCTTACAGACTAACAAATTGTACAAGAGCATAATTGTTTTGGGCGGAGTGTAGATAGGGAGGTCCGAAGGAAATTAAATCCATACAGTGCTGACAGGCAATTGCATATCATTAACACCGGTTGTTCCCAAGAGCGGTTCACAACAAGCAGAGCTTGCAATGTCATCTGTTCTTCCTTGTTGATGCTGTACCCTCTCCCCATACAAACCCACTTTTAGGGGAGACGCTGCCCTAATTATCACCTGCTTATAGCTTCAGACTGGTGCTATAGGAACATGGAGCGGGGAGTTGCTTTAGAAGTTAGCAAGTAACTTTTTTAAATAAATAAAAAACTGGATTTCTGCAGCCCACTCTTAAAAAATATTGAAACCCTTTTCATAGTACAGTTCACTCAGCAACTCCAAAGGATGCGTCTAAAATTTAAGAAATGTGGTAATTTAGTGAGTTAGAATTACAGTAAACAGATTATCTTTTAACACTTAGGCAATGCCGTGACAGCCCTTTAAGTTCCTGGAGAATAATGGAAGGAGAGCAGACGTTTGAGCTGTAAACTCCAAAAGCAGAAAACACAGTTCAGTGGTGCCTGGGATAACTTTTAAACAAAAGGAACTGCCCAGCACCTGCCAGAATGTGCAATCAGGAGCTGCAGCAATGTTATCCCATTAAGAAAATATTGGCTGTCTCCTCCATTGTGCTGAAATCCATTTGCAGACAGGTAGGGAAGGGGTGGGTGGGCGGAAATGTGCATATTCCCCGAAGCTTGATTACCTCCCTGTCAGAATATGCCACATAATTTGTGGTGAAGCATCTATTTTATGTGTCTTTCTAGAATGGTGGGATCTCAGCACTTCCCCAAGAACTTGTTAAAAATAAAATCACAGGATAACTTTTTTGGGTGCAGGGTGATTTTCACTGCAGTGCTAGCTAAGGACAGAAGAGCATTTTCCTTCCTGTGTCTCACTAGTAATGGGTTCTTTCCCCTCAGTACTTCAGGCTGTCATTAACACCAAAGAGAGGAAGAGGCGCACATGCCTTTTAACCTCTGCCTCGCCTGAGGAAGCAGGATGACACCACTGACCATATCTTCCTTCCAGAAGCAGCTATTAAAATATATTGGCTAGAGACTGTTGTTTGGGTCACAGTGTGCCAATTCGTGGGAAGGGATGTGGGTATTCCAGTGCCTCTATCATCATTTCCTGATCTAGCAGGGCTCTCCCAGTGCACTTATATTAAGTCTCTTAAATATGGCTAGCTCCTGAATGCTGCGAACATGACAAGGAGATTGTTGGTCTTGGTAATGGTTAAGTAGGTTTCAATGGCCAGTCGTGGATTTATTTGTTAATCTAGCCAGCCAGCCAACACAAGCACAAACACAAGAGTCTCAACTGCCCAGTCTTTAATTGAAAAATTATTATAAGCTCCTCAACTGAAATTGATGTGGCTGTTGAGAATGACCGAGCTGCATGCATTTGTAAAGCCCTCTGCAAGCTCGGTTGTTGTATGAACGATCATTACTCATGAGTAGAGTAAGTGAGGGTTTTCTGTTTTCTTTCTGGGTTCTGTTTTCAAAGTTCTCCACAACCAAAAGCCAAGTGATGAAAGGCCATGTGCAAAAAAAAGGGGGGGGGGAATTAGCATTGATAGTATATTTATTTTGCAAAATGTTCCGGTCTTTGTCAGACAAAGAAAGATGATGTGCCCCGACTCGTTGAGCTAATGACCATGTTTACCTCTAAGCGATAACAAAGGAATTCTGGTGCAATCTTTAAGTTCTGCTGGAGATATAGCTGTGATAAATGCTTCATCGGCAGTGACAGAAATGTTATTCTCAGCCACCAGAGCCATAGAGGTGCTGAAAGGAATGGCATGACCTCAATTACGATCTAGGTGGGGTGACTGATTCCTATCTAGCGGAAGCAGATGAAGAATAATTTTACATAGAAATTTGATCATGCTCAACCCCAAAGACCTATATTCAGAAAGCTGCAGCTATCTGCTAAAAGCTTAAACATGAGATTAACTGCATCTTCACTGAGGTGAACAGACCTACCTGTGAAGAGCTGTCAAGGGCCAGTAATTAACATTTTAGAAAGGCAAGCAGGTAGAAAGTGGAAGCCTGAGAATTAGGACTCTTCCACAATTCCTCTTGTCCTGCTGTTTTCCCCCAGGGGGGAAAAACCAGTCTTTAGGGCTCAGTCCCAAACTGCAATTTGGGATTTCCCCAGATTACCGATCTATCACTAAAGAGAGAGTTTTCCTTGGAAAGGAGTGAGCGCGGGGGGGGGGGCACTCGGGCACTCAGACCCATGCTGTGGATCAAGTGGAAAGCTGCTCTGAGCAGCAGAAGCAGAAGTGTGTCTGAGCCTTTAGTTAGTAGATGCAATCTAGTAAACCATATGTTCCCACCATAGCTATCAACCTTTCCCTTTTTTGTGGGAAATTCCCTTATTATAGCATTGGGAAACAGCAGGGAGGGTTGACAGCTATGGTTCCCACCCCGCTGCCCAATAATGTATCACGAAAGTCAGTCACACTCATATTTTTGTGTGTATCAGCACCACAGGAATCTCCTGGGCCAATTACAATTTCCTGTGCCAGGCACTGCCAGTTATTTGGGTCCAAGGGCACATTTGCAAACTGGAGAAACGGTTGTGGGCAATCTCACTGCAGCCAAGCACACAACCTGTTCCATTGGCTTCAGGAGAAAGCTTATTTCAAGACTAATTTCAGTGCAGTCTGGGGGACAGGACTTTTGTGTAAAGTAAGAATCCAAAGTCTCCATCCCTTTCCCGACAGAGTCACTGGCTCCTTCCCATTTCCATGCACATCTAGGCACCCACCTTTTTGCCAGAATGCAGATTGCAACCCTATGGAAACTTACTTGTGAGCAAGCTCTGCTTGAATGTGACATAATTCCTTTTTCTTTGTTAAACATGCATTGGGTTAGGCTGCTAAACAGTAAACCAGTTTACCTGGAACCAGTGCTTTTTTTCTGGGGGTAGGCAGGGATGCGCATACCCCTAAACATTTTGTGAATCCAAGTTTGGCCTCATTAAGGGGCAATATTTCAATATGAGTAGGAAAATGAGGGATGCGCATACCCCTAAACATTTTTTAAGGGGAAAAAAGCACTGCCTGGAACTAAATTTACTAGGTAGTACCAAAACAGCGGGTGGCGCTGTGGTCTAAACCACTGAGCCTAGGGCTTGCCAATCAGAAGGTCGGCAGTTTGAATCCCCATGATGGGGTGAGCTCCTGTTGCTCAGTCCCAGCTCCTGCCCACCTAGCAGTTCGAAAGCAGGTCAAACTGCAAGTAGATAAATAGGTACCGCTCTGGTGGGAAGGTAAATGGCATTCCATGCGCTGCTCTGGTTCACCAGAAACGGCTTTGTCATGCTGGCCACATGACCCAGAAACTGTCTGCGGATAAACGCCGGCTTCCTCGCCTATAGAGCGAGATGAATGCCACAACCCCAAAGTCATCCATGATGTCAGGCGTCCCTTTACCTTTACCTTTACCTTTACCAAAACAGTGTAGAGTTGGAAGAGACTCTGAGGATCATCTAGTCCAATCCCTTGCAATGCAAGAATACTCAGCTGTCCCACACGGGGATCAAACCGACAATCTTGGCATTATCAGCACCACGCTCTAACCAACTGAGCTATCCAGAAGCAAAGTTATTCAGGTCTGTCTCCATCTCTGATCAGAGCACAGGGTCCTTTAGAAGGCAGAGAGCAAAAGCAGAGAAAAATGTGTGTAGTGCTAATGTAAGTTGGAAATTAATTTTAGATTATGTATGAGATAAGAGTTTTCTGTGTCACCATAAGACTGTCACATATTGCAGTCATGACTCTACTGAGGTTTTTTTTCCCCCTTACCAGCAAGCAATTTTTCTCTTTCCCCACCCCACACCTTTTAAATAGGTGCATTTTAGTTGGTTCTAATAAAAGCAACACAATTCTGGTTGTATTTGTTTTGTCGCACCTGCAAACGGACCGTCATGGCTACCCTTTTTGTGTGTATGTCTATCCTAGCCACTGTCCCAAACTGGCCTTTCTTTGACTCCCCTGTCCAGTTTTAGAAAAAGCCTAATCTTGCTTCCCGTTCTCTGAAAATCCAACCTAGAAGATAGAAATTGATTTGGCACCTTTGCCATTAGCAGAGCTGTAGCAACAAAAACATTCTGCAATCAGAACCCAGTCAAAAGTTCTGTTGCTGGGTCAGCAAGAACAAGATGCAGGCAGTTCGTTCCCAACTGCATCAGCTCTGCATTGCTGAACAGGATTAAGGAGGGTGGGGGCTAAAGGAAGAACCTGGTTGTTTAGACGTGCCCCAGAGAGGAGATCAATTGAAGGAGCTCTCAGACCAAAGACCATCTTTTCTTTAAACATTTTCACAGCACTCAGCAGCACAATGGGAAACAACCAATGAGTGCTACTATAAGACATCAGGGGAGGGAGGGGGAGGAACTAACCCCCCCCCTTTTAAAAAAATCTGGGCCAACTTATTGCACAGTTTGTGTGCTTTCTGCCTTCAGCGCCTTTTCATCCAGTTTGGCATAACAGAGCTATGATCCAATGCCAAATTCCACTTCCTGGGGGTATGCCATGAAATCAGAACATAATTCAGGGGATAAGACCTGGATAGGCTTACAGAAATGTCAGCTAAAGGCCTGAGAGCTTGGCTAATGCTTCCGGAGCTTGGATTGCTCCCAGGGAGAATGGAAGAGGAGGGAGCAGGATGCACAAATATGACAACCTTCAGGTAGCATTAATTGATGGCCTTGCTAGACCTCAATCTGGATATTCCCTTTGATCATCATAATTTGCTTCAGAGTGCCATGCACCAAGCTCAGCCTGGGCCTTGTCAGACATGGATTAAGTCATCCGTTTTGAGGAGTGGTGGTTCTTGCAGCTCTATGCAATGTTCCAGATGAGACGGAACATACTGTTGGGAAAGCAGAAGATGCCTATATATCTACATTAGGAATATGTGAATCAAGGATACAGGATACCTAGAAAATCCAAAGAGCAAACACCGCCTGTTGCGGAGGCAAAGCTATCAGAGTTGCGGTAAAACTCATCCTATCGAACAGTGTTGCATGAACAAGTTAAAGTATCAGGCAGTCCTGTAATAGCAAAGTTTGGACATAGAGTTGATTCAGCCGACTCTGTGAACAGTGAAGATCAATGTGTGCAAGGAGATATGAAAGCTCCAGCCAGTGTGGCTGGAGAGCCAGTGTGGTGTAGTGGTTAAGAGCGGTAGACTCGTAATCTGGGGAACCGGGTTCGCGTCTCCGCTCCTCCACATGCAGCTGCTGGGTGACCTTGGGCTAGTCACACTTCTCTGAAGTCTCTCAGCCCCACTCACCTCACAGAGTGTTTGTTGTGGGGGAGGAAGCGAAAGGAGATTGTTAGCCGCTTTGAGACTCCTTCGGGTAGTGAAAAGCGGGATATCAAATCCAAACTCTTCTTCTTCTTCTAGCGTTAGATCTGTGATCACAGGTGGACTTAGGACAGGGGTGCCAAATTTTGGCCTAGCGCAGGGTGCTGCTGAAATTTGGAAGGCCAAAGTCTGCCCCTGCTGTGATGGTTATTTATGACCTGTGAACAGAATGTTTCTCACATGTGTTGCATCACAGAGTTGGAACATTGCTGCTTGATTGGTTTGGATGTTCTGTACATCCTCTAACCTGCACCATTTATTGCCCCCCCCCCATTTTGCCAGACTTAGAGGGCATACGGAAGGACTTTTAACTTTTCTTGCTTTTGTGATGGTGGTTGTTTTCAAAAAACACTCTGCAGCCCATTTTGTCTATTGTGCGCTCACCGTTTGATCGATACTTTCCCCTTTTAAGCTCAGCTGCTTTTTATTTCTTCTGACAATGTGTTTTTAAATAGCTTCCCCTATTTTAAAAAAGGAAAAAGAAAAAGACACCTTGGACATTTCAGTGCTTTTTGGCCCCTGATCTCTCTCTCTCTCTCTCTCTCTCTCTCTCTCTCTCTCTCTCTCTCTCTCTCTCTCCTTGTGAACTTTATTAAAGATTTAGGATCTACAGAAGCCGTTTCAAGTGTTCCTGAGTGCATCTGGCCTTGAGGAGGCCCTGGGCGTTGCTTCTTTCCCCCGGTACATTCTGCTACTGAAAGTATCACATGCAGTGGAGAAATATGACTGCGTATTCTCAACAGACACGTGTAATGAGATATTTTGCCCAGAGACACAGTACGACATGGGAATATTGCTCTTTTGCATTAGTATAAGGGGGGGAATTAGTTCTCACACCATAGGCCAGAGAGTAGAATCAAAAACATACAGCTTCATTATAAATAGAGAGAGTGGTTTGTATGCAGATTACAGAATGAAAAACAGAGTTGAGCTAGCGGCATTCGCATCAGACCAGCTACTTAGCTACAGCTGGAGCTGTCTGCGGCAAGAAGAATCACCCAGCAAACATGGACAGCAGACAGACAAGAGGGTCAAGTCAGTAGTGGCCGGTGTGATAGGGCAGAGCCAAGGTGCTGCCTTCCTAACACTGCAGCTTTTGCTGCAGCATTTATGGGAGAGGCTGAGAAGAGCAGTGGGGTTGTGTGGGTGCACTGGCAGGAGTGTGGGATCAGCCTCACCAGCGCACCTACACAGAAATCCAGCTCTGAGGGCCTACTGGTGGTTCCCTCACTGCAAGAAGTGAAGTTACAAAGAACCAGACAGAGGGCCTTCTCGGTAGTGGCACCCTCCCTGTGGGACACCCTTCAGATGTCAAGGAGATAAGTAACTATGCAACCTTTAGAAGACATCTGAAGGCAGCCCTGCATGAGGAAATTTAAAATGTCTGATGTTTTATTTGTCATGGCTAAAAAATTGGCTGCTGTTTCTTTAATGCTAAAAAGACTAAGTCGGCATGAGTCAGCGACCTACAATGACTCACGCAACCTTTCACCTAATTGTACCTGTATATATAGAGGTGCCGATGTTAGTGTTTGGTGTGGGTTGGTTGGAGCTGGTAGTGTTGATGTGTGTACAGTTGGTCAGTTGTTTTGCAGATAAAGACTATAAAGAATAAAGCAGAAAATACTCTGCAAGGACACTCTTCTCGTGGATCTTTTATGCTGACAAGGGTCCGAGGACCAGGCTACAATTTGCAAACTACCGATACTGTCAGGGATCAAAGCATTGCTCGGAAGAGAGGGGGGAGAGCATAGATGAAAGGGCAGAGAGAGAGAATTGGGATTCAGCCAGTCAGGGGGAGGAGTGTAAATATCGAGAGCAATTACCGATAATAAGTACAGATACTTCCTCATCCCCCAGCCCCCATCAGCAGACGTCTCAGGAAGAAAGAGAAAGCCCTCACGCTGTCAGTAGCAGACAGGGGAAGGAACAAAGGGGGAGACGTAAGCTCAGACGTCATTTCAGGGCGACTAGAGGCTTCCTCTGCTGGAAAAGGCGCAAAGACTCTAGTCCGGAAGTCTGTTAGCTAGGAGTGTAGTCATGTTTTATCACTCTGTAATTATCAATGTCTAATAAACAGCTTTAAAGCTCAATGCGTGAGCCGGCCGTTACTCACAGCAACATCAAAGGCAAGAGCTGCCGTGACAGATACCTTCAGAGGCAGCCCCATGTATGACACATTGCAGTAATCTCACCTAGATGTCACCAGAACACAAGCAACAAAATCTAGGCTATCTCCATCCAGGCAGAGTCACAGATGGACCACCAGCCAAAGCCAATAGGTACACCATGCCACAGAGGAAACTTGTGCCTCCAATGAAAAATAGTTGACCTAGAACGGTGGTTCTCACAGGGTGTGGTTTCACACTGATGAGGCAAGAGAGGTTGGCAAGTGTGAGAAGGGCAATCAAAGAAACAGTTGAACATTTCAGTGTAGTAGTGTACTATCAAAATAAATGTTTTCATTTGCAGAATATAGATAGATAACTTTTCAAAATCAAGCACTGCTTGGAGTTCTTTTTGTTTTCCAAAGTATTTCTTATCAATTAAAAAAATCAGTGTGGCATACATAAGCAAATTTTCATTCTGAAAGTCTGCCCCAGTGGAAAAAAGTTTGAGGAGCACTGATCTAGAAGTCTATCTAAGCTGTTCACCTTCAGGGGGCATACTAGCCCATGCAGAACTGGGTGCACCCCACCCGTCAAGTCTGAGGGAACATATCTGGGATTGTCATGATGCACACATGAAACACGGAATTCACTAAATTATAGACCATCACAGTAACATCATACTATTAAATATAACTAGTCTAGAACATCACCAGTGTTGACAGTTGATGGAACCGCTTGAGAACATGGGGAAATCAATGGGTAACATTTAAGGTATATCAGCTCCTAACACAGTGAACCAAAATCTGCCCTCTTTCAGGAAAAGGAAAGGGAAAAGGGAAAGTGACATGAAGTCATACTCCCAGCTTTCATTATTACAGCTCTGTTTGGGTTCTGCACAGATTTTGTCCATGCTTGAGTGTACATGACACCCTTTCTGTTAGAAGCGGGACAGCTTCATTATGGCAACATCATTCCCAGCCGCCACATTTCAGAAAGAAAAAACAAAAATGGGGACAGCTGAAAAGAAATGCTGAGAAAAGGTGCAATGTAAAGGGGGCCAGAAACAACCTCAAGTATGTAGATGGGGAGAGCCCAGCAGCAATAATCCCTCCTATTTCTTTTATTCAGGCGCTGGGTGCCATTGCATAAGAAGCCAAATGTGAGATGGGGGAGAACCCAACGGTTTACAGAGCTCAATATTTCAGGGATGGAAGAAAAAAAAGGAAAAAACCCTAAGGGACAGGAACCCTAAAAACAACTGCGTGAACTCAGGGACTTAACAATGCTGACTGTCGGGGGAACCAATCGCCGAAGAATTGATGCTTTTGAATTATGGTGCTGGAGGAGACTCTTGAGAGTCCCATGGACTGCAAGAAGATCAAACCTATCAATTCTGAAGGAAATCAGCCCAGATTGCTCATTAGAAGGACAGATCCTGAAGCTGAGGCTCCAATACTTTGGCCACCTCATGAGAAGAGAAGACTCCCTGGAAAAGACCCTGATGTTGGGAAAGATGGAGGGCACAAGGAGAAGGGACAACAGTGGACGAGATGGTTGGACAGTGTTCTTGAAGCGACCAACATGAGTCTGACCAAACTGCAGGAGGCAGTGGAAGACAGGAGTGCCTGGCGTGCTCTGGTCCATGGGGTCACGAAGAGTTGGACATGACCTAAACGACTATACAACAACAACATCCTGGTCCATGGCTGGCTGACTGGATGCAGGAACAGTTTCTTGCTGGTCCCATTTTTCCTTTCCAAGAAGGCAAATCAGCTCCCGATAGATGAGGTCTGGGAAGGATTTGCTGACTCTTATGTCTGACCCTGGTGATCAAACCCCATATTAAATCCATGTTGTAGACTTAAGAGCTTGGCTCTACTTTGTTGTTGGTTTGATAGATACAGGTTTCCATTTAGTCACTGGCCCATCTTAACACAATCTGTGAAATATCATGAGGCACAACCCTTTGCAAAGGGAGGAGGATTTAGAAAAGTTGAGGAATGTGTTGCCTCTTTCAAGGCTGGATTATTGCAATGTATTGTTTGCCAGAGCCAGCTACCGTGTTATCTCTAGTATGCAGGAGCTCAAGTTCTTTCAGGCACTCAGTTGTTTCAACCAAATATTCCGTATTTCTAATTTCTGCACTGACTTCCTAATACTTCTTATACTTAACTGTTTTCTGCTCCTTGCCCAAAGAGCTCAGAGTGGCATTTTAGCTTCACAACAGCCCTGTCAGGTAGGTTAGCCTGATAAACGGTGTTTTTGGGGAAACACCCATTGCTGAGCTGCTGTTTGAGCACTGCCACACTGACTTTGGCTGGGCCATTACCGGTACATCCTTTATGGCTTTTCAGCTTACATATGTGGCTGATATATCAGTGACGGTTCAGAGGTGTTTAGACCTGTTTCACACAGAAATAAAACACAAAAAACTTAAAGAACCACCAAACTCCATGTTTGCATCTGTTATAATAATAGTTGTCATTCAACCTACATGGGACTTTATAGAGTTTCCATGAGCAAAAATGTGGTTCTGTGGAACTTGGGTTATGTTACAGCTTGGGATTAAATTATGAAAGTCAAAACAATTTTATGTAAATAACATTTAATTTTGGAAAGCATTTATTTTTGCTACTTCACTTCACTTCACTTCACTTCACTTCAATCTCATCTTTCCTCCATGGAGCTCAAGATGTTTTATCCCCACAACCAGAGCCAGCCCTAGGCATTTTGGCTCCTGAAGCAAACCACAAAATGCATGCCCTACTACAGCAGGGGTAGGCAACCTAAGGCCCGTGGGCCAGATGCGGCCCAATCACCTTCTCAATCCGGCCTGCGGACGGTCCGAGAATCAGCATGTTTTTACATGAGTAGAATGTGTCCTTTTATTTAAAATGCATCTCTGGGTTATTTGTGGGGCCTGCCTGGTGTTTTTACATGAGTAGTATGTGTCCTTTTATTTAAAATGGATCTCTGGGTTGTTTGTGGGGCCTGCCTGGTGTTTTTACATGAGTAAGAATGTGTGCTTTTATTTAAAAATGCATTTGTGGGGCATAAATTCGTCATTTCCCCTCCACAAAAAAATATAGTTCCCCCCCCAACAAGGTCTGAGGGACAGTGGACCGGCCCCCTGCTGAAAAAGTTTGCTGACCCCTGCCCTACAGTCAGGGAAGAAGGGGTGAGTGAGATCTACATCAGGAACAAGAGGGAATAAAGATCTACATCGGGAACAAGGGTGAAAAGTCCAGCAGCATATCCATTTGCAGACAGTCCTCCGAGGCGGTTTGGGAGGAGATCCAGCCTCCAAGGGGTGCACCACAATCATCGCTGCCACCATGCAGCAACAGTAGCAGACAATGCATTCCTTGGAGCTGACTCTACTGCCGCTATGGATTCTGTCACCTGAAGCGGTCATCTCACCTTGCCTCATGGGTGGGCTGGCCCTGCCTGAGTAAGATGAGTTAGCCTGCCCCAATTAGTGACTGGTCTATGTGAGCTTCATGATGAGTGGGGATTTGAATCTAGCCTCCCAGGTCCTACTCCAACACTCTCACAATTACACCTCATTGACTCTTTATGTTCACAACCTAGATCTGGTTTCAGTCAGTGTGAGTTAGGAGTAGAAGAAGTCTTTGTGAGAACCAGGATGGCTAGAGGCAGTCTTATGTTGTTCTAACGAAACCAGTTTAGTTAAACACAGCTTTCAGTTCCATCTGTTCAAGAGAGAAGAAACTAACAGTTCAGTTTGCATGGGTGCTGTGTGACTACACATTTGAACTCATCTGGCCTGCTGTGGGAAGCGGGCTCATGTCACATATAGTCATCTCCTTAAAGTCAGCAAGACAAAATTCACATAACACTTTCCCCATTCCTGGGTGTCAAGGACCCATGCCTGTGAATTTCCTTTGTCTGTGCCACTGATTGGTTCCTGCCCACACCAGACACATTTGCAAAACAAATGGAATGGTGCTGTATGCTCTTTGCTTGTTGTTGTTGTTGTTGTTGTTGTTGTTCAGTCGTTCAGGTCGTGTCCGACTCTTCATGACCCCATGGGCCAAGCACGCCAGGCACGCCTATCCCTTCACTGCCTCCCGCAGTTGGCCAAACTCATGTTAGTAGCTTCGAGAACACTGTCCAACCATCTCATCCTCTGTCGTCCCCTTCTCCTTGTGCCCTCCATCTTTCCCAACATCAGGGTCTTTTCTAGGGAGTCTTCTCTTCTCATGAGGTGGCCAAAGTACTGGAGCCTCAACTTCAGGATCTGTCCTTCTAGTGAAGCACTCAGGGCTGATTTCTTTGAGAATGGATAGGTTTGATCTTCTTGCAGTCCATGGGACTCTCAAGAGTCTCCTCCAGCACCATAATTCAAAAGCATCAATTCTTCGGCGATCAGCCTTCTTTATGGTCCAGCTCTCACTTCCGTACATTACTACTGGGAAAACCATAGCTTTAACTATACGGACCTTTGTCGGCAAGGTGATGTCTTTGCTTTTTAAGATGCTGTCTAGGTTTGTCATTGCTTTTCTCCCAAGAAAGCAGGCGTCTTCTAATTTCGTGACTGCTGTCACCATCTGCAGTGATCATGGAACCCAAGAAAGTGAAATCTCTCACTGCCTCCATTTCTTCCCCTTCTATTTGCCAGGAGGTGATGGGACCAGTGGCCATGATCTTAGTTTTTTGATGTTGAGCTTCAGACATATTTTGCGCTCCTCTTTCACTTTGACTTATCCACACATAATGCCTAACCTGAGTTTCCTGTTCCTAAACAGAATGGACCAAACGGTAGACTAAGGTCACACAAAACGCCAAGCTTTCTGCCTTCCTGACAGAATAAATACCGGTAAGTGTGCAGATTGGACAACTTTCTCTTTGGCAACGTTGATCCCAAAGAAAAGCTGTATTTGCCTTTCTTTCAAGCCACCCTCTTGTAATTTCTGACCCCCCCTCCAACCTCCCCACACCCAGAACTAAAAAGGATAACTTCAAACTACAGCAAAATGCTTTTCAATTATTAAATTTGCTGCTGTGGGAATGCTTGCAATACCTGGAAACGCTGGGAAGGTAATGGCTCTCATCAGCGTGACTCAGAAGTGCTGTAAGCGCAGATGAAGAAAGCTTGAAGAATGTGCACGATGGCTGGAGTTTGTGCTACCACAGGGAAATCTGAAGATTCCCCATGTGCAAAATTAAATCGGAGAAGCCTTCTTTTTATAGTCAGATCAAGAATGAGCAAAAAACAAAAAAACAAAATGCCATTTACAATTTTGGTAGCGGAGGAGGAGAGATGACATTGGTGGAAAGGAAAGGCGGCAGGCTGCCTGTGGAACCAATTCCCCAGGTTCACATGAAACCTTATTAGAAACAATCTTCAACAATGGGAGGAAAGCACTGCCCCGAAGGCTGACCCAGTGCAGCATTCAAAGGTGAGCAGATTTCCCCCAGAGGTTTTGAGGAGGATTCCATTATTAAGCCCATGGTAAATGCCCCAGTATCACTTGCAGCATTCAAAGCTGTCTTGATCTCTTCTGCTGAGCACATCTTTTCGGATACAAAAACGAGACCTCCAGAGAGGTTTCCAATGGAGGGGGTAGAGGTCTGATATCGAGCCAGGGCATTGGGGGGAAATAGGCATGTCTCAACATCATGCCATCAGCCCTGAGTGCTCACTGGAAGGGCAGATCTGAAGCTGAGGCTCCAGTTACTTGGCCACCTCATGAGAAGAGAAGACTCCCTGGAAAAGACCCTGATGTGGGAGATGGAGGCGGGACAAGGAGGAAGGGGACGACAGAGGATGAGATGGTTGGGACAGTGTTCTTGAAGCGACTGGCATGAGTTTGGCCCAACTGCGGGAGGCAGTGAAAGATAGGCTTGCTGGCGTGCTTGGTCCATGGGTCACGAAGAGGGGCGGACACGAACCTGGAACGACTGAACAACAACAAAACAACAACATCATGCCAACAGTTACAACGGTTAAACCTCCCAGCTGCCTTTAACACTTTCTTTATAAGCAAGCAAATAGAGGGGAGATTGCCCAATAAATCCTAATGTGTATGCACTACTACACTTATGTGTGTGCGAGTGCAATGGAGAGCAGTGTGCTCAATTGGAGTCTATTTACACATGCGAGTCACACTTCCTTTCCCAGGTTTGCACACAGGTGTCTCTTGCCCAATTTCTCTTACCACCTGATTATTGTACTTTGTTTCAGCTGAACGTGTGAAGAACCTTCCTTGTGAACTCCTTCCACCGTGTGCATTTATTATTCCCCACCACCACCACCCTCTCAGCCAAAAAGGCTCTCTGGGCAGATCACATAAAGCTGAAAATCCAAATTCTAAAGAGGCTCAAAACACCAACGGAAGGAGAACTGGAGAGGAAAGAGGAAAATGAGCAAAGCCAGGCACCAGTTCTTAAAAGTGGTCAAGATGATATGATAGTTCTGCCTGTGGTGATACGTGTGATGAGCCTTTTATGAAACGGTCATCAATGATGAGCATGCACAGGAAATCAATCTCTGGTCTTAGCGTAATGTTTCTAATTGGCTCCACTGAAAGGTATTTTGGTATTTTATGAAAGCGTTATTTGTGGTGCCTAATCTGTGGTTCTCCTTCCCACAGGGGAGGCTGCATTATACCAGTTCCGGACATTTATCCATCTAGCTTAGTATTTTCTGCTCTGACTGGCAGTAGTTTTCCAGAGTCCCCAACGGTGGTCTTTCACAGCACTGCTACCTGAGGTCCCCTTACTAGAAAGGATTGAAAGCTGCATCTTCTGGATGCAATGCTATGGTCCCCGCCTATCAGTACACTTACTTAAGCACCCGCTGTCCCGGCAGGGCTTGTGTGGACCTTTTGCACCCTAAGAATCATAATGCTAGATCAGGATGAAGGGAACCTGTGGTTCTCTGGGTGTCCCGGACTCCAACTCAGCTGGCATAGAAAATGGTTCAGGGGTGGTCCAGCAATATTGCAGGTCCATGGGTCTCTCATCCATGCCCTAAACCACCAAGCCAGACAACCCTCACTGTTTTCCCCCCTTCTTGTTGAATTTTTTTTCTACTCAAACAGACCTTATTTAATGAAAGCCTGTTTGTTGACCTCAGTTATTTATATGATGTTTTACATTTAATTGCAGCTGTATGTGTTGTAAAGCTGCTCTGAGTGACAGAGTTACACTATAAGGTTGGAATATAGATATAATAATAGTAATGCCATCAGTGAGTGAGAAACCATTGGCTAGGCTGAAATTTAGCAGACCTACAGATTGCTAATCTTATCTATAATCAGGGTTTAGCAAGAGCATCACAATGTGCTGTAGCATCTTAAAGATAGGAACACATTATTACGCCATAAAGCTTTTGTAGACTACAGTTCCCTTCATCAGATGCAGAAATGGCTATCCTCAGTTGCCAGGATTATATGGGCATAAAGAAAAGGGGGAGATTCTAACGCTGGGGGTCAAATAGCAATGGAGCACTTTAAAAAGATATGGGAACTAGATATGGCACATAAAGTCTTCCCAGGGACTTGAGTAAAATTTGGGAATTGTGGCCCTTAAAATTTGTTAAAATTATAATACAGATGGTATCACACTCCTTTGCAAATGTCAAAAACATTTCCTTCTACATTGCCTAATTGTTGGAGGGGTAGCAATAAACTTGGTACACATTATTATTTACAAGGGAATGTCAGTTGGTGCAAGATTTTTGGGATTTAATTTAGACAGAATTGATAAATATTATTAAGGAAACAATTGCTTGTTGTCCAAAAATTAAGTGCAGTGAAATTTGTGAACAGTACCTACAAAGGAAAAAAAGGCTTCTTCGTTTGATTACATGCAAAATTATATTCAAACAGAGCCTGCTGCAGAGAAATCCCAGAGTGTCAAAGAGATTGCACATGTTCTGCTATACAGGCTAATAACCCACCAGTGGCACGCTGCATTATTTATAAGTTTGGTTTATTGGATGCATATTAAAGGATGAATAGAAATAATACAGATTATATCATGGGATCTAGATAAGGTTTGTGTTTATTAATCCTCTGTTTGAATAGGTGAGGAGTTTTAGGTGAAGAAAAGCTAGGTTCTGGTTTTTCGCACCCTTGGTTTACAGTGCAACCACCCCAATATTTCATCGGGTTCACTCCTTATTTATGCCATTGGAAATAAGATTTAAAATTCCTTCCAACACATAAAAATTGGAACAGAATAGGGTCAGTTCCACATCCTGCATTGTGTTCAAGGGTGAGGAACTAATCTAGGCTAGGATAATCTAATGTGCTTTTTCTTGCCAAGTATTACTAATGAATCATGTAGAAAATTTACTCTTTGAAAGTTTCTATAGCGTTCTCTGGGTAAAAAAGTATCATTCCTTTGCTGTCAGAATTTTCTTCACACTTTGGGACACTGCTATCATGATATAACTGAAGAAGATTTAGTACTTAATATATCTATTGGTATTGATGAATTGTTTCTTTACTAACATAAATCAGTATACTGTACAGGGTGCTAGGGGAGGGGTAGTATCTCTGGTGGGGGTCATGATGTGCTCCTTTTGGGGTAGTTTGTCCATCTTTGGCCCCTACCCTGCACTCAGCTCTCACCTATAGCTCCTAGAAGCTGCCAGCGTGCGACAGTGGCCGCACCCCGGGAACGGCTTCAACTGGCCAGCTAAACCAAGTGAGGGTAGTTGTTGGGTCTCAAACTCTCATTGAGTTAGGAACTTCCCCTGCATGCGAAGACAGGCTCTGGTAGATTGAGCAGACGAGACCAATAGTGGGTTCAACGGCAAACAACAGTTTCTGCACATGCTGTGTAGAGGGAAATGAGGGGCAGGTGGGGCTCATCAACCTGGGAAGGTAACCTATATAGGAGAAGGAAAACTCTGATCCTAAACCTCCACTGCCTTGCAGGATATCTTTGAGATTATCAGTGTGTTGTTGTTTTTGCTTGGGGTACACAAGGGTACACAGTACCAGCACATTTTATCCCCCCCCCAATGTTAAAAGTGTGGCACTTACTCTAATAACTTCATGGTAAGTACCAGCACATTTTTTCCTCTAAAAAACAATATTAAGTTACTTGATAGTGTGTATAATATGTACATATACAAGTGATTGTAGATATTTTAGGAATACCAGGCACTGTACATTGAGCCAGTGGTTTTTCATCAGTAATGGGAGCAAGGATGATCCCCTGATCAGGGCCGTAGCTAGAGGGTGGTAAGGAAGGCCTCTGCCAGGGGTGCAGAAGAGGTGCCCCCCCCCCGCAAATCGGCTAAAAAATATGTCCATAAATATGTCTATAATAAAAGCTAACTTGTCCTTGGCTAGGGGGTGCAGGCTGGACAGTCCTGCCAGGGCGCAAGGATACCTAGTTACGGTTCTGCCCCTGATAACTAGGTGGAATGAGATGCCCTTCAAAACCTGAAGAAGTGGACCCTTCTTCCTCCAAGGATTACAGAGAGAAGGGGAGGGCAAAGAGAAAAAAGGAGCAAAGATTTATATCTGGAGCTAGTTGGAACTGGGGTTACACCTTTCAGAGGGCTGGAAAAATTCCTAGCAGGGGATTGCTGTTTGATACAGGAATGCCTGTTTGCCTCCATTATGCTCTGGTTGTAATTTGTTTCTTTGTTTTATGAATTTATTGCGACAGTTGCATAAATAAAAGCAGTTAAGGCATTGTATATACAAACCTAATTTTATTTTTATTTTTTAAAAAAATCAAGTCTAGCTATAAAAAGCAGTTAAAACAAGAACACCAAAAATCATAAAATCAATTTAAATCCAAGAGCGATACCAACTGGATAAAGATCTTAGAAGCTTTAGCATGAATGAATATTAGAGATTGACAGTGTTGTGCTCTTTATCCAAAGGAAATCAAACCCTGTAGTATTAGCTCCTGCAAATTCCACTTGGTAGAATCGGGGAAGTATATAACACTATAACATTGAGTCCACAACAGTTTACAAAGATGCTGGAAGAGAACGTTTCTGAAACTTTTTTATTTATTTTAAATCCGTGATTGATCTGGTCTTCCTGTTGACAAGTAAGGGCAATTTGCAAGAAGCAGCATTAGATTTTTGCAGTTTGAACGCTCGTAAATCCTACCATGTGTTAATGTGCATCCATATCAAGTTGTCAACTTAATTCACCAAATGTCAAAAGAAATGCCTCTCTTCAAAGGCAAAATAATTCATGAAGAAAACATGATTTATGTAGCATTTTTATAGGAAAGGCAACCTTGATTTTATAAACCACGAGGTAGTAAAGCATTCCAACTACATGTATATTAAGCTACTGGTTCACCACTTGTTTCTTAGAAAGA
The DNA here is from genome assembly GCF_009819535.1 of Lacerta agilis. Classification (NCBI taxonomy): domain Eukaryota; kingdom Metazoa; phylum Chordata; class Lepidosauria; order Squamata; family Lacertidae; genus Lacerta; species Lacerta agilis. Next base: position 64,295,240 of record NC_046321.1, read on the forward strand.
TAAACTAGATTTAGTCATGGGCAGGAAATGTATTCTTGCTGTAATCTGAGCCTGAACAAAGGTACTGTGTATGCAGATTGTATGTTTGAAATCCTTGGTTCAGCTCTGACTGTTCTGGGTTGCTTTGGGCTAGTTATGATCTCACTCTTAATTCTCAGTCTGCAAAATGGGATTAATCAACTGATCATCAGGACTTGCATTGATCCATGTGCGCTTTGCAACCCCTAACAACCAGCTGGTGGTTGGTACAGCAAAGTGCTGTTTTACACAGGCCTCTGCACAAGCTGATCAGCAGCACCCGCCAAACCCCTTTTGCTCCAGCCACCAGTGTAGACCAGGTGGGTTTAGCTTGCCCAAAATGCCCTTGCAGGAGAAATTAGGAGACTTCAGGCTAGAGGGTTACCCACCACGGATTAAGTAAAAGAAATATCACCACCTTTTCCAGTCGTTTGCTCATGTGGTCCACATAAGTTGGTCCCCACTGTGCCTTGCCTTGCACTGGTGTAAGTTCATCATTATCCTACGTTTCCATCAACACCAACTCATTGCAGCTGCAACATCAAAAGAACTTCTGATGCAGCAACTGTGATATAGCCACCATAGGAACTGTGCAACTCTTCCGCCAACCTGGTTCCATAGGCAGACCCCTGTCAAGAGAATGCGCCAGGAATCATGCAGCATTGTCCCTTCGGAATTACTAACCATCCCTGCACCTTTCTTCCTGCCCCCTGTCCATGGACTGTAAGAGTTGTATGAATGAGGAACAGGTACCTTCCACTCTTCCCATAGGTCAGAGGTTTTCAGGTCTTTTTGAGTCCACGGCTCCCTTGACCAACTACATTCTTTCTGCATCACCCCTGTAGGGCTCAGGAGCCCAGTTATGTCACCCCTTGCCTGCAGAGCTGGCAGCTTCTCGCCCTTTCTTGAACACCCTCCCTTGTGGAATGTTCCCTCAGCCTCCTCCCCTCTACCCTCGCCTTGGAAGTCCTCCAGGCAGCCACTACTGTCATCCCTGGTCTCTGAGCTGGCCCACCCCCACCCCACCTGAAGGAGAGGTGCCTCCCAGAGGCACCATCCGTTTGCGGAGCTCATAGCTGGGGCTGCTGCAGTAAGCAGCTGTGCAAGCCTTCGGGAGGGAGAGATGTGAGAGGGCATCAGAGGAGGGAGGGCAGGAAAAGAGGGACAGAGGCCAGTGTTGCCTGCGGCACACCCAACCATCATTCAAGGCACCCCACTACCATTGGTCAGTTCTGAGCTTTGCTTTTTTAGAAAAAGGAGAAGAGGAAGAGGAAGAAGAATTGTTACAGATTTAGGGGATTGGTTTGGATCAGGGTTTCCCAAACTTGGGTCTCCAGCTGTTTTTGAACTACAACTCCCATCATCCCTAGCTAGCAGGACCAGTGGGCTGGGATGATGGAAAACTGTAGTCCAAAAACAGTGGGAGACCCAAGTTTGGGAAACACTTGTTTGGATGATTCCTGGTGTGATTTCGTATCTACCATATGGAGGTCTGTAGCAGAAGGAACAGCTGAACTGATCAAACCAGTTTCTTAGTTAAGCCAATCCAGTTAAGTACCTCCCATCTCTATGACTGAAGAGGTCGCTGAAGTGATGATGCTCCCTAGGAGGAGGGGTAGGCATTTCCACACACCTTAAACAAGCTGGAGGAAATATCATATTGTAATCGGAGAGAACAATAGCCAAGGTAGTCTGTGGGGGGGTCTAGGCTGGATGCTGAAAAGACACTCTTGTGTGCTGAATTCAAAGCTATGGCTTTGAGGATACAAACATCCCAGCAACCTAATGGGGAAGCATAATCTGCTGGAGTGTTAATGCGATAAGCCCTCCGATCCTGCGCTCAGGTTGCACTTATGTGTAAATAAAACCATATATTCTAAACCAGGGGTTACCAACCAGCCAGTGTTGGTTGTGCCAGTCACAAAATAGCTGCTATTGGGGGGTGGGGGGGGGTGGCATGACCACAAAATGGATGCAATGTAAATGGAAAGATACAAGTTGAGATCCTACTCCAGGGAAAATGCTGCTACCCGCATCGCCATTGCTGCCGCCACCAACTCTCTGCTCTAGAGACTTCATTGATGAGGTCCAATATTCATTTGTGAAATTTCTATAAAGTTCAATGGGAATTACGTAGAGTCATTCAAGAACAAAGGCTAATGCTCAACCAGTGCTGCTCATCAGAGCTTGACAGGGGGTTGATTCTGGAAAATGCTGATCACTTCACTCTGATCTTGCAAGGACGGAAGCGTTTGGTTATTTGTTGCTTTAAATTAATTTTATTTAAGATGCAAGTTCTCAACTGAAGGGCAGATTAAAAGGAGAATCTGAGCAAAAAGTGTCTGGTCTTGGTCCAAGCTACCCGAATGTTCTGCTACTTCTGCATTTTTTATTTCATAGCAGTTGTAAGGAACATCAAAGACCATCTATTCCAATCTCCTGCTGATGCAGAAGATCTGCTACTACAGTATCCCCGATAGGCTAGCATCAAGCCTCTGCTTAAATCAAGGAGAGTCCACCACCTTTCAAGCCATTCAGATATTTGAAGGCAGCTGTCATATCACCTAGCAATAGTCTCTCGACCTAGTAATAGTCTCTTTTGCCTCCTTTTTAGGGTAAACTTTGATGCTTTGAGCCAAGGTGCTCACAGCAGAAAACCCAAGATGGCGATGGAACATTGATCTCTGACAACAGTGTTTTCTTTGTCATAAAGCAGGGACGTAAAAAATAACTTCCACCCTACTGGGAATGTTGCTTTAACACATGGTTTGGGTATTATGCAGGTGTCTAACTGAGTTACAGACACAGTCACAGATTTCCTTTTCACCCACTATGCTGTTTGACATAATGCCTTGATTCATAAGCAAGTTACATGGGTGTAACCAGATTGCTCTTTGATCTTTTTTTGGGAGCGATGCTTGCAGTGTGCCTCACAACAACAAACAACATGAAGGGACTGGATAATGAAGGAAGGTATGTTGTCCATGGAGCTTCTAATTTTATAAAGATATTGAAGTAGTAGTCTTAGATTGTATGGGGTGTGGGCAGGGTCTGGGGAGCTGTAGTACCTACTTCTGGGGTAGTCTGTCCAACTTTGGTCCCCACCCTGCACTCAGCTCTCAACTGAGGCTCCTAGAAGCTGTCAGCATGCGACAGCAGCCACACCCTGGGAACGGCTTTGACTGGCCGGTTAAACCAGATGAGGGTAGCCAATGGGTCTCAAACCCTTGGTGAGTTAGGGATTTCCTCTGCATGCAAAGACAGGCTCTGGTGGACTGAGCGAACAAGACCAATAGTGGGTCCAATGGTCAAAAAGGTGGTTTCTTCACTTGCTGCGGTGGGAAGTGAGGTTGCCCATCTCAGAGGAAGAAAGCTCTGACCCCAAACCTCCGCTACCTTGTGGTTTATCTTCTGGAAAAGAAAAGGCTAAGGAGTAAACCCTACACAGATCTGGAGTGAAATTCCTAAGACAGTCGGATGTTGCATTGTGTGCCTCCTTCTGGCAACTCCTGCAGCCAAGTTAGTTCCAAATGCATTGCTTTCATTTGGACCACATCATTGAGGCCAGGGTTGGGGGTTGGGGTGGTCTTGTCGTCTGGGCAGCCCAGCTGTCTCAAATTAGGGAGAATTCTTAGCTGCCTCCCCAGTCTGCATGTAGCTGCAGGGCCTCCACCATATCCACAGCCCTATACACATAGCAACATGGGCAGGGAGTGAGAGCGCCGACAGATCACTACATCCGTGGATGCTGGGCCAGCCATCTTCCTGTCTCTGGGAAGTCCAGCTGGTGGCACTCTGTAGGTGGTGGCTGGGGGAAGCTGGCAGGGCTGGATGATGGGACACCTGGATCACACAGCTTGGGCTGGTGGTGGGCGCAGCAGTCCAAAACACTTGTAGGGATCCAGGCTGGCAGTTCAGTTAGGATAGTATGCCTTTCCCTGCTCTCTCTCCATGGCCTTCAGATGTGCTGCTCTAAAGAACGAGGTGGGAAGGGATTTGACATATTTTCAGGAGACGGCAGGCAGACTAGGACGAGTCTCAGGGGTTCAGATGGTGAGCAAGAATGGTGTGGTGGAAAGTTGCCATCGGTTTCTGCTTGCAATTGGCTTATTTAAGTCTAGGAATGGGAATGATGCCAAAGTGTGCCTGGATTAATAAGGGTCTTTCCCTCCCATAGTACATCTCACAATCTAGCCTCTAGCCTCTCTTACACCTGACCTAATGTAGCCATTCCACCCAATGGAAATGGATTGGGGCATCTGTGAGCAGTGCAATTTCTCACGCATTGTAAAGCTAAATTGCAGTTTTTGCTCTGTTCCTAAAAGAAAGAAAGAAATCCTTCCTATGGATTAGGTTTCCATTCAGTTTGGTAGCGATAAAATATTAAACAACTATGAACAATGCTGGGTATTATTGAGCACCAGCTTTCTATCTTATTTTCTATTAACTGGGCGCAGAGTTCTCTCTTTCAGAGTATCGCTATAGCTCAGCTGAAATCTCAGCAAAGACAAAAAGATTTTAAAACTTGTTATCATGTCAGAGCACATCTCACAGCTCCCCTAGAAATTACCTTCCTTGTGTATGTGTGTGTCCCCGATTAACAGGATATACATAATGAGCTTGCCTCTGGGTTCTAATTTAGGAAAACCTCCAATTTGGGTTTTCTTATGTACAACTGCCTTACATCCAGCTGTCACACTTGATGTGCTCTTTTCCATTACATCCGCGATAGCAAATTCCACCCCTCCTATGCATTGGCACTTACATCAAACCCACATTGTCAGTACCTGACATCAGTGCCTGCTGTTCAGTGACAGTAACACACCACCAAAGGTGCAGATGAAGAATAGTCTCCAGTGGTGTATTATTGGCACCTAATGGCATATTCTGAGGCAGTCGGATGTATGGTAGGAGCAGAAGCTACCTACACATTCCTAATGAAAACCAGCAAAATGGAATTCACCCTTCATATGCTGCACAGTCCAACAATCTCAAATCAAAATGGAACTTCCCTAAGATAAACAGGATCTTCTTCTTGTTCAGTCGTTCAGTTGTGTCCGACTCCCCGTGACCCCATGGACCAGATCACGCCAGGCATGCCTATCCTCTACTGCCTCCCGCAGTTTGGCCAAATTCATGCTAGTCACTTCGAGAACACTGTCCAACCATCTCATCCTCTGTCGTCCCCTTCTCCTTGTGCCCACCATCTTTCCCAACATCAGGGTTTTTTCTAGGGAGTCTTCTCTAGAAAATGTGGTGGGACCAGTGGCCATGATCTTAGTTTTTTTCATGTTGAGCTTCAGACCATATTTTGCACTCTCCTCTTTCACCCTCATTAAAAGGTTCTTTAATTCCTCCTCACTTTCTGCCATCAAGGTTGTGTCATCAGCATATCTGAGGTTGTTTATCTTTCTTCCGGCAATCTTAATTCTTCTTAATTCGAATCAAATCAACAATGCATGTTTGCGGTTCATGGAGAGGCACAACATTATGGAAGAAAGCTTAAATGGATGGCATTAGATTTTTTTTTAATATTGAACCTTTGAGCAGGTTTAGGTGTCAGGGCGGGGCAAGGCAGATGGAATCAAGGCAATATGTGATGAGGCAGATTTAAGGCCAGGGTGGAATCTGGTGTGCTTGGTTGAAGCCCAAACAGAGCCTGGTGGATTTATTGAAGGAGCCTTTGTGTGACCTCAAAGTATTTTTGTATGAAATGTTGGTGAGCTGACAGAACACAGTTTATTAAGTAGACACTAGGAAAGGCCGGCTGGCCGGCTGGCTATCCTGCCTTGCTATGGGTTCTGACATGTTTAACACATTTTTAAAATATATAATCTGTGGCAGAATTACTTACATTTCCAAAGGAATGCTAATCTAAGACCATGAAAAACAATTGACCCAATAGGAGAGAAGGAATACTCTCTCTGGGGAATGGATATGGTAAATAATGGATATGGTAAATAATACAAAAATTATTTAAAGTCTTAAACACAGCTTTGATTTGTCATTTTCTATTTCAAAAGTAATTAGGTGAGGTGTATTTGGATTTATTTTGCATACCTGCACACTCCCTCAAATTGTATTTTAGGAAAACATAAGCATACACTTCCATAACAACAGGGCCATACATTAAGATAGGGCTTCCTAACCTTTTTGGGCCTGGGGCAAAGTTGGAAATCTAAGAACCTCCAGCAGGCTCAACCCATTTCACAGAAGAAAAACTGGTGACCCGCAGATATTCTGACATATTATTGTTCACTTATTATTGTTCACTTATTTTTATTCCTCTCAGTAGGTTGGGGACACCATTTTGTGGTTTGTCTCAGGTGCCAAAATGTCTTGGGCCAGCCCTGCTAGCTAGCACTGGAAGCTTCATGTGAACTAGGGCTGTGAATGACAAAACGAATCATCATAATTTTCCGAAGCACTTCTATGGTCTCAAAAAAATGAATTCAGCCCAGTGATAAATCTGCTCCAAAGACAACAGCTACGTTCTTGAACATCAATTGTTGGCAACAAATTTCACTATGAGCAGTAGGGGGAAATGGGTAGAATATTAAGTTGAGAGAGGAAGAAAAGAAGGAAAATTGTCTCGGCAGTTGTCAGGATACATGAGGGAAGCCTAAGCTTAAGATAAAAAGGCAATGAAAGCAGGCCGGGCGAGTATTATGATGGAATCTGGACTTGGTCTTACAAAGACAGTGGAGAGGAAAAGTGAGCAAGGTCAGTCCTTACTATAAAACTGTGAAGCCATTTGAAGCCATCAAAGATGTACTGGAAAAGAAATGGCAGCTGGCAGGGGTGTTTGTGTGTGTATCACTTTTTAACAGCTAGTATTTTCTGTCAAACCCCCCCCCCAATTGTTTAGAACAGTGATTTTGCCCAATTGTGTTGCAGGGAACCTCAGTAGCTCATCAGGGGTTTCTCGGCAAGAATATTAGTGAAAACTGAGAAGCTTTCCTGCCTATTCCTACCCATTTTCTACCCCTTCTGTGTGCAACCAGAATATTGGTTGGGATTCCAAAGGGGTCCAGCAGACCAGGGCAGCACTTCAGAGCTGGGAGCCAAAGAAGAACAAGACTAATTCAACCAGGAGGGCTTGATTTTCAACAGAAAATCAGCATAGAGTCTGGATTGGGATCGCATTCCACATCAGAACTGCTTTTTCTCAAAAGTGAAAGCTAAGCACAATGAAGGTTGAGCACAATTGCTTAAACATGTGACTAATATCATGTATCATTTGGCCCTTAATTTCCCTACCGGATTGGGGGAAATAACATATGAAGAAATGTGTTTTATTGTTCACATCCATGTTTGCTACTTTCTATTAGTGATAATTGCTCTCTGTGTTGTGGTGATATGAGATTGTAACTATATTTTACTGTGAAACTGCTGCAGAGACACTTGGATCACAGGATGATATATAAATGTAATAAAGGAATGTGTGCTGTTAAAATCCTTGTGCAAACAGGGAAACTGTACAAAAGTTGCAGTGAAGCTGTCACTTCATAAAGTAATGCTGTTGTCAGTGCTCCATGGTACCAGTAAATTATGAGCAGAGAAAGAGCAGATTTCAGTATTCAGTTCAAGACACTGGACTTTTTTTAAAAAAAAATGCAGTGAGGAGCCACTGAAATACATTACATTTCTTTCCCCACAGCTATATTCACACAAAACAAAACACAATTTTCTCTTACATGTTTCAGGGTAAGTTAATCCTAAATACAATATATAATTGACAGCTCAAACCATGCTGAAAGATCAGAAGACTGCCTTAGTCCTCAAAACCTGAATTCAGATCCAGCTGCCATCATTTACCAGGTTCCCGATTCACTATTTCCCATATCCATTTTCTTTGTTTTTGTTTTTGGGGACCGCCATGTTCAAATCTTATTAGTGCCAGGTGCTTGACTTGCCATTCTTCAGAGTTTAGACCACCCTCCTTTCCTAACTGAATTAATTTCTGGTAGCGATGACGATGACAGGGATGCACCAAGTTAGTAGTGCCGCGTTGTAAATAAGCCCGCCAAAAGTTACTAGCCTACAAAGAGAACAAAGGAATGAGCTTCCCGTCCTCTACAACCAGCATGGAAACAAAGAAGGTGTAAGGTCCGCGGTTAGTTGCTCATGAGTAAGCAGGCAAAACTCCGAGTTTTCCTTTAGTAGTTTCATTGTGCATACTATGTACAGTGCAGAGCTAAAAAGTTCATGTCTGCACTCCACCTTGCGCTGTGCCGGGGACAGTTCCCTGACAGAAGGCCTGTAAGGAATGGAAAGTTCTGTCTACCTGCTCACTCACCTGAGAGGCATTCCTGATTGCATAGAGCGGTCCATACAAGGCTGCAGTAGGGGGTATGCTGAAGCAGCCTTCTTTTTGCCAGCCCCCCAGGGGGTCACAGGCTAGTGGTGCGCAGGGACAAAACAAGAATGGGTGTGCTGAAAGTGGGCATATTGCACGAAACACACAAAGCTGCTCACTTGATTCCCAATCAGCTGGATGGAGGAAAGAGTTCACCGTACGGGGTCTTCTAAAACTCCCCTCACTGCACTCCTCCTCCTTCTCAGCTGATCGTGAGACAGTCGTGCAACCGCGAAGAAGGGGCTGCACTCTTGGGAACCAAGACTTCTTGGTGATCCAAGTACCGTTGAGGCAGAGGATCCCGACACAGCTGGCCTTCCCAATAGAATAGGTGAAGGGGGAAGTCATGGATTGGCTGGACACAGAGGAGCGGCGGGAGGCAGCAGATGGGGAACCACCAATGGAAGAAGGCTTAGAGACCGGGGATTGGTGGTGGAACAACGATGAGTGGTCAGAGGGAGAAGAAGGAAAAGAATGGGGGGGGAGGTGTCGGAACCTGAAAAGGTAACAGGGCTTAGTGAAAAGGGAGAATCTGAGGCAGAGAGGAGTCCAGAAGCAGTAAATGGGATGATGGAGGCCAAGAAGCAGAGATGAGTCCGGCTGGTGAAGAAACCAGGGTGTCCCCACTCTTGCTGCAACAAGCTCCCCTCCCTGCTGATCTCCCAGGACCAGGAGAGGTATGAAGCGAGAGGAGCAAAGTCATGCACAATGGCGCAATCTCAGATTGCTTGGGAGAGGAGGAGACTTAGGCAGCTGTGGGAAGGCGCAGCTTTCACAACTGCCTTATAGGGACAAGACCTACTGAAGAAGAGTTGCTGTGCTCCCCTAAGCAGACCTTGTTTCTTCTAATAAAGAGTTAACTTCACTTACTCTGTGTGGTTTATTGCCCCTGAATGGGGTTGGGGGAGGAAGCCACTGAAAACACAGCTTTAAGGCGCTGCAGGTGCCTTGAGGGGTGGCTGGTGGCTGGCCTCCCAAGCACCTGACCTTTCCCAGCAGTGAAGGACAAAGGAAGCCACTCAGTACCACCACTTCAAAGTATAACTGATGGAGGAATTGGGCAGAGCGTTGCAAGCACTGGAGGAAATCAGGCTCCAGTGATTGCAATGCTCCACCAATGCGCCACCCACCTTCCCCTTCAACTACACTGCAGTGATTCCAGAAGATGGCACTATCATGGTCCCATTAACACTGCTGCTAAGGAGGCTGGTGGGCTGGATCCCACCTATGGGCCAACAGTTTTCTACTCCTGTATTAAGGCCTTGTTTAGTGCAAAGCTTAACCATTTTACACATTGCAGCCCCTGAGACCTATGTTGAACCATTGTTTATGGACAATTAGAAAAAATGTAAGTCTGTCTTTATCCTCCCTGAAAAAAACACCTTGGCTTTTTAATCAACAGAGGGGGACATGCTATTGTAGAATAAAGGAAGTTTTGCAATTTGCAATGTGAAATTGCAGTGAGGAATGATTCTTGGTGAAAGAGTGGGATGGTACTAGCGAATTTGTTTTCATTTGTGAAATATTGGAAGGGTATGCTATGATCATTTTTTCATAATCAGCTATGTCAAGTATTAGCTTTGTTAATGGAGGATTCTTGTTTTTGTCTTTTGTAAACAGCTAATCAATAACTTGCAAGGATTTTGTTGGGTGGAGAACCAACCCCCCCCCCCCCATCTCACCTCTCTGTCCTCGATTTCTCTCCCTCCTTTGTTAATATGCCAGGTTTATTTTTGCTGACATATAAACCTAAGACTGAGACAGCTTGCAAGCCTATAGAAAATAGAATGAGGGAAGAGATCAAGCTGAGTAGCAGATAGGATTTTTCTGTCAGTCTCAGTAAGCAATTTATCAGCCCAGGGTAAAATTTAGCTGCTTTTAAAAGTTTTATAGATTGAGAAGTGAAGCCCACATTGAGTCTTTGTGTGCAACTGCAACAAACAGTGTCTTTCTGTCTTCTTTCTGCAGTTAGGAAATGTTTTGTTTGTTTTTTTCTGCCTCAAGATGAAGTACATCATTCAAAGCTGTTTTATTGACAGCAATTACAGAGGGAGCTGTCCTTCATGCCTTAGTAGAAACTTGCAGAAATGGGATGGATGTTTACATGAAAGACAGACTGGGTCTGAACAACAAATTGCTGCAAGGATGATGAAGAAGAAGAAATCATTTTGAAATTGCTTAATTTTTTTTGTCAGATCATCACATATGAAAAGGGAGCACAATCCCCCCCCCAAATGTTATTTAGAAGATCAAAGCAAGTTCCCTGCCTCGAGTAAACAAAAACACCAATCAAATTATTTGAATGAACTCATAGTGAAGAGGCCTAAGGAGAGAGCAGAATAAATGCTTCAAGTTTCTCTTGAAGGACACGGCCCAGAAACTGTTAAGCTCTCCCTCACACGCTGGGATTATGGGCCCCTTAGATTTCCTCAATGGTATTTCCTTCTCTCTCCAACCCAAACCACCATCTTTGTTGTTTTGTGCTACGGCTGTGCGTGACGTGATGGCAGGGGCGTAGTAAGGGGGGGCGAGGGGGGTGGTCCGCCCCGGTTTCCATAATGGAGGGGGTGACAAATAAGCAAGAAATATTTTTTTATTTTTATTTTTGAATTTTTTTTTGAAAATGCCTTCTCCGAAGGTCTTATCTTACTACACTAGGGATTATATAGCTATATATGAAATTTCATGCATATTGGTTAATATCTTGACCCTCCTCCACCAAAACAGCTGTTCACTTGGCTGTTTTCCTATGTCATGAAGGCTGAAATTTCAGTTCAGAGAACACTTACTGTTCCCAACCCTAACCCTGTGGAAAGCCATCTAATTACACTTTGAGATGTTTTTAGGAGGTAATTTGATTATTGTTTGATTTTTATACCAATGATATGTATCTGGTGTTAGCCACCCTGAGCCCGACTTTGTCCGGGGAGGGCGGGATATAAATAAAAGTTTATTGTTATTATTCCTTTGTAAGAAAATATGAAATAACGTAAAACCATTGGGGGGGGTCAATAGGGGGGTTGACAAGAAATTTTCCGCACCGGGTACCACCTGACCTTCCCATGCCTTGGGGGGGGGGGTTTGACAAAAATGTTTTGCCCCCGGGTACCAATTTACCTAGCTACGCCCCTGCGTGATGGTCCTCTTCCACAAGAGCATAGAGTCTCAAGGAAGGGTTTGTGGAGCTGATTCCAATCTTTTAGTGAGAGCTTGACTGTGGTGCAGCAGGAGACTCTATGTAAATGGTGTGTTGGAAGCCGGGTGCTAAATATACTACAATTCTGTTTGTAGGTAGGCCTACTTCTGTTGGATGAGGGTCCTCTTCTATGCTGGCTGACTACTTTAGCAAATTATTGTTGAGCGTGTGTGTGTGAAAGAGAGAAAGCAAATGTCTAATTTACTTGTTAGCTTTTTGTTACTGTTTATATGTTTTAATTATTTGTAATTGTTTTATCGAAGTTATGTTAATTATATAACTTGGGCTATAACTAGGATGTTTTATTGTGTTACTGTTGCTGTTTATTGTCCACAAGCTGCTTTGGGAGTCACTTGAATGGAAAGTACAATCAGTCAATCAATTCTGGCAAAAGAAAAAAACAAATCCTATCAACAGAATATACTAGAACAATTTTCAGCAGGTTCCCCTATCACTTCAGCCCTGGTTTGGGATATCACTGAGGGAAATAATATATTGGTGTGTACTTCACTCTTTCCAGCCATAGAAAGGTATCATCAATGGAGAAAGGCAAGGAAGAGGCAATGTCATGTGGACCAATGAGATGCTTTCAGATCTCCAAAGGGTGGAGCCAGAGAGAAATTTGTTCCAGAATGCTCTACTGACAGCAATTGTTTTCCATCTTGTGTGTTAGATTCCATCATGGAGAGTAGGAAATACCATTGCTGAATTCTAAGTGGCCTTTATTCCATCCATTATATGAAACAGGAGTTAACTGAATATCTTACTTGCTTTATCACATGAACATATATTAGAATATATATATTATTTGAGACAGGCAACCCAGGCTCCTTGCAGAGGTCCATGCACTAGAGCATGAGGAATTCAATGATGCCTAAAAACATTTTGCCTCCTCCTTTCAAGCGTAGCAAAAGATTTATTGAGAACCAGCTCTTGTTGCTCTGGCTGCAAGTTGTGTGGGGAGTGCAAATTAGCAGGTTAGAAATGAGGCAAGTTCAGACTCCTGCTGTAGTGCCTTTTTCAGATTTCAGAACATATAGAGAGCTCAGCATGGGTCTCTCCCCAACCCACAGCACCACACATCCACATTACAAATATGCACTTCTAGCCACGCTCTTGTGCTACCCGTCCCAAAGAACACCTTTTAGCATGATTAGAGCTGGAATGGAGCCGGTGAGCTTTATTATTCTTGTGTTTAGAGGTGTCTTTACCCTGGTCCGCTGCATCCTTTTCCCAACAGCAGACTGCTTGTAGGCTGCAAAACAGGCCTATATCCTGGATATACCGGTACATGTTTACTGGACAGTATGAAGCTTGGGGGGAAGATTGCAGCTTGGCAGCAGAGCGCATGCTTTCCTTGCAAAAGGTCACAGGAGCCATCTCTGGTGTTCTCCGTTTAGGGCTGGGGAAGACAGCTTTTTGAAACCCTGGAAAGCTGCTGCCATTGAAGGTCCACCATACTGAGCTAAGCAGACCAATGGGCTGACTTTAAAGAAGGCATCTTCCTGTGTGGAACAGAGACCTGCGGAATTCCTGTGGGTGAAGGAAATGGCTTTAAGCCTCAATAAGGCAGAACTGAAAATATTGGCTTACAGAGTTTCTTAATAGCACTGTACGAAGGTTATCAGCTTGGGGGGGGGGCTGTTTCTATTTGATACGAAAATAGCCGTGTGATGCTTTGAAAAGCAGCCTTATGATGCTTATGATGATGCTTAGGGAATACTTCACAAGACGATCCACTAGATTATTCCTGTTCATACTGCTTGGCAGACAAGTGTTGCAAATAAAACAGATGCAGATGTCCCTGGGGAGAATATCTATAAACTGGAGTATACAAACTCAGTTGCTGAGTTCGATGTTCTTGTTCCCTTACAGTTCCAGGGTTAAGTTGCATTCATAAACCCACTTATTACTTGGGAGTAAAGCTGTTCAGAACCGAGTGCGCACAGGAAAAGCATCGAGCTGTGTCTCATTTCCAGCAGCAGAGCTAATAAACAAGGGCATCTATTTAAACCCACCTGGGGGGTTGAATGAGCAGTAATGTTGGTTGGCATCCATCCGTCTCCGGAGACGATGGAGTGCCCCCTTTGAGGGTGAAGTCAAGCCGTTGGAGTAGAGTTACAGCTATTGCCGTGGCTGTAGAGAACAATACGAGAAGGGCATGTTTTGTTGCATCTGGGGCAGATGAAGGCGTCCGGTTGTGCAAATGCACCGTGAACAGTAAAATGGCAATTTATGTCAAGTGCCTCAAAAAGCCGGTCTTAAATATAGGTTAGCCACACACTGTTGTGGGTCTAGCGCGTCCCCTCCGTAGCGAGGCTTCTCCGCAGCTGGGACTGGAGACGGTGGGGTGGGAGCACCAGGCCGATTTTGCTGCCCACCCCTTCTCCGATTGCTTTTATTTATACCCACAGGCATTGCGCGCTCCCTCCCGCTTTGCTTCCAGTCGTCGCTTTCGTTTCGGTTTCCCTTCCTCTCTCGCGCTCCCCCTGCAGCCCGCGGGTAGGAAAAGCACCTGTCCAAAGTAAGGGCACCGGAAAGTGCCCTCTGAGGACTTCACCGGCTGATACTGCGCATGTACATTTTATAACAAAAAAACCCCAAACATACGCACGTTGCGCCTGCGCCTTAGCGATGGTAGGAGGCGCGTGTCGCTTCGCCGCGCATGCTCAGCGGGTCCGCGCGTAGTCGGAGCCGGGAAGGTGTTTTTTTGGCGGTTGAGGGGAGAGTTCAGGTAACCGAGGCCGAGGTTGGTAAATATTTGGGCTCCTGGGTCCGGCTCCAAGGGACCTACCTGGCTCTTACTTCCACAGAAGCGTAACAACAGGGCTTACTACTTGGGAGTCCTTACTTCAGACTCGCTTTCTTGCGATTCCTGAAACAAAATGCAGCTTGGCAGGTGTGCTGCTTATTACCGCTGTGGTTGATATTTAGTGCACGTTAGGAGCGGCTTGCAAGTGTTAGCTGCTTCTTTACAGATGGCCTGATCGTTAAATCTATATCTATGCCATAAATACCTGGCTACAAATTAGTGGGGATAATCTCACATTTATTTTTTTATTTTTTACTATGGCCCAGAGACTGCTGTCATCTTGAGCTTCAGGTGGACGATTGATTGGGCTGCAGTATTTACTTCAAAATAAATTAAAAAATTGTCCAGTAGCACCTTAGAGACCAACTAACTTTGTTCTGGGTATAAGCTTTTGTGTGCTACTGGACAATTTTTTAATTTATTTCGACTCTGACAGAGCAACACAGCTACCTACCTACCTGAATCTAGTATTTTACTTCAGTTATTATTATTATTATTGCTGCTGCTGCTGCTGCTGAAACAGTATACTATAATGAGAGAATCAGTTTGTCACTTCGTGTTTCGCTTAACAGACCTGCCCTCCTCGCAATCCTGGAAGTTGCAAGACACAGAGACAGAAGTTAAAATGCCTGTTTTCAAACATCCAGAATATCCAGAAGCGACTTTACTTCGCTTGGAAAGTTTGGTGCTTTTTCGGGAACCTCAAGTGTCCACCTTGTTATCAATCTTCGGAGAGGTAGCACTTTCTAATTTTCTTTTTCTAATTGCCCTTTAAGATACTTGGCCTGGCCTTATTTTTGGCTCCTGACAGGTATTAAAGCTGAAGTGGATATACCACAGTTGGCCCAGGAAGGCCTGGGTTCAAATTCTACTTTAACTGAAGGTCTCTGTGACCTTTAGCAAGTCTTAGCATGTCCTTTAGGAGTTCTTTGAACTCAGAGATAAATACATGAGTTAACGCATGTGTTTTTTCATAACACAAGGGATTAACTCATGCACATACCTCTTAAGTTCAAAGAAATGCAGTTATGGTTGTTTTTAATGTATCAGTTTTGTATTGATGCTTTTTTTCCCTGGCTACCAATAGGAGTTTACAAGAAAATGTAGACTAGTCAAGCCTTTCGTTCTTTTTTTAAGGCTTCCATATAAAACTAAGTAGTGATTCTATTAAATTCTAATGTACAAACATAGGCCTTCTTTTGACATTTATTTATCTGAATAGGTAGATTAGGGAATAATGCATACTATTTATGTAGCGCTTAAATACTCAACTTTTTCCACTTTGGGGTATCTTGATGGTTATCAGGAATTCCTTAATTTGAAAAAAAGTTATCAGTGGACCAAGATTTCCTGAAAGGCAGTGGGACCTCAGTTTTCAAACGTAATCTGTTCTGGAAGACTGTTCGAGTTCCGAAACATTCAAAAACTGAAAACTCAACACAGAAGCTGCGAAACGGAAGAAACAATACAGAAAACTCAAAACGTGGCATGTTTGACTTACGAAAAGTGTTCGAAAACTGAAGCATTTACTTCCAGGTTTACGACGTTCGAAAATCAAAATGTTTGTCAATGGAGACATTCGAAAACTGACCTTTTTCCTGTGCTGTAGCTATAGAAGAAGAAAAAGAAGAGTTTGGATTTGATATCCTGCTTTATCACTACCCGAAGGAGTCTCCAAGCGGCTAACAATCTCCTTTCCCTTCCTCCCCCACAACAAACACTCTGTGAGGTGAGTGGGGCTGAGAGACTTCAAAGAAGTGTGACTGGCCCAAGGTCACCCAGCAGCTGCATGTGGAGGAGTAGAGACGCGAACCGGTTCACCAGATTACGGGACTATGCTCTTAACCACTATACCACACTGGCTATAGGATACTATGATGTGTTCATTCTAGGATGCCTTCTCAGTTCAGATTAGAAAGGTAAGGCCAGTGTGCCTGACCACTACTCCACATGACCTGTGGTGTTAGAACAAGTTCCAGATTTTTACAGTGTATGGGACTTCCGTGAAATGCATGCTTTCCTTGGCAGGCAAATTGATATACAAAGAGCTATCTTCATGTAGTGTTTTCTAACTTACTTGCAGAATGTTAATATCCTTATAAAGCTGTGCTAAATAGGGCAACATTATCCTCGTATTTCAAATGGGCACTATCTGCCAAATAGATAGTGGCCTATGTATGGATTCATGCTAGGTGAGATATGAAGTGGGGAATTCTTGGCTCACAGCTCATTCTTTATGCAAAAGGTCTTTTTTAAACACGAACATTCCTTGGCTTATGTTAATAATGGGAAGAGCATCGCATCAAGCAGAAACTGTGAGGGTAATACTCTGCTATTCCCCTCTCCTGTCTTATATAACCAGCAACTGCTGCATAGATTAATATGGGCAGTGGCATAGTTGAAGTTGTTACCTTTATCTGTAATTAAATATAATATCCCTACAAGCTGTTAAGGAGAATAATGTGTCATTTGGTTCACGGTATGGAAATTGATGTCGGCAGTCTGCTGTGGCATTTAATTTTGCCTGACAGTCTTCTGAAGCTTGCTGTACTGATGTATTCAGCATGAGTGCTATACGTGCAGATTGTTTTTAAATGAAAGGTTACATTTTTCAGCCATGGAGATGATTTTGATTGTCTCAGTAATTTCCAGGGATTCTCCTAGTAATCCCTGAAGAATGAATTTTTTCAACCCTCCCTTCAGGAAACATTGCAACACTTGTTGGTCTACCCAGGCATTTAGCTTGAACTTAGTTAACTGAAAGACATGCATGTAATAGTATTCAAATGCTGTTCATTCCAGAAACATTTTTATCGGTTTATACTCTTTCTTTTACCAGTTTATCTTTAAAATTATCACTGTTACAATATACTTGTGTCTGTACAGTTGTTACAGGAGCATGTCTACAGGTAGCATTGTATCCTCAAATAATTTTTTTCTGTTTTTCTTTTGTTCATTCCCAAGCAGTGGTAATGATTGTGTGTGTGGTGTTGCTTTTTCCTTGTTGAGTGTTTATATTGCCCTCAACAATTAAAATAACTTTTGACGCGTTGAAAATTGCCAATAGACAATTATTTGCTTTAAATAGTGTCGTAGAGAATGAATGAATAACTGCTGGAAATACCTTACTGAAACAGAACCTTTGATAAGGTGGCAGGAGGTCACATGTTTATGTTGAGTGGTTTTTGTTGTGGGTGAACAGCTGTATTTTTGCTTCATTTTAATGGATTTTGTTCTGTGGGGTTTTGTAAATCATTTCAGGACCCCTTCTGTGTGAAGTGATATATAATTTGATTGAACTTGAAATTTCATTGTTTAGAAAACTCATTGTGGGGCCAGTGTGCACAATATCAGATTTAGAAAATCTGTATGTGAGGTGGGACAGTAGCCACTCATCATCCTGTCTCCTCCTTGGGTGTGCACAGCAATGAATGGACATGCGTACATACATCTGTACATGTGATACCCTGGAATTTTGCAGTCAATTTTTTTTACATGGAAGGATTGAAAGAATTTAGTACAGATGTGCATATACACCACTAAAGAAGTTTTTTGTATGAGTGATAAGTGTGTTCAGACCAGCTGCACTACCATACATAAAGTGTTTATTGATTGAATATTGGATGAACAATGAAGCTATTAATTCCAGGGTGGGTTTAGGATTGATTCATTAGATCACCCTTCCTTCCTCTTGCTACCATCATGAATCGCTTGTCAGCATGTAAGTTTATGATGAACCTGTACAATTATCGTTTTGCTGTATTTGCAATACATCATGCAGTACATCTAAGACTTTCTCAGCCACAGATGGCTCAGTGCACTAGTTTGTTGACTGGAAAAGCAAACTCAGAACAATTTCCAGAAAATGTTTTAAAATGGTTAAGAAGCAAGATCTTGATGTAATAATCAGTGATTTGATATGCAACTCTTTCTGTAAATTGAAAAAAGGAAGAAAGTTCTTGGTTTGAGAGGGAGAGAGAGAGAGACAGATTATGCAGTTAAGTGCCAGGACCTCAGAATTGCAAATCATTGACTTATTTTATCTTTGAAGGTATTTAACCACATACTACTGAAAAAGCACTCTCTATTTAGTTCTGATGTCTCCAATTTTGCAGAGCCTGCAAGCACATTTGGAGTTCAGCAAAATTGTATTGGCTGCCATGGTGGGGGGCAGGCCCATTCACAAAATGGCCACTGTGGTGGGCATAGCTGGTCACCAGTGAGGCTAAAAGATAAGTAACTCACCTAGGAACTCCAGATCACAAAGCCATTTCTTAGAACCCGTGTTAATGGGAAGATCACTCCAAAACTGTTTCACTCGGCCTACTCCCCCTGCACTGCATATATTGAAAAAAACCACCCATCCCATTCAGTAAGCACAAGCATACAAAACATCTGCACACAGACTCTCTGCTTTATCAATCCCCTCATAGCCCTGGTGCCCTTCCCAGCACCCAAGCAATTGCCCTCCTAGCACTTGGGTTCAGAAGTTGTCTCCTAACTAGTACATTTACCTGCTTGTGTGACGTGAGTGATTGGGCTGCATGCACCATTACATAGCTTGTGCACAGTATGGCTAATTCAGCCAAGGTTCTTGACTTACTGTTAATGTGTGAACATGGCCTATGACTCAACAAGTTTATTGTATTTGTTTCTTGCTTTTAGCTGCAATTGGCTTTCGAAGCAACTTACAATTACAAACTCTCACAATGATGTTTTGAAAAGCTATCAGTATGCTTCATATTAAAGGCTTTCTGTCGTGGAGCCTTGGGTACTGTTACCAAACAGGCCAATCTCTTGACTTGCAATGTCTTGGAGTTTCAGTGCTGGGCTTCAGGCCAGTCATTCTTTGAACCAAACTTCCTTGTATTTGATGGATTATAAAATCAAAGGGATAAGCTGTCCTGGTGGATCTTAGTTGCTGCATTTTTAGCGAACCCTTCATTCTTCAACTTTTCATCTAGCCAAAAACTTGATGAGTCAAAGTTCTGTACATCTTTTGATTGAAGAAAGGCCAGTGTGCTTGAAAAGAAAAGAAAGAAATAAAACAAACACTAAATATATATATATATATAATTTTTGTCCAGCGTCAGCATTTGAGCTTCCCATCCCTTTTTATCTATGGACACACATCCAGTGGGAAGACTTATGTGATGCAGACTCTTCTGAAAACCTTAGAGGTAGAGGAATAATGGATTCATACTGTATATTGGGAAATGCTTTCAAGTTTTGTTTCAAAAAATCCTCTGAAACCATCAGTTTGTTCATCTTTCCTGTTTCCTCAAGAAAACCATTCTTGACTGTCCCCAGATAACTTGGTACATCGGGCCTTGGCTTATGCAGCAAAGAATACAAGGAAGCAAAGCTCTGTTTGCCCCTACAAATCAGCTGTAACTTAGTGCCCTTGTATTTCTGCATTTGCCCTGCCTCTGGCAGTGTCTGGCACTGGCTATAGTGACAGTACATGTCCAGCCCTATCATTAGGCATACCTGAAGGTGGCCACTTCAGGTAATTTATTTTGTCTGTCATGAAAGGGCAGCAGATGGTTAGTTATTTAATTTATTGTATTTTTACTGGCAGGAAGTAGGAGAGGCCCTTGTGAGCTTTTCTGCCTTAGGTGCCAAAATAACTTGATAGACTTTGGGTGACCTTGGGAGGGGAGTGTCAAATGCTACTGTGCCTCAGGCATCAATATGTCTTGTGCTGGCCCTGTTGATGATCCATGTGGGATTGTGGTAACATGAATGATGAGACAAGGGCTAACTTCAGAACAAGAGTGAACTAAGAAAAAACTTACTGGTTTCAGCTTCAAACTATGCTTAAACCATATCTTAACAATTAATATTAAGTACTTGTAATGTTTCGGATGGATCATATTGTGGTTTTAACATCTTTTTAGCCTTTCACAACTTGCCCTGTGATGCTATATGGTCCTCATTTTGGGGCCTGTCAGATAATGTTGCTGCCTTTGTGCAATGTTCTCCTTAACTTTCTCAAACCTTGTTTACAGCTAGAGGGAGTGGTAGTGAATATGTGGTTGACATTGACACTGTATAATAGTGGCTTCTTGGATTTACTTTCATGAACTTCCCACTGTGTGTAGAATACATGAAATGGCAGCAAATGTAATAATTATTTCGACTTCATACGTGAAGACCAATCCGTCAATATTTAGTACTGAAATACTTGCATTGTTTGTCAACAAGCAATCCTCATTGAGAAGTAATTATGTCAATAAATGTGAATGAATAATGATCTCTTAGGGTGTTTTTTTTAAAAAAAAAAGCCAAACAAAAAACTGCTGGTGGTATTCTCTGCAAATTCCTTAACAGCATTAATACAATTTTCTTTCTCTTAGCTACCTCATGTGTTTGTGAACTGTGTTGAATGTTTCACTTCAAGACTGCTCCTTGAAGAAATTTTGAGACAGTTACAAAGCCTTTCCTCGAAGGAAGAATCTCCTGTTCTTCCATTCTGTGATACGTTCAACGATTTCATACGTTATTTAAGCAGGCAACTATGACACCTGATCTCCAGAAACAAACTTTGTATGTGGTAAGTTGAATGGCCACCTGGGTTTAGGGCTCGGTGAAATCGTCTGCTTTCCAACATTGTAATGCACCACCAGCAATATGATGGTGTTTTACAATTTCGTAAAGGAGGCGGGGAGGAAGAAGGCAGTTGCTAAGGTGACTGAAGCAGGCCCCTGTCTCCTTGGCAGGGGCAGGTGGGCTACCTCTTCCATATGTTCCTTAAACTTATTGTAGAAATTTTAAGAAAACCCATCTAGGCCTGATGTTTTATTGGTTTTCAGGGTTTTTTATAGCTAGCTTGAGATCATCTTCAGTAATTTAGAATTTAGAAGATACGTTGTTCTTTAATAGAGCAGCAAGTTCAACTACTTTTTTAAAAGCATTTCTATACATTGCCATCATCCATTTAGGAAGTTTCTTCACAACTTAAACAAAACCCAACTGATTTATGAGTTCAGTAGCAGCTTCCAAGACTTTTGAACCTTCTGTTGGCAATGGAAATTAAATAGGTCTCCGATTCTTACTTTAATGTTTTGTTGTTAGATCCAGAGGTTGTCTTCCTTTGGCACTGGAAGGGAAAAAATTACATCCAACCAAAATTTTTCCTGCACTGTCTTGCTTTGTTAAGGGACATCCCATATATTGCAGGAGTCATGCTCTAGGTCAGCACTGGGCTGACTTCAGGAGTGTGGAATCTATTTTGTTTGTTGAGCAACTGGGAGTCAGAAATTCTTGCTGGTCAGCTTCATTGCATCCAGAGGATCCCACCTTCTGCTCACTCTAGCTCTAGGGTGCCCATTCATATAGAGCCCTGCTCTGGCCAGTTAGACCTCTCCATTGCCTAACATGAACTAAGAATACAGCCTAGACTAGAAACACATCCAAAACTTTACTGCAGCTGTATATTAGAATGGAAGGTAAGTGGTGGTGCCTTTTAGAAAACGTTGTCCACCCATTGTGAATCTTCTGATTGAGCAATCTCATATTTACTTCCAAGGAATCATAGGGCCCTCCGTGGCATGTTTTAAAACTCCCTGTTTTAATGAGGATACTGGGACACATCAATGTTTATTTTAGCCAAGTGTGGGAAGGGGAACAACATTATCAACGCAGACAAACGTTACTGAAGGTTTGTACTATAAAGCTATTAAGTGGGCAGCTAATGTAATGGGAAGGTTTGGGTAGGCTAGCATAAAGTTTGTGGTTTGGGACGGGAATTGGCTCCTTTGAATAACAGGCTGTTAATTTTATGAATCTTTAGTCTAGGGCAAGATTAAAATCTGGGGTTTTTGTTGTAAAGCTTAAGCGCACTTGAATAAATAATGTATGTGTACGTATAACTAGAGCAATGAAAATTAATTGGACAACATAATTCTACATAGTCTGTGAAGAGTAGATGGAGGAGAAAGGAAATGTGGGTGAAAGATTATTGTACTACTTTGTATGAAAATAGTTAATGCAGAAACACTCGTTAATGATACTCAGTGGGAATAGATGAATTCTTTTCAAGAGAACGATCTCATTCTGAACCTCTGAGGAAAACTGAGAAAGTAATATCACACTGAAATTGTTATGCTAATTTTGAGCAACCTTGTAAACTCACCGCCACCCACCCCACATTCCCTCCTTTGGTGTTCTCTCAGCAAGCTACTAGTACCTGTCCATCCTGGAGTCTAATAAAAAGTGTGACTACATCTTGAAACACATTCAGATACCTATTAAAACATTGGCTATTATAATGGTTGATTAACTCCTGACTTAGAATTATACCATGGCTTTATTGTCAATCAATCAATTTATTTATTACATTAGCCATATGGCCATAGCACATTGTGAGAGACCAGGCAGTACATAGAATACTACGAATACAGTTAGAACATTAAGTGTAAAATCATGCTGAGTAATACAGATGAGATAACGAGCAATAACAGGGCATGTCGACTGTGTCTATGTCAGGAAGTTACATATGACTAGGGCTGAGGTAAGTTAGCCAAAAAGGTGGCCCTGAGTTTAAGGGCCTGTAATAAAGGGTCACGAAGAGTCGACGGACCGACTGAACGACTGAACAACAATATGTAGATGGCCACTCCACGTGATATCAGTGGGTTGGCATCCGCCAGTAAGTATTTCATGTGGTCATCGTCCCAGGCGATGATCGGTGGGATTAAAAGGAAAAGCCTGGGTCTTACTGAGACATATATTGGGCAATAGAAGAAAAAATGAATAAGCTCCTCTATCTTTCCCTTGTTGCATGGGCAGAGTTGAAGATCCAGAGGAGTATTGGAAAATACACCCTGTAAGAATGCTGGGGATGGCATGAAATCGGGTTAGTGTGAAGGCCCTTCTTAGCGTAGGATTTATCAGATCACTCAAATAGTGGGCCAGAGATCCAACTACCTTCATGTGAGGAAACCACGTGGAGAGTCTGGCCGTGTTAGATAGTTCTAAATCGAGGGCTGGGTCCTTAGCAAGAATCCAGTCCATGAGGATAGGGCGGCAAAGTCTGGAAGGGAGTAGCAATTGCAGATGATATCCATGCCCTTTGACCAGGTGCTACTGCCGATAAAGGCTAAGAAGGCTTGTTTAGCTAATAGAGAGTTTGGAGTTTCATCAAGCAATTTGTAGTAGGTAATTATCCTGATATGGGCTCTTGCTACGATGGATGGTAGGCCCAGTTCCATTCTCAGTTGGGCCACCATTGTCCCATTGGGGAGGCCCAAGATCTTTCTTGCCAATAGGTTTTGCAGAGACTCCAGTCGTTGGAGGATATTCAGATTCCATCCCTGTATTTCCACCCCGTATAGCAACATTGGGGGTATTTTACTGAGGTAGATCTTTCTGATTGGCTTTATTGTCATGTTTTGTGCCTTTATGGCTGCAAACTTATGTATGCTTACATGGGTATAAGCCCCACTGATTTCTGTCACACTGATCTCCAGTGAAAATAATATTGGACTTTGTAGCTTAGCGACAGAATGTATTTTGCATAGAGAAGTTCCTAGATTCAACCCTGGGTATCTCCAGTTAAAAGGACCGAACTAATAATAATAATATAATAATAATAATAATATTTTTGTTGGAAGCCACCCAGAGTTGTTGTTGTTGTTGTTGTTGTTGTTGTTATTACTCTGGGTGGCTTCCAACAAAAATCAAATACATTAAAATATCACACATTAAAAGCTTCCCTAAACAGGGCTGCCGTCTAAATGTCTGGTAGTTGTCTACTCTTTGATATCTGAAGGGAGGGAGTTCCACAGGGCAGGCGCCACTACCGAGAAGGCCCTCTGCCTGGTTCCCTGTAGCTTTGCTTCTTGCAGTGAGGGAACCACCAGAAGGCCCTCGGCGCTGGATCTCAGTGTCCGGGCTGAATGATGGGGGTGGAGACGCTCCTTCAGGTATACAGGACCAAGGCCGTTAGGGCTTTAAAGGTCAGCACCAACACTTTGAATTGTGCTCAGAAACGTACTGGGAGCCAATGTAGATCTCTCAGGACCGGTGTTATGGTGGTCCTGGCGGCCACTCCCAGTCACCAGTCTAGCTGCCGCATTCTGATTAATTGCAGTTTCCGGGTCACCTTCAAAGGTAGCCCCACGTAGAGCGCATTGCAGTAGTCCAAGCGGGAGATAACCAGAGCATGCACCACTCTGGCGAGACAGTCTGCGTGCAGGTAGGGTCTCAGCCTGGTACCAGATGGAAATGGTAGACAGCCGCCCTGGACACAGAATTAACCGGCGCCTCCATGGACAGCTGTGAGTCCAAAATGACTCCCAGGCTGGCGCACCTGGTCCTTCAGGGGCACAGTTACCCCATTCAGGATCAGGGAGTCCTCCACACCTGCCCTCCTCCTGTCCCCCCAAAACAGTACTTCTGTATTGTCAGGATTCAACCTCAATCTGTTAGCCGCCATCCATCCTCCAACTGCCTCCAGGCACTCACACAGGACACTCACCACCTTCACTGGTTCTGATTTGAAAGAGAGGTAGAGCTGGGTATCATCCGCATACTGAAAGATCTCTGTCTGAGATCCTGGAGAGTCACTTCTGGCCAGAGCAGACAGTATTAGGCTAGGGAGAAAATTGCCCTGACCTGGTATAAGGCAGTTCCCTTTGTTCCTAAGGCTCTGTTCAGGCCTATGGTTGATCTCTGGTTTTGGGAGTGGGCTGTGGGATTGTATACACTCTCCCACTCCTGTTGCACGTTCCTTCTGATCCTCTTCCTTGGTTTGCGTGAATGTCTTCAAAGGAGGTTAAAGTAGACCTGGCTTTGCTCCTATACTGTGAGAATGTGCTTATCATCAGGGAAGAGGATATGTGCATGATCCTGCAGTCCTGCTTTGATATTTAAACCCAGGTTTCGTAGCTCTAAACTGATTGTAAGGGAGATGGTTGGCTAATGCACATAAGGGAGGTATTCCTCATGGCTGCCCTGCTTCTTGCCATCACAGGCTCACCAAAGTCCCAAACCCGAGTGCTTTTCCTAAAAAAAAAATTGAGACAGGTGTTCATCCTGGCCTTTGGCTGAAGCCTAAGATGAAAAAGGCTTTGTGCATTAAGTTGAAGACTGGCTCACGTTAAGAGCAATCCTATTGTGACTAGCTGAGAAGAGCTCGCATGTAAACCTGGTGCCACCTTCTGGAAGCTGCACACATGGCTCCAATGAGTCACCCAATTGCAGGATTGCATAGGTTGCCGCGGCCATGTTCACACTCTGTACATTAGGTGGTAAATTTCAGAATCAGGACTGCCTGATGGCCGCTCCACACCACTCATGTGGGACACTTACGAGGTGGCATCTATAAATATGAACTAGCCTGTAGTTAGTTCTGGCCATTTCCCAAAGAACCATGCACCTTCAAGGGAGTTTTTCAACAATGGTTTCTCAATCCAGAAGCACCGTATTCCACCTGGTAAATTACTGTTGAAACTGAGGCATGTTTCTATGGCTGTTTGTGATATGTCAGGGAAGTCTGCTGTTTCATTAATCAGCCAAAAAAGTTAGTGAGTGTGCCCAACATCTTTGGCTCACTCAATTTCTTTGAATTCAGAGATAGTGAATTTGACATTGTGCTTTCTGACTATGTCTCTTGGACAGGGTGTATGTTATCAAAAATAATGCTGGTAGTAGTGACAAGGTGCAAAAATCCTGGTGCAAAAATCCCATGCTGCTGCTGCTGCTGAAATAAGCACCAGGTGGGCGGGGCCAATTGTATGGGTTCTTCACACCCAATCATTGCCCAGCAGAGAAGGACCCATGTCATCTTGTCCAGTATTCATACAGTTGCTATTGGTGGAAGAGATCTTCCTACATTGAAGACTCCCACCCTTCTAGCGATAAGTTAGGCCAAGTGAGAAGTCAAGGAAATGCTTACTTAAATGTACAGTATCTTTATGCATTTAAACAAAGTACATCAAAGGACCTCCTCTATTTTCTTGAGGAAAAATGAGCATAGTTAAGTGCTAAAAATGTGTGAGATTCTGAAAGATTACTGCTGCCATATGAGCATGTTACTCCGGGGCAACCCTTGACTTAACTGGTTTTAGAACCAATTTTGGGGAATTAATAATTTTCCTTATCGTAATATTTGAAATTACTTGAAATAGATTTAAAATACTAGGGCAGGACATTAAATGTTGCAGAATGATCAATTTTATTGGGTAAGATGTTGGTAAATCAGAGCAGTTAAGTGTTAAATTAGAGCATTTCATTCTGCTGTGCATGAAAATAGACAAGAGGGGGAGAAATCAATTTATGTGAATTAACCTGTGTCTTTGGATTTATTATGGGGCGGTTTAAATGGAGATTGATGGAAGAACTTGCGTTCTGGTAGCACAAGCTGGCAAAACTAATCTATGCTATTTCGTTTCATTCGTAAATAACGTAAGATATTTCAGCCTCAATTAATTCAGCGAAAATTAAGATAAATGGATGGTCTCTTCAGTGGCTTCTAAATGCTTCTCTTAATCCAAGAACAGGTACTGAACAATCCTGATTAATCATGACGCTCAAAATGATTCATTTTCCCCAGTGAAGGATGGTGCCAATAAAACTTTGTGTTTATACCTGCGTTGAGAACAATGTGTCCTTCGTGTTTCTTCTCTCCTGTGTTTGGAATTACCATTCATCAGTCTATCTTTAACACATAAGAGCTGGTGTAGCATAACGGTTAAGAATTGCAAGATCCCTGGTTCAAATGTGACCTTTTCCCTGTTGAATTCACCAGGTGGCCTTACCCAAGCCATAACACACACACACACACTCCCACCCCCAGTCTCAGTATGGTGGTCATAGAAGGAGCAGGAATATAGGAAGCTGCTCTCTATTGTCTATACTAGAGATGAAGCTGCTCTCCAAGGTTTCAACCAGAGGATATTTCCAGACCTACCTGGGGATGCCAGGGATTGAACCTGAGACGTTTGCATGCTATTCCTTGACAGTGTTGTTGAAAGGATTACTTAGATGGTGTACATAAAGTTCTGTATAAAGTGTTTGTCAATATCTTTAAGGCCCACCTAGAGTTTTTATTGCAATCATTTGGTATATACGTTTTGTTACAGAAAAATAAATGAATGCATAATTTGTTTAGGTGGCCAATCGAGTACAAACATCCCTTAATAGTCCTCCAAATAATTTGCTGCCACTACCTATTAATGTACAGAGAGCCTTTTATAAACTTGGCTCTGATTAAAAGGCACTATGTGGAGTGAAATCTCCTAATGTAGTCTTCCTCAGGTCATCCTCCTTAATTGTAGAACTCAGTAAATATATTTATTTGTGGAAAATAATATCTAGTACTATTGGTAATTTGATAAGAACTCATAGTTTTAGCATAACAATTCTCTTTAACAGCTTAACTCTCCCTGATTTTTCTTAGTCTGTTTAGCTTTCAGCTCCTCTAACTCTGTCCTACTCCCTAACTACCCTTTTCAGCTGACCTTCTCTGTCACTCTTCATTCCACCCCACCACATTCAATCCCACTCTTCTGCTGTCTATTCATCCACCATTGTGTTTCCTCTTTGGATTAGGATCCCCTGTTTATATATAAAATGATAACCAACATTAATCTTATTCAGAGTAGACTCACTGGAAATCAGTGGACTTAAGTAATTCAAACGTTTTAAATTGCTTATGAGTTACTTTTGTGTAATAAAATTTATCTTTGGTTTTAAAGGTTTTGGATAAAGCAGAGCAGCTGAGGGAACTAGAAACAAACCTCTTGCCAGGTTTCCTTAGACTACAAGAACTGGTAAGTAAATTGACCAAGTGATCCTTATGAGCTACTTCATTTTAGCAGTACTTATAAAACAAATTTCCAGTATGTACACGTTGGTTCATATCCAGTTTCTGCAGTGAAATATGGTGAATCCACTATCCAGTGCAACTCTCTGGGGCATAAGAAAGAAAGAAGTACCACCCGCTTCCAGTTACAGGACACTGCTTTCTTGCTCAACCGGAGGCTTCCTTACCCACCACAGCTTGAAGAAACTAGCTTTTTCTTTTGGAATGGGTTTCTTCATTCCACAGCTGCATTTTAAAAAAATAGCTTGCTTCCACTTGTGCTATGGGAGGAGCAGTACTGGAGACTTCTGTGCATTCAGTAAACCAACTATTGTCTAAGGTGATGTGTACAGTGGTCCAGTGTTGGAGACAAGGGAATCATCATTGTCCCCTTTCCACCTTGGAATTATGTTGTGTAAAGTAGATGTTTCATATTGCTTGGTACAGCTTGCCTTGCTTTTGTTTTCTGGGACAGGGAGGTTAACTAAATGCTCATAGAGCATTTGAAATGCTAGTTCAGGGTTGCTCTTCCTGCCACTTTCCCGTACATGCAGGAACCTGATAAACGGTACTGATCATTTTTTGTAGATGTGCATTAATCTTGGTAGCACACTGGAATGGAGAATGCGAGTGTTGCTTGCTTTGGCACTTTCATGTGTTTCTTTTGCAATAATCTGATGAACTGTAACAAATGTGACTGTAACAAATGTGAGACTTTGACTGCAGGGAAGAAATGTGTTTTGCTTTGGATTGATGCTGGCTTTTGCAGCAATGCAAGTGGATTAGAGAAGCATAGTGCATGATTCTTATATCTTACTGGTAGGTAGGAGCCAAGGAGTATTGTGAAAAATAAACAAGACTCCTTAACTCTCCTACCAGGAGAATAATTAGAAATCAACTTGTTGGAAATTTCCTGGTGCTGCTCTTGGGAAGGATGGCTACACAGCTATCATTTTTTGTGTGTGATGATGAACAATAGTGATAGGCAAAAGAGGCTTGAAAAGCTAATTGATCTTGATTCAGAAACTGATATATGTAGCAAGATCATTGTGTGCTATGGAAGGTGAGATTTGAAAGCATAAACTATTCTCTTAATAATGGGAAATGTCTTTGTTTTCATGTGATACTCAGCTGCTAGATTAGGACAAGTGCCTTAAAATCTTGGTAGGCAAGTTAAAAGGTATTAAAGAGCCTTTGCCTCCCTCACTTTATATATGCCTGTAAAGCTCCCCAAGTATCTTGAGAGGGAAGAGACAAATTTTCTCTCCCTCCAAATAATTCACACCTGAAGGACAATTGGCACCTCTGATTCTATAGTTGAAAACACTTACAAATCTGCATTTATAGTTCCTGAAGCCAGATGGATTTGATTTAATTATAGAAGCCTAGATTCCTGGTCTTCTGGTTGTCAGTGGAGTTGCCCTTAGTGTAAACTGGTGCCTTGAATCTGTATTGTTAGAAACTGTAGGGTAATAAATTCAAAGAAACTGAGGCTGGAATCCTATATGTCTGCTCAGAAGTAGAGTACAGTGGGGCTTACTCCCATTGAAATGGATATAAGATTGCAGCCTCAAGATGGCTTAGTTAGAGTGTGGTGCTGATAACACTGAGATTGCAGGTTCGATCTCCATAAGGGACAGCTGCATATTCCTGCATTGCAGGGGGCTGGACTAGATCAGTGGTGGCCAAACTTGGCCCTCCAGCTGTTTTTGGACTACAAATCCCACCATCCCTAGCTAACAGGACCAGTGGTCAGGGATGATGGGAATTGTAGTCCCAAAACAGCTGGAGGGCCAAGTTTGGCCACCACTGGACTAGACGGTCCTCAGGGTCACTTCCAACTCTGTGATTCTATGATAAGGAAGTCTCAGTTCAGATGGGGTGTCCCTCATTTTCAAGCTACAGTCCTAGGAACATGCTGCTGCAGGGAACTTGCACAAGAAAGGAGGGAGCAATGATTTGGAGACTGAAAATGCTATGTCTCAATTGAGCTCATTTGCATGTTGTGAAAGCAGCTGACCAACAGGTGGACTGCCGTCCGTTTATCTTACTAAGATTTTAATAATTTAAGAGTCAAGCTTTTTCAAGCAAACACAAGCTTCCTTCCTGACAATTAAGATGTGCACCCCTATGTAGCTTAAATGCCATAGTGCACAGCAATAGAAGAACTGGTTTTTTAATAAAAAAATATGCAGGTGTATTAGGTGCTTGATTAGGCTGCTTACGGTCTTGTGATTATGCAAATAATTTGCAATAAAATGCTGAATCAGATGAGTTTGTTTTAATTAGAAAGAAACTTAACAAGTTTTTCTGTGACTAAAAACGCAGCTACAAGGTCACCTTTCCCCCCTCCCCCTCCCTAACCCCTGTCCTCCAGACGGAGAGAAATGTGACTGTGGTCCTTCTTAGTGAAATTGTGTGGGAGCTGCTTCGTCCAGCTACAGGATGCCTTGAACCACTTCCGTTGTTTTTTCCGGACTACAGCATAGGTAACACAACACACTTGTTTTGGGTTGTTTGTGGCTATTAAACATAATAGCTAACAAAATCTCTGTGAATGGAAGCTGTATACCTGAGTATCAGATGCTGGAGGCAAACTGACTAGGGAAAGCTACCTTCTCAACAACATGCTTCCAAGTTTCCAAAGGGAACTGGCTAGTTACTCTTGGATGCAAACAGAATACTAGATTTGATGGAAATTAGATTATGTTTAACATCTGCTTTTTGAAGAACGAATAATTAGTACCTTTATTTTCTGTATGTGTGTATACATCACACCCCTTGCAGTCCAAGGAATTAAGAACTCTTGGCTTGAGAGAATTAACCTGGTTTTATGAAAAGGATGGTGAAATCCAGAGCTTTTTGGGAGGGTGGTCCTAACTCATTGTAAGAGAGGCACAGTCATGGACATACATACTCATACACATTAATTCACTGCAGATTGCATAATCTAATTGTGATCACCTTAAGATAGTTTCAGATTTATTTATTTTTTATGATATCAAACATTAGATTATACTATTTCAATTCTAGACTTGAAGCATTGTTCTGATTTATCAGCCCAGATATTCTGTTTGAAGCAGTATGCTAATTAAACTTCCAAAGCTTGGAATTCTTTAAGTGCATATCACATTACCAAGTTTTCAGCACTGTTGTAGCTACCAGAACTGGTCATCAGCAGTTGATATTTTGTAAATATTAAAGAGCTTTTTGTGCTCATGGTTGGGTGGGGTGGAGCTTAGAAGAGAAGAAGAAAAATCACCTCACCTGGTGTTCTAAACTAGGTCCTAAGGATAAGAGTAAACAGTAGCTCTGTTTGTTGCCTTGTCACAGATTCTTAAATTCAGATACTGATAAAGATTGACACAGTAAGGATTACATTAAAATGCATTAGTGTTACAAATAGCAATACAGAAAAATATAGCTATGAACAAAATACTATGTAATTAATGAACAACTGAGGTTGGTATATAGCAGGGGTCAGCAAACTTTTTCAGCAGGAGGCTGGTCCACTGTCCCTCAGACCTTGTGGGGGGCCAGACTGTATTTTGAAAAAAAATATGAACTAATTCCTATGCCCCACAAATAACCCAGAGATGTATTTTAAATAAAAGCACACATTCTACTCATGTAAGTTTGGGGACCCCTGGTATATAGCATAATGATTAGGGCACACATAGCAGCACAACAACTTATGAAAGCAGCCCTAAATATCACAACAGGACAGCTGGAAATTAAAAATATGTATTAACTAAAGCTGGAATCCATAAAAGTGCATGTTTTAATACCTAAACTGAATTAACAACTCAGGTCAAATTTGAAATGGAGAACTTTCTGGGCCTGAAAAAGAAATTGATCAGAAGGGGAACCTTGGAGTTTGGTCTGATTAAAAATGCCTGATTTAGGGTACTTAAAGTTTTTTTAGGTTTGATTGCTGTACTCACAGCTGACTGAGTCTGAAAGTGTGTCTTTATCTTGAAGAGAGATGACTGGAAACATGTAAGCTTCCCCCTGAAACCAGACATGGTGATTTTGCCAATCTCTGTTCTTTCACATTGGAGACTGCTTACTACTGGATTTTCCAGAGCTGGTTAAAAAGTGTTCAGTGCTGAATTGCCAGGAGGGGATTACAGGCCCTATGGCAGAAGGGGTGTTTCCTGCTGAAGTATAACTGTATATCTAAAGTGTGCATACTGCATAATTTTTAGCCTGAGAACAATTCTATGATGCGCTCATCAGCTTTTTGTTTTTCAATGCTTTATTTAAACAGGACACCTACAAAAGATTCTGTCCCATGACCATCCTCCGGAGTATTCTTTTGATTTTTATGCTGCATATATAATATTCTGCTTGGAGTTTTCTATCCTGTCTGCAGGGACCTGAAGGAGCTCCGACACTTAGTAAGGGATCTCTTAGGTGCTTTCATAATGAATGTGGTGTCATAGTGCTTTTGATGCTGGCTTTGGAATTCTTAGAATGTCCTGTATAACATAGCATATGGATTCTGTGCTATTTCTCAGTATGTAACCAGGTGTAGGTTGCTAAGTCGGCTCGGCAGACAAGAAAGAGAAGCTCAGTGAGCTTGCAGCCTTCACAAAGCCACATTATTGATGTGCATACATAAAAGTAACTGTTGCCTACAGGGGCTGAAGTAATGCAGCTCTCTCACCAGCAGTTGAGCAAATTCTGAAAGACATAGTCGAAACAAAATAGAAAATTCTTTCCAGTAGCACCTTAGAGACCAACTGAGTTTGTTCTTGGTATGAGCTTTCGTGTGCATGCACACTTTCTTCTTTGTTTCGACTATGGCAGACCAGCACGGCTACCCACCTGTATCTGAAAGACATGGTTGCTGTGTCTGAACATCCTTGAAATGTGCTAATGCCTCTTGGTTGCCTAGATGAATAGGTACACAAATAGAAATTTCTGACTTTATGTGGCTTGACTGTAACCTACTGTACAAATATATTTATATCCATTGTTGCATCCACTCCCAGCATGTGACCCTTGGAAAGTTGCCCTCTAGGTAATGTGGCTCCAATACTGAAAGAGGTTCCCCATTCCTGTCTTAAATATGGACATGCATTCAGGACCTTCAGGTTATCAGATATGGCATTATACTTTCCTGCTTATCCATGCCAAAGATTTAATTTGTTTTTATGGCTCTGTGCAGCCACTAATCCATCTACCCTTTTCTTGTTTTATTTCTCCTGCATGTAATTTCATTGTTAAGCTGCTGCTCTTCAGGGTTGGAGAGGGGTGTTGCAGCTCCTTTTTGGATAGGGGTGGGGTATTTTTAAAACGTGTCCCAGGGTTCTTTCAAATGGCAGGGGTGTAAGGATTTAAAATGTGGGATAATACCAATTATACCACTGTTTGTCTTGCAGGCTGCACTCAATTTTTCTAAGTACTGTGAGCCTGTGGTCCAGCAAAAGGGTGAGTGTTTTTCATTCACATGAATAAATAAATAATGGATGATTCTAGAGATGAGGCAATAAAAAGCTTTCTGAGTCTTCATATATTTCTGACCATGATTAGGCAAATCAGGAGTGCTCCTTGGGCTAATGTACTCTTCCTCCTGCCTTCTCTCTCACATGGGCACCATTCCCTTTCAGTTTTGGGGCTTGCTGTGAAGTTAGTGTTATGTGTATCCCCCAAACCACAATTGGTAATCATTGTTGGAAATGGGGTGTGCAAACTGTGTTCTTGCCATTACTACTTTAGGGGTCATGGGCAGGCTCAGTCTTCTAATCATAGTTAGGAGATCCAGTGTGCTTTTTGGACTCTGCTAAACTGAACAGCAAGATTGGCTATACCCATAGGGCCGATCTCCAAGGAAGGAGAGAGGAATGCTTTCCTGAGAGAATGAGTGAGAAGGTGGGGATGGGGGAGGGAGAAGAGGTGCAATTTAAGTCTCTTGAACAATGGTTAGGTAATTGGACGGTGCTCGTCTGCACCTGATTATCAAGGAAAGGGCAGGACTGAAGAGTCTTTTAAGCTGAAAGGATGGAGATAAGACATCAAATTATCAGTCAGTAGGGAATGGAACTCTTAATCTCAGAGTTGTGGGTTTGAGCCCCACGTTGGGCAAAAAGATTCCTGTATTACAAAGGGTTGGACTGGTCCCTTCCAACTCTATAATTTCCATGATTGCAGTTCCAGTTATTCTCAGATTGTCCACATGTGCATAGGAGGGGAGCGTGCATAAGCTGAGGTTTGTTCTACCTTATGCATATCATGCTAAACCATCAGTCCTTTATCAGAACATTTTTCCATTATGCAACATTTGCAGCATAACAAACAGTTATACTATAATTTGATTTTATGAACATAATCAGTACCAGAATCTCAAAAGAAATGTGCCTTTTAATCTGTAAACCTATATTAAATCCAAGAGCAAGTGTATCATCTGAACACTTCTCAAAGTTCATCTTGAATCAATACTACTTTTGTGTGTTTGTGATACAGCAAGTGAACGTGACACACGCAAACTTTGGAAAAATATTGAATCCCACTTGAAGAAAGCTATGCAGACTGTTTATCTGCGGGAAATATCAAGGTAATTGTCCCCCTCTTTATTTTTAGAAAGCTGCCTCTCAAGGCTTACCTAAAATGTCAAGTAGGTGCTGTAGATGGTATTCTTTCCTGCTAAAGCAGATGTCCTGGCTTTTAAAAATCTGTTTAATAGGTTATGCCTACCAGTAAATGAAAAAATGCAGTATGTGCCTGTTTCTAAATGGAACATTAGGATAAAGCTGTTAGGTAAAGATGCTGCTAAATGAGATGTGGGAAGTCTGCATATGAGATCTCTTGCATTGTTTATTTAAAACCGGGTGTGGTATGCTGGTGGAGAGATGCTTGGGGTGATGTATTTATTTAATTAGTTTAATTAATATTTTTTATACAGGAATTATGTATTTTGGTTGCTTTCTATTTTTATGCTGGGGGTCCTTTTGTAAACTATATTGTAATGACCGCTTTGGTTAAGCGATACATGCAATTTGATTTGAGGTGCTTAAATTTCTCCCATTGAAATTTGTGAGGTTGACTGGTTAAATCAATTTTCTTCACTTTTCTCTTTCTTACAGAGAGAGCAGGGCTTGTTGGATATTGTGTGTGTTTGCAGGGGACATGTTATATAATCTGTATCAGGGCTATACTAGTTCAAGATGAAGGTGTGTGATCTTAGATGCAGCAAATGTTTATATGGAAAAATGTCTTCTTGTACGTGGCAGGGAGAAGTCTGAAAGGGGATTTTGTCGCAGTCCCATACCATCCAGCATAACTGGATACAATGGTACCTCGGTTTACGAACTTAATCTGTTCCGGAATTCTGTTCTTAAACCAAAACCATTCTTAAACTGAGGCACACTTTCCCTAATGAGGCCTCCTGCCGCCGGTGCCCTTCCACCGTTCGGATTCCGTTCTTAGACCAAGGTAAAGTTCTCAAATCGGGACACTATTTCTGGTTTTGCGGAGTTTGTAAACGGAATCGTTCTTAAACAGGACTGTTCTTAAACTGAGGTACCACTGTACTAAGCTCATGCTGTTAATATTTAACATTTTCAGTGATAAGGTATTGCTATTTATGTTATTTTAAAAAGTCAAGACTTCAAAGCACTTTAGAATCATATTGTACAACTTAGCATTTTGCTATACAGATAAAAATTAATCTTGTCACAAGTTTTTTGTAGTTAACTGATTGTAGAATATTATTCTGTTTACGTACACTTAACCTTTTATCCATTTTTCATTTACATAAATGTTGCCGTGTATAGTGACTATTTTTGCCAGCAGGCAAAAATAGTTACTAGGCAGTTTCCTAGACTTGAGGGCTAGCTTTCTGTTCCCCCCTTTCTCCCCATCCCAGGTGAAATCATTTGTGTTTTCTTTTTTTTGGGGGGGGGGTCGTTCTTCTTGCAACAATTCCCTATCCAGTTTGGAAGGAGCTACAATAAATGAAATGGAACCTGAATGGGGAGTTGCCTAGCAACTGAAGCATTGTGTTTGGGTTTTTCCCATTCTAGCCTTGTGCATGGCAGTTTTAAAGCTAGTATTGGTTCTTTAGTTAGTTTAATATGGTTGGCATTTAATATAGTGCTTTTTGAGTATTCCAAGTATTTCACACACAATGCTTACAACCTACCCTACATGGTAGGTCAGTAATTTCCCCATAATGCAGGTGAGAGGCTAGAAGAATATGGCTTTTCTAGGACCACTTAATGAACTTATGGTTTTGGTGAGAAGTGAACTAGAGACTTGCCTGTTAATACTCCTACACTGGGTCTATAATGAGGCATCAGTAGTAGTAGTAGTCGTTCCTTGCAGGCCAGGTTGCACCATCCTTAGGTTAGATTCAGCCAGTGTTAAATCCAAGAATAAAAGTTACTTTGTCTGTTTTTGTCTGGATAACTGATGTAAATCAGAATAATCTGACATCATTGTTAATCGTCTATATACTTTTAAACAGTTTAATTGCATAATTATTCTTATTCAACAGTAACACAAATGCACTCACTCATCTCTGAAAATCAAATATCTAAGTGTCTTGCTTTTAGGCATGGCAAATGCATTTTTAAAAATAGCTGCATTGTCTTTTAGCTCCCAGTGGGAACAATTACTCCAGGATGATGGTGAAGCCGGGCAACTAAAAGGTATGTGAAGAAATAATAGTGTAGTGTTAATTATTGACGAAAAATACCCCTGTAATTTGGAGCAATTCAGTCATTGTCTTCAGTATGCATTTGCAAATACACCGACAGTTTAAAGAAACTAAACAGGCAGCACAGAATGGTGGTACATATTTTCTACCAGCAAATGGGGTTTGTGGGGATCAACATTGGTTAACTTAAGTCTTTCAAACTCAGATTTTTTTTTTTGTCTCACAATTTTTTTCTAGGACTTTCAGCCCACGCTCATGTAGAACTTCCATATTATTCCAAGTTCCTACTAATAGCTGCATACCTTGCTTCTTACAACCCTTCCAGGACAGATAAGAGGTTCTTCGTTAAGGTAAATAGGTTTGTTCTTTTTGCCATAATCTGTTCTAACATTCTTTAATACCTTTGTATGTCTCTAAAGAGCTTTATAAACCATGGCTAAAATTCACTACTAGCTCTACATGTTCAGCAGGGTTTTGAGGCAGACTTGGTGGCTCTTCAATAGCAGCAATCTCTCCCCCCCCCCCCATTCTATATGGCAAACCATTGTTGAAACTGGGGGATATAGTTTGATGTGGGGTAGAGATCAAAGAGTCAAAATTCTGACTGGACATACCTTTAAGTAGCTTTTTGACTCCTAGCCCATACATACACATAAATAGCCTTTTCAGCAATCTTGTGACTGCAGTCTGAATGCTGCATTCCTTTGTAGATAACCTTCCAGGGGTGACACAGTGGTAGTGGGAAGGCCTAGAAGCAAAAATAGATAGAACAACAGATACGACTCTTGCCTTTCCAATATAAGCTACATTGGAGTCTCACAAAAGCCCTTCTCCGTCCTCCAGATTGTCAGGCAAGCACCATTCTCATAGTTCAAAGACACCTTCCAGCCGGGCAAATGCACTCGGGGAGGGCGTAGATCAGGCCCTGTGATGGGCCACGGCCTCCAAAGAGTCCTAAGAGCTGGCTAGAGAAGTCTGGAAGGCCACTTTTCCTCCATGCTATGGAGGCTCTTCTCCCTTGCTTTAAAACAGGAGTGGGAAACTTGTTTTTTTCTGTCACGGGCCTCTTTCTCTTGGGACTTCACACCACAGTGGAATCCTACCTGTATGGCAATGAGAATAGATACTTTGGTCAGTTAGGAGGTGCATAAAACTAACATACAGTAAGAGGCTTAAAGACAGAAAAAATAATACACGGGTTGATCAGTTGCATCCATTTGCTAGTGGAAAGGACATACAATGGGACTTCTTCCTCTCTCCTGCTCTGCAGCATCCCCCGCCACATGCCCTAAATCTTCTCTGGGTGGTTGGAGAGTCCCCTGGAGCAGAATATTTGGGGAAGGGGCATGGGTTGCAGGGGAAAGTAGATGTAGATGAGGAAGTCTTTGTGTGATGTTGGATTTCACTCACTGAGGGCATTGGAAGCATGGAAGCTTTTTCCAATACTGGGGAGAAAAGCCTAAATCTAAACAATTGGTTGGTTTTAATTATTTCAAAGAAATGAATTGTACGTGATACATTTTATTAATCAATATGCTTGTTTTATACTACACTAGGATGAATATAATTTATGTAATTTTCCTTTTTTATCTTTATAAATTGCTTCTTTTTAATAAAAATATTCAGCAAGGCAACAGTTTGATTTACTTTATATACCAAATAGCAAAATCTGAAGAAACGTTTATACTTATATAACCAAATAGCAAAATCTGAAGAAACGTCAGTGGTGGGGTGATACTGGCATTTGGTTGGCAACTCTCCAAAATAATTAACCCATCCTGCCTTCCATCATTTGCTATTTTGAACAGGCGCAAAATAGCTTTGTATCTAAAATAACAACTTCTTTACCTAGATTTGATAAGGAAGCAAGGAAAGGCTGGCAGCATTTTAAAGTAAAGCAGTAGCTGCTGCTGCTTGTCAGTTGATGGAAAGGAAAATATTTCTTCCCTCCCAGTCTTTTTGCAGTTATTTTACCAGTAGTAGGGAGAGAGCTGCATATTTTAAACGGTTGAAATGGTTTAGTGAATTTTCAGATAAATTTGTGGATAACTGTTTTCAGAGGTATACACAATTACTTTCTGATTTATTTTTTATCTTATGCCTTCCAATAAATCTCCCCCCTCCCGGTTATAAATACTGTACTTTTTCAGTGATGTGCACTGTGTCACAGTTCAACATGCCATAGGCAGGCCACAGTGGGCCATATTTAGCATTGCTATTGTCCATATAGGGTTTGTGAAATAGTTCTTACATGAAGTATACCTGCAACAATACAGTTATTGTGTATGCTATCACGTAGCTGTGTGATATGTTCAGTGATGTTGGGCTGTTCTCCCCATATAAATTATGTACCATTGTAAATAACTATTTCATAGCTGGATTTTTCTTTTCACTTGCAGCATCATGGAAAAATTAGGAAGAAAAACTTTCAGAAGAAACAAGAAAAGGTAAATTCAGCTTTCAATATGATAGATTATCTCCATTCTGGTGTACAATTTAAGCAGTGTCATTAAATTGTCTTAACATATGATGAAATGTCCTATTTTATTTTACTATACAGTGGTACCTCGCAAGACGAAATTAATTCGTTCCGCAAGACTTTTCGTCTTGCGGAAATTTCGTCTTGCGAGGCACCGTTTCCCATAGGAACGCATTAAAATTTAATTAATGCGTTCCTATGGGGAAAAAGTCAGGGAGCGCCGGTCGGAAGGGGCGCCGGCCGGCACCGGAGCCGCGCGGCGCCGCATTTTAAGGCTGCAGCGAGCGAACTGTTCGCCCGCTGCAGCTTTAAAATGCGCCGTAGCTAAAAAGGCTTACCTTTTGGCTCCGGTGGGGGGGGGGGTCCGAGTCGCGTCCACCATTTTGGATCGACTCAGACATGCGCAGTCGATCCAAAATGGCGGGCGCGACGCGGAAAACACCCCCCACACACCAGAGCCAAAAGGTAAGCCCTCCCGACCGGCACGGCACTGCGTTTTAAGGCTCCAGCGAGCGCTGCAGCTTTAAAACGCGGCGTCGCGCCGCAGCTAAAAAGGCTTACCTTTTGGCTCCGGTGTGGGGGGGTGTTTTCCGCGTCGCGCCCGCCATTTTGGATCGACTGCGCATGTCTGAGTCGATCCAAAATGGCGGGCGCGATGCAGAAAACACCCCCCACCACCACCGGAGCCAAAAGGTAAGCCTTTTTAGCTGCGGCGCGACGCCGCGTTTTAAAGCTGCAGCGCTCGCTGGAGCCTTAAAACGCGGCGCCGTGCCGGTCGGGAGGGCTTACCTTTTGGCTCCGTTGTGTGGGGGGGTGTTTTCCACGTCGCGCCCGCCATTTTGGATCGACTGCGCATGTCTGAGTCGATCCAAAATGGCGGACGCGACGCGGAAAACACCCCCCACACACCGGAGCCAAAAGGTAAGCCTTTTTAGCTATGGCGCGATGCAGCCTTAAAACGCGGCTCCAGCGGCTCACAGTGGTACCTCGCCAGACGAATTCGTCTTGCGAAAAACAGCCATAGACGAATTCGTCTCGCGAGTCAACTAAAAACTCGCAAAACCCTTTCGTTTTGCGAGTTTTTCGTTGTGCGAGGCATTCGTCTTGCGGGGTACCACTGTATATTCTATGATTGCCTTGAGAGGACTTTGCCTTAAAAGGTGACCTAGAACTACCTAAAGGAATAAAAGCAGCCATGCTCACAGGTGGATGTGTCTTCTTTCTGCAATAGAAGACCATCCCTTCTTTAGTTTGATCTGTGTCCTTTTAG
The DNA here is from genome assembly GCF_009819535.1 of Lacerta agilis. NCBI lineage: Eukaryota > Metazoa > Chordata > Lepidosauria > Squamata > Lacertidae > Lacerta > Lacerta agilis. The sequence continues at coordinate 64,335,846 of NC_046321.1, forward strand.
ACTTTTAAAGGTAGGAACTGTTTTGACTGAACTTCCAAGGAAGCTCCCCAGACATACATATATAGGCAGAGGCAGGCAGAAAGTTTCACTCCCTTACTAGCAGTAGTAGAAAAAGCCAAATAAGAATCTATATGCAGTGCTGCTTCTGCATAATTTGTACATGTTGCAGAATGTATTTATGACTAACATTAGATACCCTTCCTGGATTTTTATACCATTGCCTGTGATAGTTTCCTCCGCTCCTTTTAAGATTGCAGAGCTGCTATATCTTTTTGATAACTAGTGCAGTAGGATGGCTGAAGTTGTAACTGAGAGAGATTGTCATCCAAAGATTTAGAACTGTGACTGCCTTCCCTTTAATGCTAGTTGTGAAGCAAGGAAAAAAAGGAATGCACACTTCAAGAAGAGACGTTGAAATGAAATATCAGTTTATGGAATGAAAAAAATGCTTCCCACCTGCAGTTTTATACTCTGTAAATTAAATAAGTTAAAACTATGCAGTCATCATACTGATTACTGGGTTGTAGCAAATGCTGACTTTTTCTCCCCATTTTCCTTTATAAACATACTAGAGGCTCACCTGATGTTTGAATGTGCACAGAACCTTAACAGAATTCAAGTGACCACATCATAGCTGTGTGCTTAAATTATAAGTGTGGAACATACAAGTTGCATTGAAATTCTTATTACTGGACCTTGGATTACAGTCCCCTGGCTATCTAAATTCACTGTGTGAATCATCAGCCTATTCAGGTGTTGCACTAAACATGGGTGTTTAGTCTGCAAGTGCCTCGTGTTTGCATGCTTTACTCTTTGGCACAGCCGTGAGATTGGAATCCTGCTTCTAACCAGACTTCCTTGTTGCATCCAGTCTCTGTGAAACTCTGGTTCAAACAGAAAGCTGGGTTTTCCCACCCTTTTAAATTTATTTAATCAATAAATCAATATAACTAACTGAGGCAGAATCCAGCAGGAGCACCTATACAAGCCCAAGAGTGATAAGAGGAAACTGTGCAAGAGCACTCTCAATTTATTTTAATGACGCTTCTGTAAGAGGCATCCTCAACAGAGTGCATTGCCTGCTGTTAGTGGTTGTCACTACTACTGGTTATAATCTTCATTGTGTTACTGGATAGCAGGGGTGGTGAAGCCATGGCCCTCCAGACACCAGCCTCACCACATGTGAGTTTTTAAAAGAGAGGGGGGAAACCCACAATTGCAGTCCAATACTTTAAACTTCATGAAAGTGCTGTGGCCACCAGTCACAAAGTGGCTGCCATGGGCACATGGCATAACATAAAATGCTGCAAAAGTTTGTGCTCCTTTTTGTTGGTTTTCTTCACTTGGACAAGATGTCTGTTTTCTAAAATAAGTCTTCTTGTCTCTAACAGCTTATTGATATTGTTTGCTAACTATACTGGCATCCTTTTGGCCTAGATGAGCTTCTAATACTGTGGTTTTTTAAACAGTCCCAACTGTTTTTCTGCAGTCTCTTTATCTTAAAAAGTTGGGTTAATCTGTGTGAAATCCTTGTATATTAGTACAGACTGATTCCTGAAGTCTTGAATGCTTTTACTCCTATACTGCAAAACAGTGTATTAAAATGTAAAATGTATTGCTGCCTGATAACTGGAAAAATAAAATAAATAAGATCCAGCCTGCTATGTTCCAAGAAAATCCAGCTGATGAAATATACTTTTTTTTCTTTTTTTAAACAGACCAGCAATCACCTTCTTGGGCCAAAGCCATTCCCTCTGGACAGATTGTTAGCAATATTGCATAGCATTGTTGATAGCAGAGTTGCTCCAACTGCAAATATATTTTCTCAGGTGAGTTAAGTTCCTAATATAAATTTTCAGACAACAGTTTACTGGTTTCTTTACAATATAATTGTAAGCTTTGGTTGTTTCTTGTGTTGTACCCTAGTTAACCACTCACAGAAGTTGTTTTAAACATTTGATGAGATATTGACTATGTGTTAGCAATTGAAACTTCCAAAGGTTCAGACTCATGGTTTCTCACTGTTCGGTTGTCATTTAATTCCAAATGTTACCAATCCCTTTCTGGAGAGCTTTTAATGCAAATTTTAGCTAAGTATTTGTTGTGTTCATCTTGATATGTAGAAACTCTGTGCTGCATGTTGCAGCTGTTCGTTGCATAAATAATAGGCATGATTTAATAATCGAAAACGTGCTCAAGTGATGATAATAGACACACATAAATTGTTACTTGGCACTACAAAATAGTAAACCACCTTTTAAACTGGTTCAAACCTAGAAAGGTATTTCAGGGTCTGTGAGCTGGCAAGGAGGGAGAGGGATTAACTTGAGAGTTATTCCACATCTTTACACTTCTCTTATTTTGACTGTTGCCCCTTCCCCAATAATTATATCTAAAAGGAAGGCACTGTAAATGCAGGTAGCTTCACTCAGGGTGTCAGGATGCTGCCCTCACCTCACGGCAAAGGGTTGCCAGGGCTTTCTCACTATCGTGAGCCCCCTCCCCACCTGCTCAGCAATTCGTCTTCCTCCAGTGAGGGAGGCAGTGATCCCTCTAGTGGGGAGGGAGAGACGGGAAGGGGAAGTAGGAGTCAGGGCTCTGACATGGAAGGAGAGCCCTCACATCAAGCAGGGACTGGAGGTGAGGCGCCTCTTCCATCTCCCCACTTGCGCAGGGGGGGGGGGGAGAACGCAGAGAGGGGAGGCGGGGGTTCCGCATCCTGTGGCTTTTATGCTGGGCAAAGAACCGGAACTCTGCCAAAGGATGAGCTAGATGTACTTTTGTTGCTGCACTGTACATATCTGCACAATAAAGAAACCTAGTGTTAGAAACCTCGGCATCAGGCTGGTTACTCATGAGCAATCACTGAAAACCCCTACACAGGGTAAGAGTAGTGAGAAATATGCTTGGTAATTTGTACAATGCAACCCCCACCACCAATGAATATCTGTCAAAAATTAAGCAGTGCGGTCTTGACTATTAAATCAAAATGATTACAATTGGTAACCAAAATGATAGGCACCAGAGCACTCCATAAAAAAGAGAGAAGGCATAGCATATCTAATGTGCAGCACAACCGTTGTTTTCTGACTCCAAAAATGGTCCCAGTATAGTCTCTCTTACATTGTTGGCCCAGATGGGGAAACCATATTCTTCCTGAATGAATATATTTTGTCAGTTCTGCCATGCAACACATACACACCTCATTCTCTTTTTATATCCTTCTCTTGCAACCTACTGGAAATGTGACAAATGGAACATATGCACCATATGTTATAAACATTAACTGCCACGTTCAATTCTCCTTTTCCCTTCTAATTTGGAGCCTTACTTAGTTGGTGCCATCAGCTGTCCAAGTGGCTACCATTGACCACAGGAATAGGTTAAGTAATTTTGAATGCACCAACTTGCTAACTGTAAACTACTCTCCTGGTCATACTGCTAAGAAAGGACTTTATTTAAGCTACTCATTTGAGAAAGAACACTGTAAACTTTCTTTGCTCGCCATGCTCCTTCATTCCCCTGCCCTGTCTTAATCTGTTACGTCTGTAGCAGTATTCTCTATGTAACATTTTAGTATTTTTTAAAGTCAGTTTTCACTAGATGGCAGTATAACCCAATGAACAAGGGCAGTATTTCAGGAAGTGACACTCCATCAATGCACAGGTTTTCCTTTCACATCAAACAGAAGTGTTGGATAGAAGTTTACACAATGCAACCTCCCATGTTGTGTTTAACAGACGGAGTAGTTGTCTGTGCAATAACCATCTGCATGTGTGAATAACCTTTGTATACAACAAAGTTACTGTTCTCTATGTAGGAACATGGCTTTTACATTGCTATCTTTAAAAAACAAAAACAAAAAAAAACTTCTGAGGTGATCTAGTGCCTGTTCTGTTCTGGCCATGATGATCCAAATTCACTCTGTAGCCTCATGTAGCCCATGCGAGTCAGTGCAAACATAGGTAAACAAGTCTTTCAGACCAGGCATTATGAGCATCACTCATGCCCAAATGGCTGCTCTGCCCTGGGACCCTGCATTTTGAAAATATGAAAGCCAGCAGTTATTCAGATTTGTATCTAAAAATAAATGAAACACCCAGGTCTCCTTGTGAAGCAGAGAGTGGAAGTAATGCGAAAATCAAGGTCCTCATATTTGCAAAGCTGAAGAAAAAATTTTAGATGGAGTACTGGTTAAAGATCAGTTGAAACCAAATAGGGTAAGCAGATAAAAGTGGTTAAAGGGCATGCAACTCTGAAAAAGCAAAAAACTGTACAGTATTAGGTGGTTAGAAGATCATCATCCAGTTCCAGGATTCCATGGTCTACTTATTGTTTATTTGTTTCCAGTAGCATTGGGTGCAGCCACTAATCTGCTCTGCTATTTTGTTGTGTACCATTTAGCCTGAAGAAGAGTTCTGACTAAGTACTCAGTATTTTGGGACATTTTGCTTGAGTTTCCCCCTAATAGACCAACATGTCTATTAGGGGAAATGTTTTGAGTTCAGTATTGTTTTCTGTTTCAGAATATACACTAGATGGCAGGTTGTGTCAAATAATTGCCCTTCTTGAGTTGCATTGCAGCTGGATTCTTCAACAGTTTGAAACTGATGAAAATGTTGCTTTATTTAAAAGTCAGCACCCCACTGCAAGAAGCAAAAATGTAGGATAGCATAGTCTAATACAGTCTGAAGAGCTCATGAGCACAAAGCTGCCTTGCAGCCTTCTTCCTTAAGATGCTTCCTTATAAGCGACTGGGTGTATGTGATTGTGTGTACTGCAACTCAGAGCCGTCTTAAGGGGACCTGCCGCCCTGGCGCGGCTATCCCTCCGGCGCCCCCGCCATGCCGCCTCCTCCGCCGCCTCCCCTCCCGCGCTTGCCGCCCCTTGGGAGGGGGGTGGGCGAGCGGGGGAATGAGGGGCGTGGCGCTGGAGCGGCGCGGGGCTCTGCGCGCCCTTCCAGCGCTTCCGGGAGGGAGGCGAGGGCGGCCGGCTCGCGCTCCCGCGCGCATCCGGATGGCGCGGCGCAGCCAGGCGGCGTGGCTGGGCAGCTTGTGCTCCATTGGGTGGGTGGCCGGCCTGCAGCGCTGAGCGCGAGCTGCCCGGCTGCGCCGCGCCACCTGGCTGCGCGCGGGGAGCGCGAGCCGGCTGCCCTCGCCTCCCGTCCCGGAAGCGCTGGAAAGGGCGCGCAGAGCTGTGCTCCTGTGCTCTGCTGGGCAGCCAGAGGGCGTGGCGTGGCCGGCCAGCTCCCTTGCCAGGAGTCAGAGGGCGCTGCCGGCAGGCGCTGCCAGCGGGGCTGGAGGACGGAGGCGCCCTCCAGGCCATTGCGCCCTGGCGCGCCGCGCCACCAGCCCCAATGGATGAGACGGCTCTGCTGCAACTACGTAGGCAGAGAGGATTATGTGGGTCTTTCCACCCAAATGCCATCCCACCAGGAGGGAGGTAAGTCAGTAATTGGGTGGGATAAGACTTACACAGGAAGCCTTATTCATGTGGTTGCAGTGTTGGTACATATGCTGCAGCCGTGTGGAATAACACAACAGGGAAGTGACTGCCATGCACACATGTGTGATGGGATCCTGAGATTCATTTCTCATTAAGGACGGACTGGCTCATAAATCAGGAATCAAATGTACAGCCCTCCAACTAAACCCACCCCCCTTTGGTTGGGTCTAAGGTGGGCAAGAGAAAAAGGGCTACTCCCCTTTTCACTTCTTCCTGCTTTGTAATGAGGTAGGCGGGACAGGGAGTGGAGCACAAATAAGAGGAGGAAGCAAGTGCCTGTCTATCTCCCTGCCATTTCTCTATCATGCAATTTCCTCATCCACTCCCAGGGACAAGAGCTTTCATTCCCACCTTGCCTGCTTCTGCTTCACCTCTCTCTAGTACTATTCCTTGCAGGATGAAGGAAAATATGGTGTATCACTTCAAACTTCCTCCGGAGAGTGACTCAACAGTAATACCAACTACTTACATGGCATATACTCTATATATGTTGTGTTAGAATTGGTTTTGATTAAGTAATATTTTCTTGCACATATGAGAAAGGTGAAGGTGTCATTTGAATTTGGGTTTTTAAAAAAATCATATTGTGTATTCTTGTACAGTGTTTAATATTTTAAAGAACAATAATTCCACATTTTCAATATTAGGACAGTAGTATTTGAATCCATAATATTTCTTTTTTTAAAAAAATATAGCAGATAAAGTAGAAATGAGAGTGCAGAAGCCAATATTTTTAAAAGATCCTTGTACGTATCAAGGCAGTCTTCCTTAATGCATACTAGGCAGTTGCAGCCAGGTAATTCTTAACCTCAGTTGGAGTGAGTCTTCTCAATCCTGCTTCATTACAGATGCCAACCTCTATGTTATCTTCTGTTATTTGTCCTTCAAAGCTTTCCTTCAGTGTCAATATGAATAGCACCTTCAAGCTCCAAGTCTTCGCTGTACCTCTTTTCAAGGAATGTCTTCCCATTCACATACAGTGGTACCCCATGTTACGTACGTGATCTGTTCCGGGTCGCACCACGTAACCTGGGCGTATGTAACGCGAACGAACAAAAGAAAAAACCCCGGAAGTTCACGGGGTTTTGCGCTTCTGTGCATGCGCGAAGTGCGCAGAAAGCTTCTGCGCATCTGTGCGCACCTGCGCGCTCCGTGGAGACTTCCGGGTCGCGGAGGTGTGTAACTCGAACGTACGCAACATGGAGCGTACACAACACGAGGTATGACATTGCAGTTGCTTTCCATGCAAAATAAGCCCCAGATGGATCAGACTGAAATAATATGGTCACCCCTCATTCCACCCACATATTAGCAATGATACACCAAATGGGCGTACACCCCCAGATTGTGTGTATTCTTGCATTACAGAAACAACCCCCTGCACTAGCTGAGCTGTTGGAATAGGTTCAAGATAAACCAAGTAGAATAACTGGGCTAGTTTGCGTGCTCTGTGGGCAAGTACTCTGTAATCAGCACCCATATACCAAGCCTATGTGTTTGATTATGGATTCCACTTTGCATACACTTCGTTCATCATACAGAATGGATTTCTGCTTTTTTTCCTGTTGCCAGTACCACGCCATTTGCAGCTGCAATTCCAACTGATGGGGCTCCTGCAGCAACAGCTTTCATGCCAGAGGAGAAGCAAAGTCACTGGGCTCCACACTTGGCCTCCTCCCTGCGGCATGCGCCAGGTGGGCGCTGGACGCATGGAGGGCAATCTTCACCCTTGCTTGTCCCAGCTCCCTCCCAGACTGCCAGGCGGAGGCTGGGAGGAGCAGAGGCAAATATCGTCCTCACTTGTCCCGCCCCCTCGTGGGCTCCTGGGCAGGGCTGTGGTGCAAGGAGGGGCCCAGCAGCAGTGGGGGTTGTCGGCCCCCTCAATATTGGGGGGGCTAGACCCCCTGCTTCAAAATATTGAGGGGGCTGAAGCCCCTTCAGCCCCATATATAGCTGGTGCTACTGGTTGCAGGTACAACGTCCATTTCCTATTTTTTGTAATGTTTTGAGTTTCTCTTGTTCTGTTTTCCCAGCTTCACCCTCTTTCTGTTCAATAACATTTTCTACTTCGTCTTCTATTTCAAGAATTTGTGAGATATCAGGGTTCTCAAGCTAGTCGTGGGCTTTGTTTAAACGCAAGTGTGATAAGCATGGGGCATCATGAGCTGCACAAATTTCATTCCTTTTGCCTATTTTTAGGTCTGTTAGCTTTTGTAGCCAAATGATCAACCTATTTTATATGTCCCGGTTTGCCCTCTCAAAAGAGTCCTGAGGAGCAAGCCTTGCCATAAATGATTTTCAACACATGCCACATTACCATTAATTTCTCTACTACTCTGTTGCTGAAGGCACACCCATTAACAGTCTGCAAAATACTAGGATCTCCAAAAGTAGTAGTAGTAGTAATTTATTATTTGTACCCCGCCCATCTGGCTGGATTTCTCCAGCCACTCTGGGCTGCTTCCAACAGATATTAGGATACATTAAAAAGTAGTGGAAATGTCTATCAGATTGTCTGCAACTTTTGCATTCTTGCTTGCTAAAACTCTCAAGATACAGATAACATCACTGTAGCAATGTGGCAATGAGAGAGATAAATTGGAAGTCATTGCTATCAGAAAGAAATAAAGATAAGACTCTTCTTGGTTATTTTCATTTTCCTAGTCATTGTTAGTTGCTTGTTGTTCTGTAAAAGTAGCCTGCTTGGGCTTACAGAAAAGTGAGTTAGGTCTATGTTTTCTTGGAGAGTGAGTCATAAAAATAACTTTGTCCCTCACTTTTCATTGATCATTACTTTCCTTTGACACCTGCTGCTCCCTCCTCAATCTTTGCTTGCGCCTAGTCAGATTGATTTCTCTGTGGCAACATGGCCTACTTCTTCTCCTGGAACCTTTAAAGCATTGCTTTAAAGGCCCATTGAGAAAGCTGTATGTGAGCTATATTTTTTATAATCCAAGAGGTCAGTTTTATTTTCCATTCTGTGAGTGCTTTGAGCCAGACTGATTCCTAGATGGAACCAGTGTGTAGAATTCTGTCAGGCCTTCAGATTAATCTACACAGTTATTGAGATTTCCAAGTATCCACTGATGGACAGTGTATGTTGAATGATTAATATACAAAATTCTTCATATTAGCTACTTTCCGCATATTACCTGAGGTTACTTGGAGACTATCCTATATTGCATGGGTGAAGCACAAATGACCAAATTAGGCTGAAGTATTCACATTCTGCAATGTTTCTTGCACACTATGCATATCTTATTGCCTATCTTATTTTATTTAGTGGGCTTTAAATCTGCTTAATCATCAGAACCACTAAGATGTTTTACGTATTGCTCAGGAAATGTACAAAATGCAACTGAGAATATGCACATTCCCCAAGACTTGTTAGAAATTATATATATCGACCTGAAAATATACACTAGTTTATCTTCACGGATAGATTATGTGCACAGTTTCCATGACATAAATTGCGCATTAATGGTTATTATGCACCTTGATTATTCAACTTGCTCATAACAACTATCAGATTTCTCTGCCAGAGATCCCTAGCATCCCTCACACAACACAGAAATATCTTAGAAGAGGAAATTACCATTGCACCATTTTAAATATGTGGTGTAGAACATATTAGGATTGGAGTCTACAGATAATAAGCCTGATCCTGGCCTCTGCTTTGTTGTCAGAAAAGACTTGATCCACAGTAGTTGAAACACTAGTTTATCATGAGAGAGGAGAAGCAGAGCTGTCCCACTTCCCTCTAACATCTTGATACAGGTTTTGTACCTGTGCTAGAGGAAGTACAAGGTTGCTTCTGGTCCTGCTATACTGCAGATTATAGGACCATGCTCCAGAGTGGTTTAAAACTGTTCTACGGAAAAACTGGGTGTCATTTGCAATTGATAATACCACTCCACAGATCCACAGATGAGCTGTCCAGTAGCTTCATATGGGTGTTGTAGGACTTACCAGTGAGCCAAGCATGCACGCTTCCCCATTGCCACTCCCTGAAACCTACTTGTAGGTAGGAGTGGAACTGCTGGAACACTGTGCTTCAAACTCACAATCTGCATTGCTGATCCAGGATACCTTGGTCAATGGTATCCAAAGCCAGTGAGAGACCAAGGAGAACCAACAATGTTGCACTCCCCCCTGCCTCTCTCCCAATGCAGATCATTGCTAGGGCAACCAAAGTTCTTTCAATGCCTAAAATTGAAATGGGTCAGGATAATGAACTTCTTTAAAAACAACCTTCAAGTTGCACGGACCCCACCCCCTCGAGTGGAGATGTTTTCACAATCTTCTGGGTCCAGGGAGATCCTCTTAACGAGGGAATCCACCACCACCTCCTTAATGAAGCTGGTACCACTTGCTTTCCACTGTGAAGCATTAACCACTCCCTGGACCCACCTAGGTTCTCAGAGGACAGTTTTGATATGGAAATGGTGACTGAGGATAGAAAGTTTGGTAATCCTTCACTAAGAACATTCATATGTGATAAAAGTGATGCAGGATTCCCCTCCCTGGTGATTATGTACTCTAGAAACTGTCCACTTTTACCTTGATGTGACTGGATCATTGCAAAGGAGAAGAGAGTTATTATTGGAAATTGAAAAGTGAGTATAGTTTGTATAGCTGTTATATCATTCCTTTGTGGTTTCCGTTACATGTCATTGAACTCATTCTACAAGGAGATAGCATCTTGAAGTTTAAGCTAGAGGAGTTAGATGACAAGGACTAAATCTTTGCTACATTCTGGGGATGGATAGAAGAAATACTGGACAAATTCTTGATAAGATCACATGCACTGTTTGTTAATGTTTAACTAACGGACCCTAAAGAATTGTGCTCTGCTCTGCTGGAATCTGCCCAGTGAATGTATGTGTCCCAAATTACAGGGTATATTACATAAACAGGTTCCCTCCTACAGAAGTAACAATAAATTTAAGAACAGGTGTAGAGAAGATAAGTGGGCCCCCGTGTGATTAGTCTGACAAGAGTTGATCATAAAAGGAGCTATCTGTCTTTCCACATTCATCTTGACCTTCCACAAAGATGCTGAAAAGAACTTCTATATAGTTTTCCCATTTTGTCCTTGCGACAACCCTGAGCTGCAGAATAGGCTGAAAGATAGTGACTGACACAAGCTTCATGGCCACGTAGAAATTTGAACCTGGATCTTGCAGGTTCAGGTACAGCATTCTGTCCACTATACCACATTGACTGTTGCATCGAAAGGAAGGACCTTGGTTGTTCACTGTATTACTCATGAGGAACTGCATTTGTTTACACTGTGTTAGCAACAGGAAAGGGCAGATCATGTTGTTACATACCAAGTAGCATTACAGTTCCCTTCATAATATTTATGGTAAGGAGAAGGCATTTGTCCTGCTTAGATAAACATATAATGCCTATTTAATTTGCTGGATAAAATTAGTAGTATTTCTGTAGCACCCTACTGTCAAACTCTTTAAGTTCCAGTACTTAATAAGTTGAAGATTTGCAGCAGGGATGAAGAACTTTGGCACTCCAGATAACGTTGGACTCTTAACTCCTGTCAGCCCCAACCAAGATGGTCAAAGCCCATTTTGCAGGGCCACAGGTTCCCCATTCCTCCTTTATAGCATTGGTTTCACAAAAGACCATGATAGCAATAATTGTCAGTTGTTGGGGTTTTTTTTTAATGTTAGTATAAAAAGGGAAGCACAACAGTGCAAGCTTTGACTTCTGCTTCCCTCAGGCCAAGATGATCCTGCAGAAATCCCTGTGGTGGCAGGCAGGGGACAGAGGGGCCACCACTGTGAGCTGGTGGTAGCTCACCAGACTGTTTCTCTTAACCTTGACATCAATAAATCTCAGTTTAAGAATTTGAAAGCCCCCGGAGCAAGCAGCTGAGTTTCCACAAAGTTACCACAAACCTTAGTCATGGAGTAGAGTATACCATATAATTATCAAAATGGCGCTGTCTGGAACTTATCTCTTTTAGTCATAGGGACAAAGATTTCTCAGCAAGGCATAGTCCTGGACATCACTGTTTCTAACCAAAATTTGGCCATGAGGTTATTATAACTTAAGCTTTTGATTTGATTAAGAATGCACTTCATATTTACAGCTGTATCACTTAGACCGAAATACTGAATGCTAATATGATGTGACTCAGTCAAAATAATGAGCACTACTTTCACCATGCTTCCAGCTGGAGAGAGCCAAAGGGACTGTGTTTGAATAACAACCAAATGTTTGGGCTTTTGAAGGAGGGACAATGTGACAGATTATCCCCCTGTCACAACTTTCTTATCTGTTTCAAATGGATTGAACCTGGCAAGCTCCAATTACTATGCTCTTAATTATTGTCCAAAGTTTATGTAGTGATTAAATCCAGTGAGAGACTTGTCTAACAACTCATCACAGAAATATAGGGATGTTTTCCAAACCAAAGGGCTTGATGAATTTAAATAATCTGTTGTTTCCAAAATAAGGTCTAAAGTTAGGGGGTTTTGACTCATTTCCCTATGGGAACAGTCTGTGGTGTCAGCTACATAGACTGGAAAGAAACCTTACTTGTTGTGTTTCTCTGTTGAAGAAATAAGTCAATTTAATAGTTATAGTCTTCTACCAAGCATTGCCATGGCTATAATTATCCTGATTTTTCATTGGTTCTGTAAATTACATCCCAAACTGATTCCTGGAGTCTTTTCCTTGGTATGAAATGAATGGAGACCACCACATAAGAGCATGGATAAATTTCTGTAGTTTCCATAATTCCAGTGATTCTTGAGCAGAAAAAAAATCCCATCAGATTGTGCACAATAGTATTGTTTTGGTGAGTTTTTTATGGCTTGTTGTCCCAAAAAATGGTCATTCCCCTTTCATTTTTCAGACAACTACTGGAAGAATAGGCTATTTAGGTGTTATATAAATTTTGTCTAAAAATATACATTCCTATATAGTTGGTCAGTCTTAAGTCATTCTGTTGAAGAATTAGAATGGACAAGCATTCTGAATTGGCTAAGAGCTGAACAGGTCATCTTCTTTCTTTAAAACAAGGGTTTCTGCAAGTCTTGCCTTGATAGCTGATAATAGAATCCATCTCTTAGGCCAGATGGAATGAGTTGGCACCAACTCATTCAGCTGAAGTATACCATGCACTTCAGAGGGAGAAAAGGGGATGGAAATAAGTTTAAAAGGCCATAATTTTCTTGTTATTTCTTTAAAACTTTCACTTGTGACAAATGTGGCAAGAACATTCAAGTTAGACGTGTAGAAAGCGCAGCATGGTAGCTTTGGTTAGCACTTCAGTATGAAATGTGGCACTTTCAGAGAACCTGCTGTTGCACTGAAGAAAATGAGCAGGCTGTACTTTTTATAGCAAATTACTAATAGAATGTCAAGGCTTGCCATTGGTGTGAACAAAAAGAAGAAAAGAGAAAAACACCATATTTCCCATTAGAATGTTTTATTAAAAAACAAAAACAAAGGTGATAGGATGCAGTCACTAATAAGTCGTAGTCATTTTAATTGATTTTAAACCTTTTTTCTCTTCTGAAAATGGAAGCTTTTTCCCTAGTTTGTTTTGCAGTTAATCAGACTTTATTAAATGTACTGTGCTACATATTATGATGCATATTTCTATTCAGTTCAGTGGTGTTGTCACTTTGCATCTGTTTACCACATCACTATTTTTTGTTCATTTTTAGTAGAAATTAATGGGCATTTGGAAATTTACACAGACCAAAGATTATCTGACTACTTTGGAAACTGCAGAACGTAACTTTTTATATTCTCAAGGGAGTGTAAGTTTCCTGTGTGTTATGTCTTAATATTGTATTTTTATTTTGTTTTTGGTGAATATGATCTACTTGTTACAGGTAGGTAGCCGTGTTGGTCTGCCATAGTTAAAACAAAATAAAAAATTCCTTCCATTAGCACCTTAGAGAATTTTTTATTTTTTATTTTGTTATGATCTACTTGGTTACCAGCAAATGAAGATTTCGTTGACATTTGGTTACACGGAGCCTGGGAAAGAGCAATGATGGAAAATCACCATTATTTAGTTCTCACAGATTCTCAGCAAAATACTGTACAAATAGATGCTGGTCCCCAAGAATTAGAATCGTAGGATGTTCATCCCTGCTCTTATATATAGATGTCCAATTGCAAGCCAGCAATTAAATTCTGGTAACATTTCTGCTCCAAACCTTGAAGTTCCAGTGAAAGTATTTGCTAATGGTGTTTGACTGCATTTCTGAACTGACTTTTCTCTGTGTATTAACTCATTCATGTACTTCAGTAGAACCAGTGTTGGAATCTGCAGAAAGTGATTTTTTTATCCCAGGGGTGGGGGCATTTTTTTCAAGGTCATGCTTGGAAGCCTGCTGTTCAGAGGAGAAACCCCAGTTTACTGATTAGCTTTGCTCAGTTTGTTTTTATGTAAGTGGCATAACTCAGTACAGGCAACACACACCATGGTCAAGGAAGGTTATCTGTTGCTTTGTGTGATGTCTGAAATGATAAATTGTTGTTAACAGCTATTGCTGCACTTCTAGAGGCTGCTGCATCATGGAGACTATAATGAAATTATGAAGGGGAATACTCAGAGGATGGGAAACAAAAGCAGACAAACTGGGTTTGGGGCTGTACTTTTGGAAGCTCAAACAGTGGTTTGCATCATCATCATCATTATTATTATTATTATTATTATTATTATTATTATTATTTGTACCCCACCCATCTAGCTGGGTCTCCAGATTAAGATTAGTACGAACAATGAATTGGTGTGGTATCTTTAACTGAACTACAGTTGGGCAGCTCCTGTTCTTTTCTGTTGTGCCTGTGTTTTTATATCAAACAAATCCAGCTGAAGCTTGTTACTGCCTTTTTTTAATCTTGCTGTTAAATACAAGCTCCTATTGTTTAGAGCTAAATAATCGGCTCATCCTTATGTAGACAAGAACAAAGACCGTAATAGCACATCTGGTTTATCTCTTAGTAAAGCAAGGATTAATTAAGTGGTAATGGTGCAACTTTTCTTAATAACTCTTCTAAATAAAGCAAGCTTGAAAATGAGAAAAAAAGAGATCTGTCACTTAGATGCCTCTTGTAGTTTTGTTGACAGGTTTGGAGGGGTTGTTAAAATTCTCTTTCAGTTGAGGGTGGGGATATTTTTGTTCATGGGTTTTCTGGAGTTCAGAAAGTCTTTTTTATTTCAAAGTTTTTGAAATTAAATGAAATCCTGTTCCTTGAAATGATAGAACAAGTTAACACTATTCAAAAAGGCTTGCATACTGGAGTTCCTAGCAGAAGCTTGTCTTCAGGATTTGTAAATGAAGATACCCATTTTGGTAAAGAAAGAATAGATTTGTCCCAAGCTTTTAAAAAGTGTAACATTTTTGAGGCACACTCCAATGTCTCGAGACAGACAGATACCAACAACCTGGTCGCCCTTTTGTTCAGCTTATATCTTTCTCATGCCCTAAAATTGCATCTGCAGTATGGGGATAATAATACTGCTCTAGCTTTGTAGGTTGTTGAAAAGATAACTGAGATAATGTGAAGGGCTTTAGGCACTGGAAATTACTGTATGCTGTTGTTTTATAGTACAATCCCAGTAAAAATATTAGATTTTCCTCAATTTCCCATGAATTGCATCAGAACAATTATTACCTTGTTTCCTTGACTTTGAGAGCTCCTGGCTGTTGTTAGCAGGTTCTTTATGGGAGGGAAGTGGTACAACCTCCACACAGCCCTTGGGTTATGATAGTGATGGGAGTGATGCTGTATCCTTTCCACTGAAATGGCTCACTGTCCATTACTGTCCCTGTTCAGCGTTCCCTTCCTATGTCCAGACTTTGTGCAAAAAGCACCACCATGCGCAGCTGAGGCACTCTTCTTTGTCCTGGCCTTGCCTGTTTCCATTAAGCATGATCTTGTAAGCCTCTCTGGGTGCCCAGCTCTGCTACCAACTCCCCTCTTCACACCTATTTCACCTATTTGAACAGTATTCTGGAATTGATCAGTCACCCTGGAACCCTCCCAGAAAGTGACAGATACATATAAAGAGAACAAGGACATTTCATTTCCTGCAAATAGCAAAAATAAGAGCTAAATATGCAACCTTGAGAGTTGATTCATAGCAGCATTTTTGACACAATTAACAGCTTAAGTGTTTTTAAGGCAGTGCTTGATTGATCAGATGGGCAGAATGCAAATGTGGCTTCCCACTTAAACAGTATTTTCCTATATCACCTAATGGGGCCGTGTTAAGTATTTGAAGGAAGATAATCTCAGTTACCCTGCTGCTACCCACAGACGGAACATTAATAACAGATTAATAGTAATAATTCTGTGTTTAAATCTTCAGATTATAGTGTTCATCCTATATACCAGCATTTGGTCTTTTATGCAATTCTAAACGTTAATAATACATACTGTATGATTACATATAAACAAATGTTTTAAGAGACGATGCTGTTATCCAAATGAAAATATAAAATTATTTGGGTTAAGAAACAGAAGGTGTAAATATTACCTCTTTTGCTCATAAATAGTATATCACAAGCCATAGGAGAAACCTTGATTATAGTTTATGGTTTGCCAGGAAATAGCTGAAACACAAGCCCAGCTTCAGACAACATGCTAAACCAAACCATGGCTTACCTTAGCTCAGCAGCCGAACAGCTATTTCAGAGCAGAATGGCCTCTATTTCCTCTCTAGAAGCTTGGATTAGTGTGACATGTGAATCAGGCCATTGAGCTTGATGTGGTTTTGAATCTCAGCATTGGGCAAATTCAGCTACTGTGGATTACTCGCATATGTTCTTTAAGCAATATAGAGGTACTGTATTTTCCGGTGTATAAGACGACCCCCAACTTTTCCAGTTAAAATACAGAGTTTGAGATATACTCAACCACAGATTCTCCACCCGGCGTATAAGACGACCCCCGACTTTTGATAAGATTTTCCTGGATTAAAAAGTAGTCTTATATGCCAGAATATACAGTATTTTCATATACTGTATATCTCAAGACTGTTTAGGTGTTGCTCTGTGCACTTTGAAAAGCCACTGCCAATTTGCTTTTCAGCAAACCTGCTGGTTTCATGCTATTGCCTTCTCTTTTTTTTCATTTTTAGGACTTGTGTGCACTGTATTGATAAAACTATAGCACATGTCAGCAATAAATGCATATTTATTTCGGGGAGAGAGTGTGTGTGAGGGATCTGGTACTGAAGGAGCCTGCAAGTATAGAGTGGCGAGTTTATGCTTGAGAATGATATGCACATATCCAAATATTCCAATATTAAGGTCAGTAGCAGTCATTCTGGAACTGAAGCCAAAGCAGCTATTATTTTAGAAGTGTTTTGGACTTCTAACCCTAGTCAAATTTACAGCATGAAGGAAGGCCTGTATATCATGTTCAGCTAAAGATATTCGAAGCAGAAAAAAATTTGGGATGAGTAACTTGAGAAAACTTAATAAGTAGCACAGCAACAGCACAGTACAAGGCCTGAGCCTTTGTAAGACAGTAGGCTTGACCTTTGAAATGGAAATTGCAAAGCCAGTGGCTTTGCTAAATAAGGAAATTAATGGGTTTAGAGTAATTGGAAACTACATGATTATCAGTAATATGACCACTTAAATCTCATTTGGATAATTAGTCCCACATATATTATAACTTTGTGGTTAATGGGAATAAAAAGGCTTTTAATATATGGCAAAAGTAGACATTCTCACACCCCAGAGAAGCCTAATTTTGGTTATATCTTTTTCTTTGTAACTCTTAGGAAATAATATGTAACCTCTATAACTGATGCTTTTAAAAGGTTACACTATTTCAATTTATTATCTGATTGAACATTTTTTCTCTTTAAATTATTTTTACTCTGAGCATTCCTTTTAAGTTATGTATCTGCTGTTCAAATTTGATTATACCTTTTTATCTTAGTAAAAGTATTTTAAGTGTCATCTAAGACTGTGTATCTTGACCTGAGATATGTGACTGAGAGGCAATCCAGGGGGAAATATAAATTAGACCCAGACATAGTGATTTCTGGGCTTAGGAACAATTTATTTCACATGCAAATATTTCTCTAGGGTACATGGGTTTGCTCATTTCTTGGTTTAGTAACTCTGTCCTTCATTACTTGCTTGAGTCATTACTTAAACTCTTTCCTTTTTGAATTTCACACTAAAAAATAGAAATAGTCAAAGTTGGCCTTATAATGGTCTTTGAATTATTGCGGAGGACCTTGAGCTTCTTGTTTGTTGGGCATTGTAAGTTCATTGCTGAGATCATAGGAATGCATAACTGAGTTTGAGACTGGGGAATAATTTTATTTATTCTGTTTTTAAAAGTATGTACCACTCATGTAAAATATTGAGGCAGTGTGCAACGCAAAATATTCTAAAAAAACAGGAAAAACCACAAGATAATCACAGAAATCTCTAGCTTGTTTCCTCCCAGGATCCTTGGGATTAATTTTTGGATATAGCAAATAGATCTAAGGCAGAAGGCTGATGATACTGATCTGTGATCATGAAAGTGAAGAAGATACAGATTCTCAGTATTTCTACCAGGCCAATCCAAGCCAGATGCTTCAAATTACCTGACAGTTGCAGGGACAATTCTTAACGTTTCCTTTGGTCCCTGGAGGAGATTTGAGAGCTGAGTGCCCACAGTCTCATTTCTTCACCAGACTAGGTCTCAATCTCAGTCTTTGAGGTTCTTGGTGTCAAAACCAAATACCTGATAGGAATAATTGTTCAATAAGTTAAAATCTCATATTCTACCCAAATGCAGCAAGGTTTTGTTGCCTTTCTTTAACGTTCTTAAAATTTAGTATTCTGTTTGGCCTCTATCCCCGTCACCCTGTCCAAGTGTGTGTGTGTGTGTATGCAATCTTCACTGCCAGTTTTGGGGATTGGTTGTTTGGAGACTGGGAAGCCATGGAAATGAAAGACTCAAGCCATCGTTTGTACATTCACCCATTGCAAAGTGGCAGGAGGGACCAAAAGCATTATCAGGGTACAGGACACTTTCCTACTAAGCAGAGCGGATGGCACCTTGCAGTCTACAATTTGGCAGTGGAAACGGTTATGACAAAGAGAGGGGAGGTTTATGAGAGGCATGGATAGTGCTGGGAGGATTACATATTTTTGAAGCGCTCCACATGTTCACTTGCCGTCCATTGACAAACAAGAGTGTCCTGATAGAAAATATCCATATTGCATCCCACAGAAGCCTCTTCACTGAAGTCCTTTTTATAGCTTGTATTATGTCGCTTACTTGCTGCTTTCCACCACCTGCCGGCTTAGCACCTGCTCCGTTCTGATGTCATGCATCTGAACAATGTGTCCTTCCCAGCTGAGTGTCGATTATGACGGCCTCTGTGTTTACACGGTTAGCGCTCTTCGACTACATTGTTGGTGATCTCGTCCTGACACCTAATACAAAAATAAATAAGGCAGGTGTCTTTAATGAAAACTCTTCAGCTGTCTAATAGGTCTCTGAGCGCTTATGCTTCCAGTTGATAGATTGGGTTTAAAACAAGAACGAAGAACGAAGGTGGCCTTCATCCTCCCTGCGAAGCTTAATGACCTTTTTTTTTTGTTAGTTCAACTAAAAAGCACTTTTGCTGTTTATGTGAGGATGGTTGTCTCAACAAACATTTTGAGGTTGTAAATCCAAAGGGGTGGAGAAAACTGAGGAACTTCACATTTGGAACAAGTAAATGATTCTGTTTCAAAGGAGAACATAGCTTTGAATATTGTGAATGTGTCTGGAGGGAGAAGAGGGAAGGTGTTGTAAATATAAATTTTCTGTCACTGGTTTCTGTGATCTCACATAGAATAAATTGGCAAAATGAGCCTCTCAGTTCAGTAGCACAGCCTAATTTATGTAAATTCTCTTCAGAATAGGCATTAACCTTGATCCTTACTTCCTCTGTTCTGCTTTAAATCTTGCCTTTGATACAGTAATTGTAATAAAAACAGAATATTCCATGATGAATTGCCTTCTCCCTTGCTCACTTTCATTTCTCTTTCCAATATATTGAGGAATGTGTTATTGATATCCCTCCACCCCAGCATTTGGCAATCATTAAGCAGTGGTATTTGTTTAACAAAAATTATGTGACTTTAAAATAGACAGAATTCTGTGTCAGAGAGTATTTAGTTTTTAAGCTGCAAAAATTGGCTAGAACACAATAAAAATGTATTAAAATGCCATAAAATACTCATTCCCAGCCAAGTTGTACCATAGAATCAGTAAGATAAATTCCATAATGACCTATTATACTCTCGAATTCACATGGATATTTGGTGTTGCTAATGCATAAGAAGGTAGTGCAGGGTAATCTTGTTAACCATGCCCCATGATAAATCAGAAATATATTGAGAGAGAGAGAGAGACCGAGAGACACTCACACAGAAATTTCAGAATTATGTTTGTTCAGAGAAAAGGTGTGTTGTGGTTGTGAAATGTGTTTTTGTTTTGACCCCCTTACATATGGAGAGGCGCTGCAAAGATCAAGTAACTGGAAGGCATAATAAACAGAAGTACTAAATAAATGGCCCAGGAAATGGCCCTGTTGAGACAACAGGGGTCAGTGTCTTCTGTGATGTCATGACTAGAGCCTGAGTAGGAAACTAAACTCTAAATGCAATGTTTATGCAACTCAGGAATCAGTTTTTAAACTGCTGACCCTTTCTCTTTTGTGGTTTTGCACTGATTTTATGGAATTGTGATTTTATATATTGTAAGTATCTTTGACTAGAGGTTTGGAATGTAAATGTTATAAATAAACAAATAAATATTTTATATCTGTTTACATAAAAGGCAGGCTTTAGCTTGTGTGATAAAGGGTCTGTATTTCAGTTTAAGATCGTAAGTGTAGGTTTAGCCTTTTCTTGAATTTACATTTGTTGTAACATAATTATAAATAAAAAGAGGCATATGTTAAAACAGGTCTTGATTCAAATTTTAAACATCTGATTTATTAAAATGATCTTTAACCACTGTAGAAATTGCTGTGCTTGCACATAAGTGCACACTTTCAAGACTTACTGGGATATGAGGAAAAACTGACATCTGTCAACCTTGATGGTTACTGTTGGGAACCTGAGAGGTGTGTTCCTTGAGTTCTCCCCCCACTGATTTTAATTTTGTTAGTGTGAGGAAAGAAATTCAATAGGGAAATGTGCAGAAAGTGTGTGCTGCGCTGAAAGCTACCATTTATAGAAAAATCTTAAAAGCAAAGATAGTAAGGTTTTAACTCTATTGTTGTTGGTAGCATTGTAAACAGGATGGGATTCAATATATGTGTGCAGCTAACCTCTTGTTTGTTTGTTTGTTTGTTTGTTTGTTTGTTTGTTTGTTTGTTTTACAGTAACCTAGGCTTTTTTGTGGGGCTTGCTTTGATAGTCTTGGAAGTTTCATCTTCATGTGTTTTGTAGTATAGTATATATTAGTTCCAGGGATCGTAGCTCAGCAGCATACGTAAGTTCTCCGATTCAATCTCTGGCATCTCCAGTTAAAAGAATCAGATAACAGTTGGTGGGAGAAATCTCTGCCTGAAACTCTGGAGAATTGCTGCCGGTCAAAGCAGACAGTCCTGGGTTACATGGACAAATAGTTTGACCTGGTATAAGGCAGCTTCCTATGTCCTCCATATATTCAGTACCACATTTCTAGTGAATAAGATCCAACGGTCCAAAGGTGAATCAACTTGTCTGACAATTGGAGGGTACCTAAAATCTCTTCTCGAAGCTACTAACATGAGTTTGGCCAAACTGTGGGAGGCAGTGAAAGATAGGCGTGCCTGGCGTGCTCTGGTCCATGGGGTCACGAAGAGTCGGACAGGACTGAACAAGAACAAAATCTCTTCCTCAAAACAAATGACAGATATTGAGACAGGTGCTCCTTCATAGACCTCAAGTGACTATGCTGCTTCTAGAGCAGTGTTTTTCAACCTTTTTTGGGCAAAGGCACACTTGTTTCATGAAAAAAATCACGAGGCACACCACCATTAGAAAATGTTAAAAAATTTAACTCTGTGCCTATATTGACTATATATAAAGTAATTTTCCCACGGCACACCAGGCAACATCTCGCGGCACACTAGTGTGCCGCGGAACAGTGGTTGAAAAACACTGTTCTAGGGTTATGCTCCCAACCTGCATATCTGTTTCTTCAAGGGGAATGCAATGCATTCTTAATGGGAACTAACTACCCACAGTCTGAATATCTTAAATAGAACCACATAATTCATCATTCTCCAAACATATTTATAAATGCATTGATTTAACACCATAGGTGTTCTTTTCCTGTTTCTTCAGAAAAAAAATGAGATATGCAAAGAACTGCTACATAAATATAGCAGTTTGCTGCTTGGTGTTTTTTTTTAAAAAAATAGTATAATTGTTAATATAATAAAAAGGAAAAAATACTAGAAAAAACTCATTGCTTTTTGGAGTGTCTCTTTAAAACTCAGAAGTGTCCAAATTAAACAAATTCTTGTTTTTCTGCGTGTCTTGTGCACAAACAAAGCATTTACAGGTGTCTGAAGAATGACTGTCAGGGAATGTGTCCCATATAGCATTCAAGATTTAAATGTGAATTGGTTGCTGCTCTGCAACACAATCTTTTCAGATGTGCCCACATGTTGACTATTTTATAGTCAGCAAGTATATAAGTAGATATAAGCACAGCTGGATTCCAGGCCTATAATAAACTGCTAGACTGAAGTTTCAGTGAATATTCATATGTATTTCTACTTTATTGTTCCATACTTTATATTCTTTGCATGAATTTTGCCTTAGTTACATGGTGGGGAAAATAACCACATTAGTACACCCGGAAGTGTGAATTAAAATAGCATCAAGCAACCTTGTGATGGAGCAAGGAGGAGGGAGGAAGCTTTGCAATAAGTGTTTCAGGGCTATATTCCTGAAAGGCATACTTTATTAAGGCCATGCTGCATTATTTACTATTTCTGTTCTGCAACCATTATGAACCATTTCGCATGTTCTACAGAAGCGCTCAGGAAAGAGAATGTGAACAAAGTACTTATCTCATTTAATTCCCCCCCCCCCTTGTGCATATGGGGATTTGAGTCATAATTGGAATGTCAGTGCAGTGGAGAGGGTGGATGACTGCACCTTTGGAGGTCAAGTGTTGGAGAGTTACAGTGCCTGTTGTGGTTCAGAGATCAATATGGGACAAACATGTTTTGTTACAGCTGGGACAGATGAAGGTGTCCAGTTGTGCAGATGCAAGTATACCATGGAGTTTCTTCTTTCTGCACTCTTCCCAACGGTCATTCTTCCTCTGGTAACTGACTCCTGTGAGTGAAAAGCTGCATAGAAATTGAATGAATGAATGAATGAATGACTACTCCCAGACACAATGGCCATCTGCAAGGAATTTCCACACAACGGGGTTAATGTCATGCTTGCAGACATCTTTGTAAGGCACGGTTGGTCTGGAAATATGGGGTAAAGTCACCAGCTATCAATTTGTATGGTGCTTTGCAGAAGTTAGTGGGCATGGTATATGAAGATCAAGTCAATTGGGAAATATAGGAAACGGATGCCTATGGTAGAATTTTAGGAGAGATGTATTGATTTATTGACATTTAAGATGGAGAAATGCAAAGGTGTAATGTATGCTAGACTTGATGAGCATTCGTATTCTTTTTTAAGGGGAATGTGTTCTAAACAGATGGAATCCCAACAAACCAAATAGCACCTGAAGAATAACAACTGTTGAAATGAAGTGCTGATTGAGTTTCATTCCTCTTTATGTGATAGTAAAGGTAAAGGACCCCTGACCATTAAGTCCAGTCGTGGACGACTCTGGGGTTGTGCCGCTCATCTTGCTTTACTGGCGGAGGGAGCCGGCGTTTGTCCACAGGCAGCTTCTGGGTCATGTGGCCAGCATGACTAAGCCGCTTCTGGCGAACCAGAGCAGCGCACAGAAACGCCATTTACCTTCCCACCGGAGCGGTACCTATTTATCTACTTGCACTTTGACATGCTTTCGAACTGCTAGGTTGGCAGGAGCAGGGACCGAACAACGGGAGCTCACCCTGTCGTGGGGATTCGAACTGCCGACCTTCCGATCGGCAAGCCCTAGGCTCTGTAGTTTAGACCACAGCGCCACCCGCGTCCCTTTATGTGATAGTAATAACCTGCTTTTGCCAAAAAGAAAATGGAATTGTGGACAACTGATAGCAAGTGGATTGCTTTTCAACAGGCTTTCATTTGAGAGGCTATTCTCAAATGTCTTCCAATTATGTGCTGTGTGTGTGTATTTAAGGAGATGAGGAGGTTAAACTGCTATTAATATTTCATGGTTAATTAGTACAAGCGGGACCAAGAGCTTTACATCACAGAAGGTGATTATTACTTTAGAAGTGGTTGCTATTAATGTGAACCCCCTGCAGAATACATGTGCACCTTAAGAAAGGTCTGATTCTTATACCCCTTGTTCGTGCTGATTATAACAAGGTTGTCTCACCAAGTCAGTTTTTTCCCCAGTTATAAGGAAAAACACCACATGCAGGTATCACTTCCCTAGGGTTTTGGATGGCACAAACTTCATTAAAATACATGGGCTCAGGCTTGTGGACATTTGGCCTTGACAGAACTTGCATCTTCCAGCATCCTCTTGGTTGTCCGACTCCTGTCATAATCTGAACTTCATTTTGGTGAATCTACTTCTTTACATGATGTCTTTCTGCTGCTCTCTGATAAAAATAATTGTTTAATGAGAATTATGCCCAAGTATATCTCTTTGCACCCAGGAGACTCCCTTGAAAAGGGATTTCATGCCCAGATTGGCAAGTGAAACACAAAACCTTAGTTTAGAGTCCCAACCAAGTTCTAGGCCTTAAAGCATTTCTTTGCTCGTGCCTCGTGTGTGTTTCAGGGCCAAACCATTTTGTGGTGGTTGCTGATGAAGAATAGTCCTTGCCCGCATATTTAAAACACTCTGCAAGTTTGGCTGGAGTGCTTTTCTTCCTATACACGGGAGTAAAATGAAGAAGTAAAAAGTTTTTGTTCATTTTGTTCATGTTGAATGCCCTCCCATCAGATGTCAAGGAAATAAGCAACTATCCTATTTTTAAAAGACATCTGAAGGCAGCCCTGTTTAGGGAAGTTTTTAATATTTAATGCTGTATTGTTTTTAATATTTGATTGGGAGCCGCCCAGAGTGACTGGGGAGACTCAGCCAGATGGGCGGGGTATTAATAATAATAATAATAATAATAATAATAATAATAATGCATTATAAAGTAATGAAAGCTGTATACATTAAGCATGAAGGGTAAGCGGTGCTAGGAGATGGAATAGATGAGACACAGTAGGGGTGTAGGTTCCCACACACTAGGGAAGTACACAGAGTAATCCTTGTCTTGGAGTACTTAGTGGGTGAAGCCAGGTAGTTTTAGGAGACTAATGCACTAAGAACAACTACTGCATGCTCTCTACACACATTTCAGTGAGAGTTGTCCAGAATTGTACCTTAATTCTAATAATAGGTAACCTATGATAACTCAGGTGTCAAAATGTGCCTACAGGACTCCTGATGTTTTCGATGCAACATGCTAACTATCTGGGATTCAGTTTAATTATGTGTCTCTGGCTTCTACAGCACTGCCAGTCTTCATAGAAACATGCATTTTACCACCAAAAATCTTGGAACAGTAGAGTCATATTGGGAATTCTGATGGTTTTGTAATGCTTTGATATAAAGCTCCTTCTAGGATTTGGGAGGTCTTAACGAATGCTATAAGCAAATGAACTTTGGTGGGTGTCTCCTTTAAAAAATGAAACAACTCTGGGGAAAATGTTTTCTCCTTCAGTTTCTCTTCTATTTTCCATGCATGTAAACAGCATCTTTTAAAATAGGATTTTACTTATGAACTGGGTGGATCATTGCCATTTTGTAGTCTGACCTGCAAACTTTGGCTGCACTTCAACCAGCAATTTAATTCTCCAGTTGTCTGTCGACCACATTGGTTCTTAATTTCTTCCTCTTTGTTTCTTTATTGGATAGTCATACATACTGTACATAACTAACTTATGTACACATAATCTAATGTATATGTACACATAATCAGTGTATGCTGATCCATAGGAAAACATTAGGGATGCTGTATCATCAAAAGCATTTTTCCTATTTTTAATTTGTTTTGGAAATATTGAGAGAGGAAATAGCACATGGTAGTTTTTTTTCTATTTTGAAGTGTTGCATTTTAAACAAAGCTCCCACACATTGTGTGTGTGTGTGTGTGTGTGTGTGTGTGTGTTCCTGTGATACACCATTTTTAAAATCTATATTTCAAAACACATAAGCAGCCAGATCTTGTTGGTGTGTGGGTGGTATTGGGTAATTAGGCCTTATTAATATCTTGCTTCCCTGTGCCAGCTTGGATCAATACCCTTTCAACATTTAATTATCATACATTTAAAATAGACAGCAATTAACACATGCTTCTCACACCATTTAAAAAAATGAAAGCTGTATACGTTAAGCATATTTTTGCACAAATGTAATTTTGTTTAGAAGTGTGCTGATGAAGACCTAATATTGAGAAGCATATCCAGTTTTCTATAGTCTTCTAATGATGTCAATAAGTCCGTGCTTTAAAGAATGTATGTGGTATAATTACTAGGGGATGCACCATTGCATTCAGTTAGAGGCTAGGTGAAAATTCTAAAATAAACCATGGCCTGAAATTGAACTTAAAAGCACTCTGCTCCACTTAAGATTAAAACTCTAAAGTTTAAACATATATAGCTATTCATGATGGCATGTTACATCCAATATGTAGCTTTTCTCGTCCTTCCATATTGGAAGCTAAACATGCCAAAATGTGTCACCCTCGTGTACAGAAGCCATTTAAAATCCAACAGCCATTTCCACAACAGTGTTTGCTTTTTCCAGCCTCCATAAATAGTGGAATCCCAATACTATCTTGATAAACTTACTATCTCATTAAAGCCAATATGTTATGCTGTCATGCGTTCTCATACACAACTGCATAGTGACAGGTACGTAGGCTTACATGTGTAAGTTGCTTGGTTTTTGGTGAATGGCAGATGGATTGGGGAGCCTATATAGCCCCTCAGATGTTGGGCTTCTAACTTCCATCAGCCTCATGGTCAAGGATGATGGGAGGTTTAGTCTAAGCAACATCTGTGGGGCCACGGTTTCCCACACCTGCACTAAGGTATCTAGACATCAGGTTCTGTAGCGTTAAAGACATTGGCACAGAAAAAATGTATAAGTCCCAGTAACTGGATTCTAGAAACAGTTAAGCGCTGCAACATTACTAAAGCTAAGAGATGTGGATCAGTAATCTGGATGTAAGACCAGTGGGAACCCTACATAAGAGCAGAATATGAATAAAATAAATATTAAACCACAAATCTAAAAGAAATATATAAGCTTTCTATGAATCAGTGAGAATATATAAGCAGGTGCAGAATATGAATCTGGATGAGTTAATGTTAACTATCTGAAAATGTTATGAAAATTGGGCTTTCCTCTCAATTTTCAGTGTCTGAAGATACAATGTGGAAAGGAAAGGTTTCATTAATAAGTGAAAAAGGAGATGATATTTATGATTTTAAAAATGACAAAGTTTAGTACAGTACTGCTTCCATAATGGTGATACTTTAGAAAGAGAGAAAATGAAGAATAGTAGTAGGGGATACTGGAAGACAATTGATAACTTTACAAATTAGTACCGTAATTCATAAAAATGTGGAGGTTTGATTAAACTTTAACAGATTGTGTCAATCTGACATCTTTGACCCTGAACCGATAAATGTAATAACCTTTGTACATTGTGGGTGAAGTATGACCTCTGTTGGTCTCATAAAAAGCAACCATTTTCATTTGAAGCCTATTTTATACTGAGAACTCAGCATGCTTTCAGTGCAGTTCTTAAGCCCACATCTTGGCTAGTAATGGGATGAATATTGTTTACCACACTTTTTAATGAATAATACAATTACTGGAAAGTGTCCCCCGGTTTTGTATGCCTATGTGAGAATAACAAATTACCTGAAACAATCTTCATGGACCCCCAAGTTCTGTCTCTGTATGGTGCTTGAAGCTTCAGATAGTTTTTTTTGTCATGACTTGCCCTTCGACACTGCATTGTCTGAGTATGGAATCTGAGGACTAGAGTAGGGCATATTACTGTTGGATTTTCAGAGCATCTTATATCTCAGTTATGGCCAAATTATTTCTAGAGTCATAGTTGACAGATTGATGGCACATATACAACTTTTTTATTTTATTTAATTTCAAGTAGCTAAGCCTGAGTTTCAAGGTCTGGGTAGAGGTACTTTCCTGTACACTGGGGATGGTGCTGTGTATTAAATGACATACCTGTACTTTCTTTCCTCTCCTCTTGCCTCCTCGCATGCACCTCTAAGCAGAAAGGAATCTACATCACATTGAGATGTTTTCTTCCTTTGCAGTTAGTTGTTCCACAGCTGCCACATGGCTTAGATGCCATCAACTGGAAATGGGTACCTCCAAGGGAAGGGGAGTTTACCCCTTTCCAGTACCCACACACCCTTTATGACACATCTTGCACTTGACAGAATATTTTGCACTCCTCTTTAAAGTTGTGTGCGTTGGGACTTCCGGCGACGCCATTGCGGCGACGCCATTGCGGGTGGTCGTGGGCTGCTTCGGCTGCGAAGCGCCCAGTCCATCCCGGGGGTTGGAGCCCCGCTACCGCAAAGCGGGGCTCCGGTGGGGTGCGGGAAGAGCGTCCCGCACCCTGGGCTCCCCGGCTGTGCCCGTTGTGGCTCCGAACCCTTCCCTCGCTCCCCCTGTAAAGGGGGAGTGGGGGTGAAGGGACGACGGAGCCGGGCTATAGGGGACATGCCCCAACCGGGATGTAAATGCGGCGACAAATCCCGAGATGAGCGTCTAAGTTCTACCTGTCATTAACGATTTGAAAGAACCCGGTGGTCGTGAGTATTTGACTGACATTTTTACCTTTGGAACGATCCGGGGGGAAGAGGAAAGGCAGCCTGCCTCCCTCCCTTCGGGAGAAGGAAAGAAAACAACCAGTTTAAGTGACTGCTGCTACAATAATGGATATAATGTGTCTGAAATTTGAAAATTGAGACTGCTGAGATTTCCCTTTGGGGATTAAGTGGGCAGAAAATATCTCCGTTTAAAGTTTTGGTCTTTACGCTCTGGCTTCAGAAAAATGGCGATGGAAAATTTGGACTGATGTGGGAAACAATTGAAACAAAGGGAGGAAGAGACAGGAACTGAAATTTGACACTCACCCCCTCCCCCACCATGCTGGACTTTGTGTTTGAACTTGTTTTGAACTCTGGATTAATGGAGGAAGAAATGCTTACTGTCTTGAGGCTGGAACTGCTTAATCGGAAATTGAAAGTCTTGAGTGGGATAATAAATAAGAAAAAATCACTTTCCACAGAGGAGGCTTTTCAAAAGTTTTACACAATGGAAGGAAACTTTTGCAAAGAGTTAGAAGGGATGCTTGAAGGATGGTCTGAAATGTCTGGGCGACTCCGGGAAAAGGAACCGTTCTTTGGGGGTGGCAGTCCCGGAACGGTAAAATTTATAATATCCAGACCCCGAGGTGGGAGCTCGGGGGCAAGGGACGAGGAATTAAGATATTTACAAGAAGAAGAAGTATGGTACAAAGAAGCGGAGGAGCCCAGAAAAGAGATGATGTGTATCCTGAAGCTCGATGCAAAGTTTGTTGTGAATGCTGCCTGGATCTGTGGACATCTGGGAAAAGAAGATAACTGGAAGATTGGATCCGGCGCAAGACAGAGAAAGACAATGGACAGAGGGGGTGTGGGGTGAAGTACTAAATGTAAAATGGCTTGTTATGGTATCTGAAATCGGAGGGTGAAGGTTATTAATTGTAAGTCTATTTTGATTAAGTAAGGAGATATTGAGATTTTATGTTAATAGCAGCATGATAAAGGACAGAAGAAATAAGTTTAGATTTTATAAGAATACTTTGTTAAGATTTAAGCTAGAACATGAAGATTAAGATAATGGTGATACTTTTATTGGAAGTTAAACTCTTTGTTTTGTTTTTTTAGAGAAAAGTTGTTATGGAAGTAAAATATAGTTTTAAAACCGAAGGTGAAAAGGCAGGGGAAGTCAAATGTCAAGATTCGAAAATAGAATTTTTTTTCCCTTAGGTATATAAACAAGAAGAAGAATGTATTTGTTATGTATTTGTAGGTGTGGGTTAGGGTCTGTGTTGTGCTATGAAAATGCTAATAAATTCTTCATAAAAAAAAAAATAAAGTTGTGTGCGTTGTCAGATTTATCAGATTTATCAGTGCAATTCTACATATGTCTACTCAGAAGGAAGCATTTTCAACAGAGCTTATTCTCAAATAGAATAAAGGTATAGCAGGCACATCCAACTCCCAAGATACTGCGATCTGCTCACGGTATAAAAAGATCGGCTGTGATCTACCCATTGTCATTGCCAGGAGTTGTTGAGCTTTTTGGGGGGGGGGTGGAGACGACACAAAGGCGATCACTAACTTGCTACTGCAATCAACCGATAGATCACGACCAACTTGTTGGACATGCCTGAGGTATAGGATTGCAGCCTTGTATTTAAGTATTCGGGGGGTTGAATTACTAAGAACTCAAGATTCCAAGTAATCTTTAAGTTTTGCTTTACTGACAGATCTTGGCCTTTTATATAAGGTATTTTCTTACCTGCTCCATATTTCTTAATCTGTAGGATGCCTCACCAGTGATTGTTAGAAAAAAACTATATATTTTAAAAACATCTTTTTGTTTTTAGAGAAACAGTCAGTACCACCCCCACCCCGGCATAGGTTAGCTTTGCTGCTCACTGCATAAGTGGATTTTTATGCCAACATAATTTGTGCAAGCATCATTGAATTTAATTCCAAGAGGCTAGTTCTGCACATTCTGTCTGAAATGTGTTTTCAAAATGACATCTGGTTTTCAAAGTGCTTTTTGCTATATAGTAGTGGTTTTAACATCTGTAGGAACTTAAGTACCAGCAGCAGTGGGTTTTGAACAAACGCAGCCCAAAAACTAATTTTGCACTGCTTTTTAAAGAGCAAAAAAAGCTGAACATAGATGACACTGCAAACAATTGAGAGTTTTAAGATGGTGTAGAATGACTGAAAACACGTGATATTCACAGTAGAGTATGTTTCAGTATGTCTTGGGGGCTCAGAATCATGTTGTAATTACCAGTAAGTCTAAAAAGATGTTTTTAACCTTTGGAATTAGACAAGTGCATAATATGAGGGTTAGAGATACACCTAAGAAATTTTAAAACTTCAGGTTGAATCAACTAAAATTTCATGCTGGTACCGTATTGTTCCCAATGGTGTTCAGTCTGTGTCTTCTCCTGTGGCATATGCTTTCATTCACTTCCTTTCATCAAACAGAGTTACCGGTACGTGCTCTTTAGGCAATTGAAGTACAGTACATCTGATTTGCTTCTGCTTTCTGCCTGTTTCATGTCTGTTCTGGGGTTTGTGGGCTGCTCCATAAGAGATCTTGTGACAGTGATTTGCCTTAAATTATTGGTCTTCAACTGGTGGATCTCAGTCTGAAACTGATCCAAAGTGTTGTGGCCTGATCCAAGGTGGGTTGCAACAGGAGCCGTAAAGGTAAAGGTAAAGGGACCCCTGACCATCAGTTCCAGTCGTGTCCGACTCTGGGGTTGCAGCGCTCATCTCGCTCTATAGGCCGAGGGAGCCAACGTTTGTCCGCAGACAGCTTCCGGGTCATGTGGCCAACATGACAAAGCCGCTTCTGGCAAACCAGAGCAGCGCACGGAAACGCCGTTTACCTTCCCGCTGGAGCAGTCCCTATTTATCTACTTGTACTTTGACGTGCTTTCGAACTGCTAGGTGGGCAGGAGCTGGGACCAAGCAACAGGAGCTCACCCCGTGGCAGGGATTTGAACCGCCGACCTTCTGATCAGCAAGCCCTAGACTCTGTGATTTAACCCACAGCACCACCTGGGTCCCTACCACTGGGCAAATATATGGTAAATGATTAAGAAATGAGTCCCCAAATGTATGTTTGGGTTAAAAGTGAGTTCTGGGTCTGAAAACGTTGGAGATACCTGCCTTAAATTTACACTAGTTGTGATATTAGTACAAGCCGAGCTCCAAGAAGCGAGGTCACTTGACTTGACTAAGAGTCATATTTCACCCTATGGGAAATCCACCAGTCATTCCACACATGTGATGTCATTGTAATGTACGGATGTATTTCACTTTCAGTTCTGCATCAGGAGATGCAGACGCTTTTACAGACAGCTCTGAAATAATGAGCTTGCTACGCAGAGATATAATCTACAATAAAGTAGGTTTTAGCCTTACTGGCTTGTGCGTGTTGTTTTTCAAGCTGGGAAACAATCACATATTATCTCTATGCCCCTGGACTCCAGTAGCCAGAGGGCACGGAAGCTTCGTCCGCCTTGGGGGTCAGTCTCTCAACTTGCCCCCGCGGGAAGTTTTCATAACATAAATCACCACACAACTTTTCTGTTGTTTGTATTTTATTATAGAATATCAGACAGTTGCTCTGTGCTTGTAACTCTGTACCTTATTTATAGGTCTCCCAATGCCATTCTTCACTTAAGTTATGTATAGCTCTCCTGTCAGTCAGCCTGCTCCCTCTTCTTTTTTATCTTTTTGAGAAAAGCAATAATCTGTGATATATTTATTTGTTTTCCCAGGATTCAAATGTGGCAGATAAAGGAATGATATATTAAAGAACTAAAACTATGTGTGAACATAATAGAATGTAAAATCTAGAACATAGGAGTTTTGTGATATCAACCCTGGTTCATGTCCATACTTTTGTTGTATCAGTATTTAACCGTGGCTGTATGCAGATTTCATGCCAAGCCATGGTTTAGAGTTGCTTGTCTCGATTTATTTTTCCATCTGTTCAGCACCCAGCTTCATAATCCCACTCCCAGCTTCATAATCCCACTCCTATCTCTGTAGTACCATCTTTCGTAACAGACCGACAGCAGTAACTGTGGTTTGTACATTGAGATATAACAGCAAACTACAGCTAGCACAAACAATTGTTTGATTTCCTTCTCTGGAAGCCCCTTGCAAAGTTTATGTGGTGACAGGTCTGGTTTGGACAGTTTTTGCCCATGCTCAGTCTTTGTGCTGCTCCTTCTGTCCTCCCTTCATGCACTGTAACAAGCCAACAAATCTTCCATTAATCATAGTTTCTAGTTAGGTCAAAACTAGGAAACCATGGTTACTAGATGTGAACAAGCCAGGAGCTTAAACCACATTCTCTGTATTTTAATCAATTCATACCCAAATTTGTTTATCTGTATTTGTTTGTTAGATACGAAACCAGGCCTTTTCAGCTGTTCACTCTTTCATGCTCGCCAAGTAATGTTGGATTTTCATGCTGGCAATGAAATTTTTCTTCCACAGTGGTTATTTGACTGGATTACATTTCCAATTGAAAACTCAACAGCCATTTTCTGTGCAAGCCAATGCCTCTTCTTTCATTAGTAGTCCCAACACTATTTTCTTTCCCTCCTTAAGGCATGCTTCTCATACTTGCATTTCATGAATGAGAAATTTCTGTGTAATATTATATATTAAGTATATAATATTCTAGTTATTTGCTGCTTAAAGATTCTTTATTTTAAACACATATATATATCAAAGGTTATATCATTTTAAAGCTATTTTCAAGTCTGTCCTTGTAGATAGATATGTGTTGTGGTATACAGTGACAATGAAATACTGTGAATATAGTATATGAAACAAAGGAAAAACAGCTCTGTAACAATTGAGACTTTGGGAATTTATTTCCCCTACCAAGGGGCACAGTTAGTTTGACATTGCATTTATCATTTTCCTAATGTAGTGCAATGTTTTTTTCTCTGAGCCAAGTCATTTCCTCTTATATTTTGAGATAGATTTCCCCCCAGAGATTAGTTCCCCAAACTTCAGATGGGATTCCGATCTGCCCAACTTTGGGCACAAGGAGCAGAGCTGAAGGAACATGGCAGCTGATAATACTGCATACTAATTTTAGGCAGTATTTTAGCTACAGGGGGCATGTTCAATTGCTCATTCCCAGGATTATATCCATAGCGAGTTTGGGTTTGAATCTCAGCTTCATGTTTCCCCTTTTTCTTACCCTTCTCCCTTATTGTGTGTAGAATGTCACAGGTGAAGCTTGAGATTTTGTGTTGATTTGACAGCACATGGTTACTTAATGCATACTGAGTAGAATTCTTTGGGTGAGCTTGGACTATTATAAATCTTCAGTATGGTAAACAGATATGGCATTAATTGAGATGTGTTACTTTTTTCCTACCTTTCACAGAAGTTCCATCCATTACAGCAAATGATAAAGAAACCTACCAGTTTTGCTCAGAAGGGGAAAGACGGGTTTGCTTCATTAACATGGTGGGTGGGTGGTGGGTGGGTGTGAGAGAGGGGGGGTAGGGAGAGGGAGAGGGAGAACGAACAGGACACGAGGTACTTTTTCATGTGTGAATTACCTTGAGTTGTTATTACTCCAGAATTGCGTGAATCAAACCAGGTGACTGGGGTTGCGGTTTACCCGGATAAGTAACCTTGTCTGTAAGCGATGGCCAAAGTCTTTGTATCTACTCTACCATGTTATGCTTAAAACGTTAATCAGAAATTTCATATCCAGGTTTGACACCATTTGAGATTTATAGCCTTAAGATTTAGGGAGCAATTTTACAATACTGACCTTCTGTTCCATTTTACTGCATTTGGAGAAAAGAAGAGGAAATTTGTCACAGTTCTCTTCCCCCCCCCCCCAATTGTTGTTAACAGAGTGGCTGGCACATTTGTAATGCAACAGCAAGGTCATTTTTGAATCTGCATTCTCCATAATATTTAGATGGGTCCAACTCCAAGTCATCTAAGCTGGTGTGTTTGCTGGGAGCTTTTATGAGCCTCATGCCATTCCTGCTGTGGAATATGACCTATTTTCATCAGTAGTCGCGGAGTGTAAGAGGCCAGCTGCAAGCATACCCTGCAAAAATGATTAGCCAATAATGGTGCACTGGGGTGTAAAAGAGCAGTTGTAATAACAGATTACTCCATTATGCTTCATCGTTGACTGAATAAGGGCCTGAGTGAATGAAGAGTAATTTTCCTCTTTAACTTTAGGGGTTCAAAATACCAGCTTTTTTATAGAAAAAGTAACCCTATGAAATTTAGGAGGCATACAAGAAAATTTCTTTACTAAAATTAATTTCTGAAAAGCAGTCAGGGCCCATTTCTGTCTGTTTTCCTTTTCTAAAGTGCTAGGCATACCTCATTAGTTGTGTTCTGTGGACAATTGTTTTGTAAACTTGTAGAGATTTGTTGCTGTAAATAAGCAAAATAATTTAAAATGTGAATATCCAGACTTGTAAGATTATATATAGCAAAACCCAGCAGAGCACAACACATCCCCACATTAGTAAAAGCATTTTAGCAGTTTAATTGGTGAACAGTATAATGCACACATGCAATCACTTTGTGGAAACATCACTAAAAGGTTGAGGTGAGCAAGTTGAGGTGACCTTGTACTACCTGTGTGGTAATACTGCTATTCCCAAGCCCTATAGAACAAACCTAGAGGAAATTAGATATATTTATATCCTGTTGGCATTAGTGTTACTCAAATTAGCTGTCGCTGACTTGTCCCATTTACTCTTAAATGCCGCTAACTTTTCTTGGATTGGATAAGTCACAATTTTATTTTAGGTTGCTGCTTCTCATACTAATCTGCTCTTTGTGGTGGCCTTCCCCTCCCCATCTTAAAATGTTCATCTAGGTCAGTTGTCAGACTTTATTGAGCATAATCCACTATATGTAAATAATATGTTAATGAATAATCTATAGGACTTTAATTGAATTTGTCTTTGTAACAATGTAATCTGCACACATTGAGAGAAGACTATAACTATATTTCAGAAATGGCAGTTAATATGATATTTGTGCAAGGCGACCTGGAGTCAAGAACCATCAATGGGTTATTTTGAAGGAATTTTCTCTGATATTTGTGGATGTGAATCTAAAAGGGGGAGTAAGTCATAGTTTTCCCCATAGCACGTTATCCAATTCACTTCCAAGATCCATCGCCCCAACAGATTTCAGAGGAACAGGGTGGGGACTGTAGCTCTACCAGCAAAGAGTACATAAAAGAGACAAGTCCTCTCCACATTATGGATCTAACCAAACCGTCAAGTGAACTCAGATTCCTGGTGCCCACCTCCTTCACCTCAGACATACTTTTAAAGAGTGTAGCTGCAAAACATTTAACAACTATCTTATAAAGTAGGCATCAGGCACTGTTCTGATTTAGCTTCCGTTTATTGCCTCCAAACCATTAAAAAAAAATTAAGTTCAACCCAACCTGTGTCAGGGACTGGATGGATGACAAG